>NC_084473.1:15017500-15372500 GCF_027409185.1 Cynocephalus volans
TCACTCATTAATCCCCCCTCCCCCAGGGAGAGCATTAATCCATTCGTGAGGGATCCACCCCCATGACTCAATCAGTTCCCAACACTGCCACATTGGAGATCAGATTTCCACATGAGTTCTGGGGGGACAACACATCCAAACTCCATCAAAAAGGAAGATAGAAAACTATACATACACACAGGGAAAAAAAAAAAAAAAACGACACTGGGAGGAAATTATCTAATTGTTAGCCATGGTTGCCTCTGGGTGAGGAGGTTATACATTGTTTTTAATTATCCTTTATAGTTTTCTGTATTTTCTAAATCATCGACAAGAAGAAACCATATAATACATTCAGAATGAGAAATAACAAGTTATCAAGAAAAGTCAACCATCTTTTCTGAAGAAATATAATGCAGTATGTATTTTGGAATGGAGATATACGTAAATTCAAGTGTGTCTCAGTTCTACAGATGTGAAGGACTTCTGTAGCATTAGTCCTTGTGCTGTTGCTTATGGACTTATAGATAAAAACAAGAAACATATCCTGCCCTGGAGAAGTTCACAGCCCAGTAGAGGGACCAGAAGAAGAAGAACCTAATTTGTCCCTTGACTTATCAGCACACACACAAGGAGTCTCCCAAGAAGCGTGTGGAAGACCCATTTGGGATGACATAGTGGGGTGGGGACTGGGGACTGAAAGTAGGAGAAGCTTCATGGGGGAAGGGGCATGTGAGATGGTCTGGAGAGATGGCAAACGTCAGAATATTTGGAGTTGCGAGGAGGCTATTTAGACAGAACAGCATTAGCAAAGGAATCAAGTTGGGAAACTGGGCTGCAGGTCTAAGAAAGCTCGAGGTCTAATAATATGGCTGGACTGCAGCATATACATCCAGTAGCCTTGAGAGAAGAGATGGGGACACTGGGCATGACTCCCTTGTGTGGGTGGTTGAATGCCACAATGAGCAGTTGTAGTTGACTTCTCAGGCAATGGGGGGCTACTGAAGAGCTGGAACACTCAGGTTTGCATTTAGCAGGTTACACAACAGTGTGGCTAGTATGATCCCATTTTTTGGTGGAAATAATATGTGTATGTATTTTTAAGTAGGGGCTAAATTTTTTAAATAACAATGTATTACTTTCTCAATTGAGAGTGAAACAAGTAAGTTATATTTGTTTCAGGAGGAAAAATATATTCCTGTCTGAATGACCACTCTTTAAGAATGTACAGGATGGATTGGAAGGGACCCGCCTGCAGACTTTTCAGACAAGATCTGTGTGATTTGAACAAGCCCTTGAGATTGTGAGAAACTCCCACCTTCACGCCCACTACCTGAACATAGGTGAACATTTCTCTCTCTCCTCTCTCTGTAATGGACTGAAAGTTGTGTCCCTCCCCCAAACTCATATGTTGAAATGCTAACCCCCTACATTAGTTCATTTCTGTTGCTTATAACATAATTATTGAAACTGGGTAATTATAAAGAAATGAAATTTACTTCTTACAGTTTAGAGGCTGGGAAGTCCAAGGTCCTGGGAACACATCGGGTGAGGCCCTTCTTCTACAGCAACGCCAGGTGTTCCATGGTGAGAATGGACCAAGCAGGGCAGCTGACTTTCTCACTAGCTCTCCTTATAAAGCTTTCAGAACCACACCCATTACTCCGTGAATGGACCAATCAATTCACTAGGGCACGGGCCTCACAATCTAATCACCTCTTAAAGTCCCCACCTTTCAAATATCTTAATTAAATTTCCTGCCCTCTTAACACTGTTACAGTGGGGGTCAAGCTTCCAATACATGAACTTTGAAGAGACACATTTAACCCATAGCACCTCCAATGTGATAGTATTAGGAGTTAGGGCCCTTGGGAGGTGATTAAGTCATGAAGCCCTTATGATGGGATTAGTGCCCTTATAAAAGAGGCCCAAGAGAGATCTCTTGCTTCTTTCTGCTATATGAGGAAACAATGAGATGGCAGCATTCTGCGCCCTGGAGGGGCCCTCACAGCACCCAACCATGCTGGCAACCTGTACAGATTTCCAGGATTCAGAAATGTGAGAAAGAGGGCTGACCCCGTGGCGCACTCGGGAGAGTGCAGCACTGGGAGCGCAGCGGCGCTCCCGCCGCGGGTTTGCATCCTATATAGGGATGGCCGGGGCGCTCACTGGCTGAGCACGGTGCGGACGACACCAAGCCAAGGGTTGCGATCCCCTTACCGGTCACAAAAAAAGAAAAAAAATGAAATGTGAGAAATAAATTTCTGTTATTTGTAAGCTATCCAGTTGGTGATATATTTGTTATAGTAGCCCAAACTGTAGCATGGACTCTCTCTCTCTCTCTCTCTCTCTCTCTCTCACACACACACACACACACACACAACCCTCTAAAATCCAAGAAGAGAACCTCTAGAAGGCCATTATTCAGAGGATCTCAGAAACAAAAAACACCCAGAATGAAAGGATCCTCACTTCCGACTGGAGCAGACATCTTTGCAATGCAGACACATGGAGAGGTAAACAATTTGCTATCTGTTGGATTCTGTCTTAATGTGGGGCTCACATTTGGGGGCTTTGCACCCTTTCATTCAAGGTCTCCTATCCCACATTCCTACTGAAGCTACTTAAATCATTTGCTTCTTTATGACTTTTTTATCTACCCCCTTTTCTAATAGTCTATTTAAAGCCGGAAGATGAACCTCATTTTTTCCAAATGTAATTGGAGAGAATTTGCATGATACACGCAGTAACAAGTGGATCCTGAATTATGTATGATCTTCTCTAATGGGCCAGAGCCTGTTTGGAAAGTGTGATCTTATAAACTACCAGGTTTGCTTTTTATGGCAAATTGAATGCTATTCCCCCCTCTTGCTTTACATATTCTCCTAATTAAAGGAGATAAAATAGATTTTAGACCTGAAAAAAAGCGATTTCTTTCCAAGAGCCCACATTTGTATGGAGAATTAAGCTCATTCCAGTCAGCTGCACCCTCTAATTTAGAGCCATTGTCAGCATAAAGTATAATCATAAAAGATTTCTCCATCAGGAGCTCTTACGCAATGGAGTTCTTAAGGTGACATTTTCTAGTTAAGGAGGGGATGGTTAGGTTTGCTCCTTCAGATGTCCTGGGAGAGGTGGGATGAGACTTGGATTTCACCAAGGATGATTTAGAGTTGCTCTAGAGCTCACTTATCTATTCCTGAGGAAGCAGAGTTTGAAATGCACAGGAATCACTGCCACTTATGAATGGGCTCGTAGCTTTGGTGATGCGGGCTTAGGCACAGGAGGCGGCCGGCTGGTGGCACTTGGTCATTCTGCGTGAGGAGCGTCCATGCTAGGAGTTGGGGTGTGAGCTCAAGCCGTAGCTTAATCCTCCATACAAATGTGGGCTCTTGGAAAGAAATCGTCCAAGGTCAAGACAGCCTCCCCGTGGTGCGCAGCAGGGTGGGGCACAGGGCGGGGGGGGGGGGGGGGGGGGGGGAGGGAGATAAGGGTGGTTTACAGTCACCAGCCACTGATGACACATCATGATCCCGGGCAGCCGGCAGTGGGGTCGCTGCTTTCTGCTCTCACACTGAGCGGGAAGAAACTCTTCTGTCAGAGACTTTCCCAACCCCTGCCATCGCTGCAGGCCATGGAAATACAGGGACTCTGTAGCCAAAGGCAGACCCAGACCACACAGGAGCAAGTGGGAAAGCACAAACAGCCACTCTGGGGTTAACAGGATGCCCCTCCATCCTCTCTGGGCTCCAGGACAAAGGTCTGGAGGGAGAGGCCGACAGCCCCAAAGCGATGCATGCCAGGTCCAGAGAGGGCAGGGAGAGCCTCCTTCCTCTGCCTGCTGCCTGCCTTTCCAGCCTCATTTCCAGCTGGGGCACATCCTCTTGCCATGGCAGCTGCCTGTGAGAGTGTCTTCTCCTTTAGGAGTGACCCCAGAGCCACCACAGACTGTAACTCTCAACAAGACGGTCACATCAGAGCACAGTGGTATATAGACCAGGGGTGGCACACTTTCTAGGAAAGGGCCGGATAGGAAATATGTGGGCTTTGTGGGCCATGTGGTCTCCAGTCTCCGTTGTGACCCTCAAGTGTACCATTGACGCGTGAACATGGCTGTAGAAAATATGTAGAATAGAAGTGACCATGCCCAGTAAAATTGTACTTACAAACAGAGGTGGTGGGCTAGAGTTGACCAATGGGCCATAATTTGCCAAACCCTGGAGCTATGGTTTGAATGTTTGTGTCCTCTCCCAACATTCATGTGTTAAAACCCTACCCCTGAAGGCAACGGCATCAGGACGTGGGGCCTTTGGGAGGTGATTAGGTCATGGACATAGAGCCCACATGAGTGCAATTCGTGCTCAAATAAAAGAGGCCTGAGAGAGACCGTATGTTCACACAGAAAGAAAGTGCCATTGACGAGCCAGAAAGTGGACCCTCACCAGAGACAGAATCTGTCTTGACCTTGGACTTCCTCAGCCTCCAGAACTTGAGAAATAAATTTCTATTGTTTATAAGCCATCCAGTTTGTAGTATTTTGTTATTGCAGCTTGAATGGACTAAGACTTCTGGTCTAGGCATCCTACATATCTCAGTGTTAAATAAAATCATATTTCATATTTATCTGATCTAGCCAAATTGTTGCTGGCTTCTTTTCTAGCAATAAATGAAGTTAATACCTGCCTGTCTCCATCTTGACAAAAGATGCTAAAAACTACTGTAGGAACATTCACCTCCCCCAGAACAAGCAACTGTTGCTCCTTAGTCTATTCCATACTCAAACAGAGCCACAAAACACCATGTCCCGTGAGAAAAATGCAGTCTTTTCAGAACACAGCTGTGGCTCAACAATACCCTGTAGTGTACACATCCAAGCAGAAAACTTTTCCACGAAAACATTTGCATTCAGGTTAATGGCATCTTCAGTTTTCCCAAGAGCGATGAGAGGAGGGAGGGTCTTACCTTTACATGTATGTAACTAAAGAGCCTCTCAAGAGGTTTCTCTGCAGAACAAAAGCATCATCTTTGCCCAAGGAAATTCACTTCTTTACTCCTTGAGAGGTAGAAATGTGCTCACAGCTCTGAAATGGCAGGTTTTCTGACTTCTCATCAGGATTTCAAAATTAGTCACAGGGCCCAGGCTCTGCCACCACCACCAACAGCACTCCCCAGCCCCAATGCACAGTACGCGGGAATCAGAGAACCGTCTGGCAAGGCTCTGTGGCTGCACGTGGGTAGAGACCGAACCCAGATCTGGGACTGGAGAAGGCTTTCACGGCAGTGGTCACCAGAGCTGAGGTCAGAGGATGGGACACAGTCAGGCGGAGGGTGAGAGAAAGGAAGGACAGTCAGGCAGAGGAAACAAGGTGCCATTTCTTTCCTGGGGGAGAGAAAGAGCCCAGAACCTTCTAGAATCTAAAAGAGATTTAGTGCTGCTTCAGGGAGGAGCCCAAGGATAGTCCTGGGCAGGTGAGCACTGTCCAGATGGTGCAGGTCGAGTTACCATTTTGGAAAGGGGTCCATGAAGCATTTTAAGCAGAGAGGTGACATCAGATGCACCTGATAAAAACAGCGATGGTTAGACCTCAAGGCGCTTTTTACTCTGCACCGAGGCCCGTGCTCTGCGCTGTCCACGCGCCTCCCTATCGACCCTCAGCAGCAGCCCGGTGTGATGAGAAAGAGCCCCTGAGACTGAACTCCAGTCTCAACTCAGACCTCAGAACAGAGCCCGCAGACCTTCTTCGTGTCTTCAAAACCATAATATATAAATAACCGGACAAAAACAAAGGCAATAACCAATATTCAGGAGATGTTCATTTCATGGCTAATTTCTCCAGACTCTAAATGTATCACTTTTGTGCAGTTGCTGAAATGGACTCAATCAAATCATAAAGCGCATGTAGACGCTGTGAAGAAGAAAGTGGGATAATAAAGACACATGAGTGAGCTCAGTGTGGAACAAAGCAGCCAGCTCCAAGAATTCACCTTTTTCTTGAAAGAAAAAGAGGAAGAGAAGACAGTCTTTTGTTTTTTCCTTTTTGCTTTTGAGATGTCAAACTTATTTTTCACATCTTAATTTTTCTGCTGCTTTTTGTTTGCTTGGAGGGTAGGAGGTGGGAAGCGTTTCTGCTCACGGGCCCCAGCGTGGATTTTGTGAAAGCAGCTGGGGGAGCCGCTCACAGGGCGGCTTCGGCCACAGACACAATGACCCCAACTGTGCATCTCCAATTCGCTTTTTCCTCTGCAATGTCACTAACACAGGCCATTGTTATCTTTAGGGAAAAAAAGGCGGAAGCTTTTTAAAATTACCAGAAAGCGAGGGTAGACTGCTGTCTTCAGTGCTTGGAGAGAGAATGGGGAATGGAGAAGTGTGGGGGCATTTAAGACTCCCTAATTTCACAAATACTCCTGCCCCTTTTTGCCTTGTCTTCCAGGAAGCTTAGAGATGAACCCACTGTTCAATCACAGTAAGTATGATTTTTTTTTTTTTTTTTTTTTTTTTTTTTGTCTTTTTCGTGACCGGCACCCAGCCAGTGAGTGCACCGGCCAGTCCTATATAGGATCCGAACCCGCGGCGGTAGCATCGCCGCGCTCCCAGCGCTGCACTCTCCCGAGTGCGCCACGGGCTCGGCCCATAGTAAGTATGATTTTAAGATAGCAAATGTGATTTTAATGTGTTACTGTTTTTTACTTTCTGCCTCCATATTTAGCTTTTGACCTTCTGTGATTTTAGTGTGTGTACGTGTGTGTGCATGCATGTGTGCATGTACGGTACAGAAAGCCATCTCGAATCCTTCACAGAATTAGGCAGGAATAAGATATTTTAGAAACTGGAACATCCTGATGCTGGCTGCAATCACCATTCGTTGGTCTTCCTCGTGAAGCTGGAACATGAGAGAAAGCAGGCCATGGCAAACCGAGTCACAGTCCCTCACCTCTCCAAACAGTCCTTCCTCTGAGAACAGAAGGCATCAGGGCAGCAACAAGGACACTGGCTGCACTTTTTCTCCCAGAAAACCTCTCCCCCTGAAATGAACTAGGCAGCCTGCTTCCTCCGGTAGGGTGTGCAACAGTCGGAGACAGGTTGTATTTTACGAAGACAGCCACAGTGACATTGCTCATCCCACCAGCTCTTCTTGTAATGTGACTTTGATGTTCTTCCCACAGAGAAGTGAGGTCTATTCTTCACTCCCATGAATGTGGGCAGGTTTGTGACTGCAGTAGAGGTGATGCTGTATGACTTCCAAGGCTAGGTCATAAAAGTGACACGACATCTGCCTAGCTCATTTTGGGATCTTTGCTCTTGGAACCCAGACACCATGTTGTGAGGAAGCCCAAGCGGCCACATGGAGAGGCCCTGCATAAGAGTCCTAACCAACAGCCCTCGCTGAGGTTCCAGCCAATAGCCAGCCTCGAGCATGAGACATGTGAGTGATGAGCCTTCAGAGAACTGGAGCTTCCAGCCGTCAGGTCATCCCAGCCTTCCAGTCTTCCCAGGGTAGGCTCCAGACAACAGGGAGCAGAAACAGTCCTTCCCACCAAGACCCTTCCAAATTCCTGATCCACAGGAGCCACGAGCATAATATATGGGTTGTTGTTTGATGACACTAACTTTGGAATGATTTGTAGGGGCGGGGGATGCCAAATCAGAAAACTGCAGTTAAAATTCTAATATTATACCATTCGGTGACCTTAAACAAGTTATCTAACCTCTGTGGTTCTCAGGCTCCTCATTTGCATATGAGATTAGTATCTGTCTGACAGGGTTTTGTTCATGGTTATATAAAATGTATATATAAAAAAAGAAGTAAAAATGTATGTGAAATGCACTTAATTTTATACTTCTACTAGGGTTGTTTGAGCATTAAATGGTATGCAACATTAAGGTCAAAAACATAACATTTCTCCAAGAATTCCTAAAGGGTTACTTGGCTTATCCCCACCCTATGTAAGAAACTGGGGGATTCTTCTCCAGATAAAATGTACAGGGTACAGCATTTAGTATGTGTTCAATAAATGTGAACTATTGTTTCTGGTGTGATCTGAAACGGTCTTATTTCTGTTAGAAAAATATTTCTTTTGAAGTAAATATTTCCTGGGATTTTTCTGGATGAAACGGGTCTCTCTCTCTCTCTCTCTCTCTCTCTCTCTCTCTCTCTCTCTCTCCCCCACACACACACACCTTTCCTCTCCCTTCCTCCTTTCCTTTTTCTCCCCCTTCTGTAGGTCTCTACAATTTTGAGGTGGCACAAACCTCTATTGTGAGCTTTCCCTTATTCAAGCTCAGCATGTGTTTCTGGAATACCTTCTCTGAGCTCAGGGATTTTACACACACACACACATGCAAAAACACACACACACACATGCAAACACACACACACACACACGCAAACACACACACACACATGCAAACACACACACACACACGCAAACACACACACATGCAAACACACACGCAAACACACACACACACACAAGCTCATCCGATCCTAGTGATTGCCCTGAGAGGAAACAATCACAGCTCCCGGTTTACAGAAGAGCACAGTAAGGCTCAGAGAGGTTCGTGGTCCTATCAGGACGCACCATCCGAGAGTGGCAGAGCTGGGACTGAAGCCCAGGCCTCTGACTCCTGCTCTTTGCTTTCCGCTCCAGCTCAGTTGGGGACGCTTTTCTCTTCATCTGTTCCTAACTCCAGATTCTGGAGGCCTGAGATGATGTTATTCTCTTTTAAGTAATTTCAATGAATCCCTCAAACTGAAGCTGGGGAAAGAGTTAGCACATTGGTTTTATAAAGGCTGGACTCATTTTGATTTAGAACCAAGATATTTAACGTATAATCTTAACATACTCATATTGTCAATTATCAGCAAAATCAATTATTTTATAATAGAGGCTATTAGTGCACTCAGCAAAGCGGAGAGGATAGAACTCGAAAGCAGTGTTCCCTTTACCAGACTGCACCCCTTTCCCAACAGGAGAGAGGCAGTGGCTGCTGGAGAGGAGTTCAGATCCAGCGTCACTGATATCAGGCACCAAATAAACCCAACTGATGTTATCTTGTCTGTATTGGGTTTTTCTTCTCCCTGCCTGAAAAGAGAAATGAGCTGTTGAAATTCAAATTCCCTTTGACTCTGAAGTCATGAACATATTTAAACACGGTGTGAGTCTGTGACATTTACAATCACTAAATTCATGTCAGAGAATAAATCCGGAATCACCTACAATCAGTGACAATGGAATACTCATTCATCTCCAGCCACGTGTTGGGGGACACACACTGCAGAAATGACAATATTCAGAAAATGCTGAGAACTGTGCACGCGAGTGGCAATCACCCTGTGCAGCTCAGCCTTAGACATTTGCAAATGCATGAAAAAATAAGGGGAACCCAGAGACCCAGCAGCAGGAAGGAGATACTAGAACAGCAGGGAGCAGCCCAGTCTGGCTGCCCACCTCTACCTGGGACAGGTGCACTTGGCTTTGCCAGGAGGCACAGGTGTGTGGGCTGAGCTCAGCAAAGCCAGTGTCACATTCGGGAAGAGGCATGTCCACTTCGCAGCTGGAAATGTTTTCCCATTAAAACCAAATAAGGTTCCTGCCAATGACGTCAGGAGTGCTTAGCGGCTCCTGCCACAAAGGGACCATTTGTTGAAGAGCTAACACTGCTCGCCTCCACAAGGCTGACAGGCAAATATTTGAGGGAATGCTCTGCTGGCCACCCGCCACTTTGAAGTGACATCTGCCAGCTCTGCCGATGGGCGGCCTGCCTGTGTTAGTCCTCTTGCCGGGCCTCGCTAAAGACTCTCAGTGCAGGTTTATTCACGCCGCCACATCTTCTGGAGAGGCTATTCCCAGGATGCCAGCTGCAAGCGCTTCCTGTCCCTTCCCTCTCAAACCATCAGTCTATCTCTGAAGAGGATGAGGGAGGAGGAAGGTGAAGAACATTCCGTGGATGGAAATAAACAGCCACTCTCAAGGCATCCCGGGAGCATCTTTGCTTTACTTTTTGACCCTACATTGAGCACACAGATGAGAACAAAGAAAATGTAGAAACTTTAGAGGAACCATTTCTCCATTGTGCTAATAGTTTTTATGATTAGCGGTTGGGAAGAGAGTGCCGGGCACTCATCCTGCCCTCCCCCAGCTAGTGACCTTGAACATGGTTCTGCAGAGGAGACAGATCCACAGTCTTCCCTGTGCTTCTTACTTTGCCAGCACTTTAAAAAATGTACATGATTATCTTCTGCTTTCAAATTGTGACTTGTCACCCCAAAGAGATTAGAAGCTTCCAGAATCCTGCTGTTGTCCTTTGTCCCTCTGTGCCTCCCACAGGGCTTCATCGGGTACTCAGCCCTCTTCTAGAATTCTCCATCTCATTTTAGGCTCACAACAACTCTGTGAAATCAATTACAAGTATGATCCTTATTTTACAAACGAGAAATCTGAGTTTCCTGGAGCCCACGGTGCTGCAGTGAGTAGATGTCCACAGAGCAGGGATCGGCCTGGGTTTCATCTGACTCTGGAGCCCATGCCCTTCACTGCCTTCACGTTGCAGGGGCCACTGAAGAAACGACAGTGATTCACGGAGTGAAGTTTTGATCCCGAGGCCCTTATGTTTTCATTGAAGAGTCAATCAAACATGAAGCTTGGCGCAAACACCAACCACTAACGAACCAGGGTGAGACTCTGAGCTGGAGGCATTAGACCAACACCCCACCTATGGGCTTCGTCCTGCCCTTGGGGCCACACAAAGCATGTCTGTCCCCTGCAGCCCTGCAGAGGTTTGCAACTGGTAGGTACATGCCTCCAGTCACCCTTTGTCAGGTTGTTGTGTCTTTCGTGGCTTCCCCCCAGGGCCCATCCCTACATACATGTACACATGGTGTCACAAGACAACACGTATTCCATGAATTGTGTAGGGTGGCTGCACACCAGGAAGCCCCCTCTGCCCCCAGCATCTATTGTCCATATGTCGCTGCCTTAACAAACTTTCCTGAGCTATATACACTAAGGTAATTTCCAGAACTCCTCCCAGGAAGGTCTGTCATAGGCCAAAGTGTCAAAATGATGTTGTCCTCCACCCCTACTAACCTCCCAGCTTCTTAAAGAAAATATAATGTTTATTTACTAAAGAATAATTTCTACATTTGGCTTGTTTTTATTACTATTGATTCACGTACAGTTACATTCATAAAACACACACTGGGCTACTGCTCTGCATGAGGCACTATTTAGGTGCTGCAGGGAAGACCGGGGATTGTGCCACAAGCTGGCCCTCAAGCAGCTCCCATGCAAGGCAGAGGCGCATCTCAGCATCCACACTGTTGTCCACTTTTTATCCAGCACATCACAGCAGCACACCTCTGCTTGCTTTTGCATATTCATCCTCCAATAAAGGCAGTAGAATAGAGAAGAAAATCAAAAGAAGTCATGCAAATGGCCAACAAGCACATGAAAAACTGCTCAAAATCACCAATCATCAGAGAAATGCAAATTAAAACCACAACGAGATATTATCTCACCCCAGTTAGACTAGCTGTTATCAACAAGACAGAAAATAACAAATGCTGGGGAGGCTGCAGAGAAAAGGGAACTCTCCTACATTGTTGGTGCGAATATAAACTGGTACGGCCATTGTGGAAAACAGTCTGGAGGTTCCTCAGAGAACTAAAAATAGACCCATCTTATGACTCAGCTATCCCACTGCTGCATATACACCCAAAGGAAATGAAGTCAATACATCAAAAAGGCACCTTCACTCCCATGTTCATTGCAGCACTATTTACAATAGCCAAGAGACAGAATCAACCTAAATGCCCATCAACAGGTGAATGGATGAAAAACAAGTGTGGCATATACACACAATGGAATACTACTCAGCTATGAAAAGAAATGCTACCTTGTCATTTGCAGCAACATGGATGGAACTAGAAAGCATGTTAAGTGAAGTGAGGCACAAAAAGACAAATGCCACACGATCTCACTCATGTGGAGTCTAAAAAGAAAAAAAGTGGTTCTCATAGAAGCAGAGAATAGAATAGACTAATGGTTACGAGAGGCCGGGAGGCGGGGAGGCGAAGTGGTGGACTAACAGGTACAAAACTATGCTACCTGCCCCAAGTGATTCATTGTGCAGTACAGGCATGTATTGAAACAACACACTGTACCTCACAAACATGTACAACTAAACGTTATGTTTAGGTGGCTGCTTCTCACACTTGAACAGGCATTAGAATCCCCCGAGGCGGTCGGCCCCATGGCGCACTCGGGAGAGTGCGGCGCTCCTGCCGCGGGTTCAGATCCTACATAGGGATGGCCGGTGCGCTCACTGGCTGAGCGCGGTGCGGGCGACACCAAGCCAAGGGTTGCGATCCCCTTACCCGTCACACACAAAAAAAAAGACAAAAAAATCAATCAATCAATCAATCAATAAAGAATCCCCAAGGGTTTGTTACAACTCCAAGTGCTGGGCCCTGCCCCAGATTTTCTAATCCAATATGTCAAGCCTGAGAATCTTCAGTTCTAAAAGTTGCCAGGTGCTGCCAAGGCTACTGGATGGGGGACCCCATTTTGAGAAGCTCTGGTTTAGAGTAAAACCCCATCATCCTTTCTCAGCGGGAGTAGTGGCTGACAAGCATTGGGGCTGCAGTAAGCGGGGGGGCAGGAGCCTGTGACCCAGTGGCCACACAGCTGCCAAGTCCAGGCAGAGGTGAGGCCTGAACTCGGAGGGATGCCCCTGTTCACTCAGCAGCCAAGGCTGGTCTGAGTCTCACTGTGGTCAAGTCTCAACTGGAACGTAGGGCACAGAATGGAGATTAAACCATAACAAAAGCTCCCATTTATAAATCACCTTCCATAACCAAGGCACGGAGACACACACACACACACACACACACACACACACACACACACACACACACACACACACCTCTACTCACAGCTGCACCAAATAGTTTAACCTCGTGGAAAGCTGAGCAGTTCTAGTAGCCTCCATGCCAGCCACTTTGCAGTAAAGAAAGGCCTCCATATATTGGTATAGCCTATTCTTTAATTGTGAGAAAGCTGGCCCCCCATCCCTTCAAAACACTCATGTGCTAGAAATAAATCTATGAATCAATACAACCTGTTGTGTCGTAACAGGTGGAATTGTTTCTGAGATGGCAAAACCCAGATTTTGAATCCAGAGCTAGCTGACTGCAAAGCCCATGCACTTTCTCCTCTCTTCTTCTTTCTTTTTTTATGATATATTTTTTAAATTTTATTTTAACATTTAGTTGTATATTTTTGTGAGGTATAGTGTGTTGTTTCAATACATGCATGTACTGCACAATGAATCACTTTTCATAGCTGAATAGTATTCCATTACGTATATACACCACAGTTTTGTTTAGTTATTTTCCATTCATCCATCGATGGGCATTTAGTTTGACTCCATCCACATTGCCACCTTGGGTCAATAAAAAGTAATAGTTATTGATCTCAAACTCAGGGGCTATCTGGCCTGGAATCTCAGTTGCGCTCACTGACTATGTGGCCTCAGGCAAGTTATTTAAACACCAGTGCTTCAGTTTCCCCATCCGTGCAATGGATGAACAAGGGAGTGCAGGTGACTTTTTGATGTATGGATTTCATTTCCTTTGGGTATATATCCAGTAGTGGGATAGCTGGGTCATAAGGTAGGTCTATTTTTAGTTCTCCACACTGTTTTCCACAATGGCTGTACCAAATAACAAATGCTGGTGAAGCTGCAGAGAAAAGGCAACCCTCCTACACTGTTGGTGGGAATGTAAGTTGGTATAGCACTTAGAACAGTATCTAGTTCATCACAGACAGTCAATGAATATTTGTCGATGAGCACATGGAAAAGTGAATAAGTGAACAAGTGGCTTCTACAATTCAGGTACGAGAGGGTGAGGGCCACCCACACACACATGTGCAGCAGGGCTGTGTACCAAGTGCTGTGGGCCCTCACAGAGGGGACGTGACTCAGAGTACTGCTAAATAAGGAGCCCACTTACTGCTGGCCGGTAACAGAGCTGGTTGCTCATGCATGTCTCTTCTAGGGCCAGGATGGTCTGTGGTCCCTCTGGAAGAACCCTGCCAGAGGCTCTCGGTAACATCCCTTGTCATTGTGTGCATTCAGGAACTGTGAGCAAGCGCGTGCATTAGGACACCACCTGTTCTGTGTAGCCCACAGAAGGACGGCAGACCTGGGCCAAGTGGAGAGAAGTCCCCGGGAGGCAGGCTTGTGTGAAGAAAAGGAAGACATTTCTGGGAATGAAGGCTTTGCAGCCAGCTCCCTGCACAAGCTTCCCCAGGAGGCAGACAGGGCTGTTACCCAGGAAATCTGCTCAAGGATGACTGGCTAGAAGATGTCACAGGCCCCTTCCAACCCTGGCCTGTGGCTACTTGATTCCCTGGAATAAACTATGAAGGCAGTTGCTCCTTTCTGCTTAGTAAAGACAGCTCTAGGACCCCTTTTCTCTTCTTCCATCTATGTAGCGAGCAAAACATGTGGCAGTCACCAGGATAGTTGAGAAGCATCATTATCCCATCGCTTCAGGAGTGAATTAGTAGAAAACAGTTCATTTCCCAGGTTTCCTGTTGAGTTTGAATAAAGACAGCAGGCTCAGATCAGGAGAAACCTGGCAGATCTTATCTTGGGCCTGAAAATAGGCAAACTACCAATTTTGAAAAAGAATGAAAAAAAAGCAGAGGAGAAGGTGTGTGTGTCTTCAGACTCCAAACATTCAGCTGGAGAACTGAGGACAGGAGGGAGGCACAGCCCCCCAGACATGGTCCCTGCACCCCTGGGAACCACACTAGGGAGAGGAGACTAACATACAAGGCAGTCAGAAAGCGATTACATATTCACCTGAACACCCCAATCATGGGTGCAACCAGGAACTACTTTGACTTGTTAGTAAACCCTTGTTGCACGGCTGTTGTTCCCTGCACCGTGCCATGTGCCAGGGACCCAAAAGGCAGTCAGACCCAGACCCTACCACCAAAGAGGCCCCATCTAGTGGGGGAGACAGACGGTTATCAGTGATTACTATGATCCTCGGCAGTAAAAACTTAGGTTAGGGGGAAGGCCCTAGCAAGGCCCTGAACCCAACCTGGAGGTGTCTGGAAAAGCTTCCAGAAGGAGAAAAGGCATTATGCGTTTTGGAAAACAAGACAGAGAAACAAGAGATAAGGGGAGGGCATTCCAGGCTCAGGGTAGTATCTGTGTGAAGTCCAGGAATGGGGAAGTACTCAGGGTGAGGGTAGGCTGCAGTAATTGATGGGGACTACTGGACAAGGGGACGCAACCTGAGCCTTGAACACCAGAAAAGATTGGCCCAGAGAAAAAGTGCCTGACTTGTGTGGGCCCCAAGTCTGGCATCACAATTAGAAAGAAACCCTCTCTAATAAGCCTGTGACATTAAAGCCAAGCCAAGCCCCTGTGGTTCCAAGAAAGGACTGTGGCTGAGGCCCCTGCTCATGCCTAACTCCAGCTTCTTCAAATAGATAGAAAGAAGTCTAAAATCCTGGCCTCAGCATAAGTAGTGAGAAATATAAAAAAAAAAAAAAAAAAAAAAAAAATCAAAAAAAGGACCTTGCAGACTAGAGATTCAAGATTGACTTTTTAATCTATATTCACAGCAACCAGTTAAAATGACTAAGGGAGAACCCATTGTTCGATCCTCCCACTTTAGGAAAGAAGAAACCATTGTAGACTCCAAATCTCTGCTGTCTTCAGTCCAGTTCCCAGAGCACAAATGATGTACCCGGCACTGAGCATTTTGGTGTGTGGCTGAGGTGGTTGTTTGCCCACGTGGATCCAGATCAGCAAGTTATAGTCAGTTTGCCCCAAACCTCACCTGCTCCAGGAAGCCTTTCTGACCTGTCCTGCCCAGGGACCCTCTGTTCCTTTAGAGCCAGCCATAAGGTTAAGTCACAAACTTTAACCCCAGAGGTTCCAAGTCTATATTCATCAGACATTGCTGGAGGGGATTCTGGTGCTTTCTCAGAGCAAAGTAAATCAAGTTCATTTCACCCAGCTCATCAATTGTCTATAAAATGAAGATGGAATCTATCTTCCTTCTCCCAGGGGTGTGGCTGAGGGGGAAACGGGAGTTCAGAGGGCATGTGCCCGGTACAGGGGAAAGAACAATGGAAAGAGAGCCAGAGAAGTCTGGGTTCAAAGTCTGGTTCCTCTTCCTTACAAGCTGTCTGGCCTCAGGCAAGTCAGGAGACCTCTAGGAATCTGGGTTTCCTCCTAGGTGGACTTTCGGATAACATCCAGACTGTTGTATCTGAAGATGAAAGCTTTGTCTTACACCTAGAAGAGAGTCTCAAAGTCTGGAACTTTCCTAGGGTTACACAGCACAAGGAGATTCTTCCACAGGAGTTAACTTCACACAGACTGAGGACGCTACTTATCATGTTACAAGGCGCTGAGCTGGGGTTCCCCTCACAGAAGATGATGCCGACCAGATGATACCTACAGTGGAGATGGGTCAGTGTCTTGATGCCCAAAGCTCTTCTAAGAGAAATGGTCTCTTAATGGGACCAAAGAAGACCACTGACTCCAGAAACTGAGTGAATCAGATTCTGTCTTGTGAAGAACCAGAGTGAAGGCCACACAGGATGAACACTCCTGAGGCCTGGCCTACCATCACCTCCTTGAATTCCACAGGATTTATAATCCTTTAGGCAGCTCTCTTTTGAAGAAAATTGGGGTGTGCCTGTGTTTTTTATGTTAAAATAAATTGAAATTGGCCTAAAACTGTGCCTATACTTTGAGTTTCTATATAGCAAACTGTGACCTAACTTAATATTTAAACAAACTGCAACCTAACTAATGATGTATTCTTATAACAAGCAGCTGAGTCTCAGACAATCACAACAGATAAGTTTCAGCCAATCACAGGCTGCCAACTGATCAGATCATGCCCATATAAGGCAAATGCCAAGCTGTAACCAATCCAGCTGTTCCTTACATCACTTCCTTTTTCTGTCTATAAATAACACCTGCCCATGTTGCTGGGTGATCTCTTTGAACCTTTCCTGGTTCTGAGTGCTGCTCAGCTCATGAATCAGTTTTTGCTCAAACAAACTCTGTTAAATTTAATTTGTCTAAAGCTTTTCTTCTAACAGTTTGGTGTCAGAAGTGGGATAGGAAGCAGCCCTCCAGTGACCTCCAGGAGCACTGACTGGTAAGCAAGGGTACCCACTGGAGCTTGTTCCCATTGTTCTCTTGCAGTAACTGGAGGTCATGGGTGAATTCTCTCTTGGACTTGAGCTCCACAAACTTGCTTTTTGAGCTCTTTTAGTTTATTTGAGCATTTTTTATGTAGACTGGATTCATAAATTGTGACAGAAACAGGACTGGGTCCTGTAGGGAGGCCTCAGATGTCTCAATGGGTCAGACAAAAACTGGACTGGGTTAAGTAGGTAGGTAAGTTTACTAGAAGACCGGAATTCATGGATTCATTTGGGTCCAAGAAGTCTAGAACTCCTCCACCTGGAACTCCAGCCAATTTCATGTATAAAAACTATGGATCCAAATCCTGTGCTTTCTAGAGAAGTGGGTGAACCTTACCAAAAGTACTTAGAGTTACAGTGGCCACAAAAGGCAAACAGGTGCAGGTGCTTACAGCTACAGGGACTAAGAGGACCTCCTCCTACATATTTTAAGCTCAAACTCAGGGGTCCCAAACTAAAGTGCCCTGTGCCCTGAGATGTCTGCCTTTATTGTAAACAGCCAGGCCACTGGAAAAGAAATTGTCCATTTTTACATCAGCCATTTGATTTACCCACCTCCTTTGGCCTGGACTGTTTTCCCACCAGAGGAAGTACTCAGTGGCTTTACTCTCAAGATAATAACCAACCAATCTCTCAGAGAGAAAACTATTTCTTGGTGGGGGTTTCAAATCAAGTCCAAACTGTCCCCATGTCTAATTGATACTTGGACCATCTTCAGAAAAAAAAAAAAAAAAATTCTAAGAATTAGTCCTTTCTGTTTTCTCTATTTAATCCTGTTTCTATCAAGAGACTCTGTCAGTCTACTAAAATCCCTCTTCTCAAACCCCTATAGACTACATGCTTTGCTGATCCTGTTGAACTCTTTCCTACAGTCATGATCTTTCCTATGCCCCCAAAATCTTTCTTGGCAAGAAACAAACAAAAAACTGATTGGTCTGTCATTTAGTCTTGAAAAAAGCAAACCAAAAGGATAAACCAGTCTCTGACTGTAAGGCAAGATTAGAAATATCCATGCTAATTCCAGGCAAACAAAATGCTTCTCCTAGTCTTCAGTGGGCTACACTCACTCAGTAATCTAGTTAAAAGACACAAGCTGGTTTGGAAAACTGTAGATCTAGCCAAATTAGTCTCCAAAACATTTTTTTCTGGCATAAGGACTATTTTTAGCTACTTATTTTGAGGACTTTTTGTAAAAGAAACATATCTATAAAGAAAATCTCCATTTGTAAGTGCGTCTCCCTCTTTGCACCTAATCTTTGGGAACTTATACAATGAAGAAGGCATTGGCTTAAATCTACATAAGAAGACTTGCCTTTGTTTAAGGTGATTTTCCTGTCCATCTTGCTTAACTGGGCCTTTACCTATATCCTTCTGTGGATAGGCAAATGATGCTATTTAGACCTAAAGTCTGTGTCTTTGAGATGTAAATTTCCTACCTGGTCTTACCTAAGACCCATCCCTTTGGGAATGCAAATTTAGGAGAAATGACTCATCAGAAGAGAGAGCAAAAGAAAGGAAAAAGAAAACTATTTGGAACCTGGCAAATAAAAAATTCTAAAATTTTTTTTTTCTTCTTCTTTATTCTCTCTCTTTCATAAATATTAGTAAAAAGTTTGGGGCATTTGGGCAGGTAATCTTGTTACATCAGCCAGAAAAAAAGACAATTTGGATACAAATATTCTTTAATTAGTGAGCTTTGCATTATTGTATCTGGCATATGGCTTAAATTCTATAAAGAAAAGTATAAGATCTGTTTCTGTCTGTATGTTTAGGTATGTCTGTATGTATGGATATAAATGTGTGATATATTTCTATCTCTTATTATATTGCCAAAATTAAATTGTAAAAGAGCTCTATTTGATTAGCTTAAAGACAATAAGCACTTACATAAATTAAGTATTCCCTCAGAAAAAATAAGAACTTACCCAAATGCTTTTCAAACTCACATAACTTGGATAATCTTTGATAAATAGAAATATTGTTGGTTTGATTAAAACAGGCATATTTTCAGAAATGTCAGGATTAAATATAATATAGTTGCATGACTTATCCCCACCTAAGTTTACTGGCAAAATAAGCCTGTTATCTTCATTACAAAATTTATCAGCAAAAAGAAAAAAAAAATTAAGATGATGACTAGCTGTCATCTTCATGACAATCCAAGCATAACTGTTAAAAATAAGTGAATTAAATAGATGTAAATAATATAAAAATTTCTGTGTGAAAAATATCTTCCCTATATCAGAAGATTTTAACATTCTTATCATCAAGAATGGAAAGTTGAGGCTGAGAGAAATGTATACTAACAACAATTTAATTCTCAGCCTAACCAAAAAAAGAGACTAGAGATAAATTTTGCCTCTTCTACAGTTTCTTATTACAGACAGACTGAAGATATTTGGGACCATTAGTAAATATGTTCTGTGCCATACTGACAAATTGTACTATGAGAAAGTGCATACTTCTAGAAATTATGATTTGTAGATTTGCCAATCTACAGATTGCCAATGTGACAGTTCAGAATTGCTTGCTTCCTGGTGTTCACCGGAAATTAAGGTCATTAAGGGTTAAAAATTCCAATTAATATATGTAACTAAAATTCCTAGAAACAATAAGGAAAAAATTCTATATGCAAGTATACAAGGAAGAAAACACGTGCTTTTGGTAAGGAAAAGCTATAAGGTATGAGGATGTTCAATTTCATTAAGGGAAAAAGAAAATAACTTTCATCCTAAAGTAGAATGAATGGAAAAGTACAGGACAAACATTGCATGAATAAGAAAATTGTAAGAGACTTGTGAAAAATGGATTTTGTGAATATTTTTATGTATGATCAAGCTGGCTAAGATCATAAGGGAATTATTTAAGTTTTTCTAAAAATTGAGCATTAATATCAAAGGTTTTTCATCAAATACTGATGAAAAACTAGAATTTGGTTCCCTGAGTTAAAACAACAACAAAGCCTTCAAAGTTTTCTTGGGTTATTGCTCTGCTTTTACCTGGAAATTATAAAACATTTTAGTGTGTGTGTGTGTGTGTGTGTGTGTGTGTGTGTGTGTGTGTGTGTGTGTGTGTGTGTGTGTGTGTGTGTGTGTGTATTTTACCTTTCAGATAATTGTCCAAGGAAACAAAGATTCTGTGTTTTACCAATTTTTCTGTGCTCCATGTTGTCTTTATTAAGTTTTTGATCACTTAAAAAAAAACTGAGTCCTCTCTATTAGAAGAGTTAAGGTTTTTATATAACTATGTAATTTTCTGTTATTTGCCTTTGAAGTTTTTTGACTATTAGCCTGGTTAAATGAATGACTACTTCTATGATTTGAAAGTGTCCCCCAAAATTCATGTGTTGGAAACTTAATCTCCAATGCAATGGTGTTGAAATCAGAGACCTTTAAGAAGGGATTAGGTAATGAGGGCTCTGCCCTCATAAATAGGTTAATGCAGTTATTGTGGGAGTGGATTCCTGATAAAAGGATGACTTTGGCCCCTTTCTCTGTCTCTCTCACCCTCTCTTTGCACTTCCTCCGTGGATGATGCAGCAAGAAGACCCTCACCAGATGCAGCCTTGGACATCTAAGCCTCCAGAACAATGAGAAATAAATCTCTGTTCTTTATAAACTACCTAGTCCCAGGCATTTTGTTATAGCAGCACAAAACAGACTAAGACAACTACTCTTTCACAGTGACTTGCAATCCTACTTTGATTGAGTGTTTTAAACCTTTGATATTTTTCACAAACTTCCCCAAATCAAATTCTCAATGAAGTCTTTTTCTTGACCTTGAATTAACTTTGGGATTTTCCAAATGGGCACTTGGAATGTCTGGAAAAGTTATCCCTCCTTATAGAAAGGGATATATTAAACTAATTGGGCTTATTTGATACACTAAATTATATGGAAAACATTGTTAAATAATAAGTAATGTTAAACATTCTTTGAGTTATACTTGTATGAATGTTGTATTAATATGTGTTTTAGAAATCTTATGAAATTTCTAAAAATCTGATCATACTATTTGACTGGGTAAGAATCCCCAGAACTCTAATGAAGAAACTGATTTGTTCATAAAACAGCTAACCCAGTATCAGGCAGAACAAGAATTAATCAAATAACAAAGAAATGCTTTGGCAGATTTTCATGCTAACTCATCCAGTACTGAAATTGTTAGGCTATGAAACTTGAATGAACTCCATAAGATTTATTCAGTCCAAATTACTTACGATAACTTATTTAATAAACAGTGCTATGTACTTGAATTGGAAAACAAAATTGGCACTTAAGAGGATGTAAATTCAGTGTTAAGCATAGACTCATGGAAAGCCTGCACAGCCACCTGGTACTTCCTGAATCCTTAAAGCTTCCATTATTAAAAGCTCTGCACTCCATGGCTCATCAAGGAAGAGATAAAATGATACAAATTGTGAAAAAAGAATTGGTGAGATGACTGTTCTAAAATCACTAAATTGGTTTATGTACTCATTTCACTGGACAAATTATAAAACAGTTAAATAAGATATTACCAATGCAATGGTATTAGGCAAAGCCAACTGAATCAATTGGATTGCTTTGGTCAAAGGTATTACTGATTGATGGCAATCAGACCTACTCTCACTGGAAAACACAGATTGAAATAGTTACTAGAAAGCCTATGCCCTTAACAGTAGGACCTCATGTATCTCACACTATTACAAACTCCGACATGAGTGTCATAAACATTCAGCTGACTTGAGGCTGAGAATTGTGAATTCCATACTAAGACCAAGCAAGTCCATAATGATAATGACAGAGAATGGTGTCAATACCCAAGGTTGGTCAATCACTCAAAATTGAGAGGCTGAATAAAAGGCGGCAACTATTAAATTAAATTAAATTTGGACTAAAGCTGCCTCCACAATTTGAGTTTCTACATAGCAAACTGCAACCTAACATAAGTGTATATTCTTGTAACAAGTAGCTGAAATTCAGACAATCATAGGATTCCAAGTGATCAGATCACATCCATATAAGGCAAATGCCAAGCTATAACCAATCAAGCTGTTTCTGTACATCACTTCCTCTCTGTCTATAAATACTGCCTGCCCATGCTGCTGGGTGGAGCTTTCTGAACCTCTCCTGGTTCTGAGTGCTGCCTAGTTCATGAATTGTTCTTTGTTCAAATAAACTACAAAGTGTAATTTGTCTAGAGTTTTTCTCTTACCACAACCATATGCTACCTGCTTTAGACAATAACAGAGAGGCCTGTTAGTTCTATTTGTAGCAAGAGGAGCATTTCTTTCTAAGCAGCAAGCTTGTCAGGTACTGTTGGTATACAGTTGAGGGTGTCACAAGGAATGACACACATCTCACTTCACTTCCAACTTCTCCTCCAAAAAGAATAGTCTTTACAGAAACAAAGAAAGGAGAACAGATAGCCAAGCTTGAGATCCGTGACAAGATGGGAGCAAATACAAGAGACACAGATGAATTAAGAATAGTTTTTAGGCTCACACTGGCTCTATACCAAGATACTGAAGGAAACTGCCAAGGTAAGCCACTTCCACTGAGAAAGATGCAGAATGATTTCCAAAAGTGGGGCCAGACGAAAGTTTGGAAACCCCAGCCCAGGTTGATGTCAAATTCTTGGCAAAAACCTATCAATGATGATTAGCCAGGCTGTGCACAAGTACAACCAATCACGCAGATGCTGCCCACCTCACCCTAGAGATGTCCTACAGCCACATAAGATACTTTTCTTAGCAATTTGGGGCAGAATGAGCTCCATGATGTGAATTGAGGTGGACATTCAGAATGGGGCACTGTCCCCTTTGAAAGCTGTTCATGGAAAAGCAGACTCTGTGGCTCCTTCAGGCAGATCCAGGTTCCATGAATGGGTATCATAGGGTGGCAGATTCTGCCTCAACCTTTTCAACACTCAGAGCTGTTCAGCTACACAAGGAGATTCTCTGAGAGGGAGCTCCCCATCACTAGAAGTATTCAACCCACATTAGCATGACATCCACCAGCATCGCTCTGAGATGAACACCATGCGGAGAAACACACTGGACCTGTTCCTCCAGTGCAAGATTTTAGAATCATGCTATTCCTATAAAGAGGGGTGAGAAGACCCAAATTCAAGGGTCTACTCGATCACTTACCACCTGCGTGACTTTGGGAAATTCACTGCTCTCTCTAAATCTCGGCCTTCTTCTAAGAAAAATAAAGATAATTTTTTATAGGGAGGTTGTGAGTTACAGGAATGTTGTAAGTAATAAATCAAATGAGATAATGTTCATAAAAGCATTTTATAAACTAAAAAGTGCTGTACTAATGTGTGTTACCATTAAGATTTTAGGAGCTTGGAAATAGAGGGCTCTTGACGCTTGCAGCATTTTGGACAGATTGCGGTATTCGACGCTGGCACTCTGAAGCCAGGATAGAAGTAAAGTGCTGTGAAGCATGTCACGTCAGCTCTGGCATCGCAGCACAGATTATTACTCACATTCCTCATTCAGTCGTAATGATTATTTGAAAGCATCAAGGCCAGGCTGGTGTATCTGCTTGGAAGTTGGCATATTTTTATTTTGGTTTATTCCAAGTTTGAAAAATGATGTGTTGGGTACTCTGTAAGTCCAGAGACAGTCCATGAAATTCCCCACCTCATTAAAGAAGTTGACAGATGGAAATGAGTTTCATTACATTATATCCCCAACTCACTGCTGGACGTGCAGCAAGGTCACCAGGGCGGTTCATCAGGGACCTTGCGGGGAGAAAGACGCTGCTGCGGGCACGGTTGTTTTCCTCTTGGTTCCTCTCAGGGGCTGCATAGATGCTGGTGGTTTGAGGGCTGCTTCTTAGCTGTGACTTCTGGCTCTGCTGCCTCAGTGTTCTGCAGAGAGCTCCAGCTGGAAATTCATTTCTTTCACATTTATTGTGTACCTCCTACTTTTTTGCACAATTCAATTCAGCAAAGATTTGTTGAGCAACTACTCCATGCATCAAGCCTTACGTCTCCACAGTGAATAAGAGCTGGGCCCAGCCCTGCACTGGTACAGGAGCTATACATCCTCCCATCCTAAAAGTCACCAGATCCCAGTCACCAAACGGCCCTGCACTTATTGCTGTCAGTCCTTCAGGCTCTAGCACGGTGCCCACAGACACTGGGAGGGTGAGGGTTTCAAGAGCAGGGTCAGACACAGGCTGTAGGTGAATTTTCCAATGAGCAAACCTCCCCAGTGAAGAAGCAGGAACAAACTGGAGCAGACGCTGCCCCTCAACCTCAGGACTCCCTACACTAAGAGAAGGGTGGAAGTGGGCGATTCCTAAGGGCTTTTCCAGTGCCCTAATAGTTTACAAATTTGCTGCTGAAGAGTAATGAAATGTATAAAATATTAGAACACCACATAGCAAAAACGCACCAGCTTTTGGGATCTGCCACTTAACCAGCCGCATGTCCTTGGGCACGTGTTCAGTATCTCTGCTACTCCACTTTCCATCTATGAATAAGGATCGAAATCTTTACCTCCCAGAATTAAGTTCTGGAGACAAATATGTGTGTCAAACCCCTAAAAGCTTGACTGGCACATAGTAGAAATTCTATAAATCTTTGAATCCTTCCCCTACATCTCTGACAAGAGCTTCTATTTTATTTTATTTTTTTCTCCCCAAAAAGTGAAGACCCATTTATCAGAAGGGTTAACCTGACAGTTAACGTGTTGGGGAAGAGGAGAGAGCAAAGGACTGAAGTAAAGTCAGAGAGATTCTGGTTCCCCTCGAGTCCAACTTGCTGGAAGTTTCCAAGACCATTACCCTTGCAGGTGAGGACAACTCCCTCCCCCAGCTCTGCTCTATTTCCACCCTATTCCCACCCCCAGGGAGCTGGCATGACTTCCCCATGGCTTAGAGGGAACAAGACTCCCCTTTTCTGAATTTGGGAGCAGATGGTGTCCTGCCACAGTTCCAGAAAGCAGAGCCACCGACTTCCGAGCCGGGCTGTGTTCTGGACACTGCATTTTATGGCACACTATTCGCAGGGCTCTGCATTTCTAGACATAGTAAATCTTCCTTCCTCATTCTGCGGAAGTAATTGCCATACACGCATGAAACTGGCTGTTGAAAAGTTCCAGCCCACCTCCCTGCTCCCTTTCTACCACGTAAGCATTCCTACAGGGCCCGGCTCAGTCGCCCAGATGGTCTCTGAGAAGAAATCGACAACTCATCACCGGGTGTTCCTCGGTGCCAAGACACACAGAAGGTTTATGTTTCACAATGGAAAGGTAAGTATTTTGAACAAGGCAGAACCCAGGGTAATAAAAGCTCCTTTTATTTCATGTGCTCTTTCGCAGCGGTGGGTTTTATTCTGCATCTCACCAGACGCTTGGCAGGTATAAAAAGCAACCATTTCCTGCCCTGAAAAATGTTGCCTTCTGAGTTTTTTGTTTCCTTGAACTAAGCCAGCCTAGTAAGGAGAAGGCTGTTCTCCATGGGAGGGCAGAGATGCTGAGAAAGATGTCATTGTCTGCCCTGTGAGCAGGAACAGGAGCTCTGTGGGGCCCTTACAGGCAGGTGGGGAGATAGGGCCTCTCCCATAGGCCAGGAGATGGGTCAGTGGGCCCGGGGGTGTGGGGTTGGCTTCAAAAAGTTCATTTCTGTTTTCTTCTGATTGTCTGTGTGGAAAGCTGTCTTTATCATTCAGACTGTTATAACAAAGTACCTGAGACTAGGTCATTTATAACAGCAGAATGTATTGCTCACAGTTCCGAGGCTGGGAAGTCCAAGATCAAAGCACCAGCAGATTCAGTGTCTGTGAGGTCTCGTTCCTCATAGATGGTGCCTTCTCGCTGAGTTCTTACGTACAGAAGAAGTGAACTAACTCCCTCAGGCCTCTTTTATAAGGGCACCGACTCCATTCGTGAGGGCTCCACCCTCATGACCTAATCACCTCACAAAGGTCCCACCTCCTGACACCATCACCTGGGGGTTAGCTTTCAACATATGAATTTGGGGGAGGAGGAGTCACAAACATTCAAACCATAGCAAAAGCTGACCTGGCCTGTGCAGCCAAGTTCAAGTCCACAAACATGCTGGCTGTTTTTATATGCACAGGCTCTGTGCTAGGCACATACTCCACTGCATGTAATTTCTGGTGCCTCCGTGTCTTGAATCCAGCCACTTATATCACCCCCAAAAAGGTCCTTACTTGGGGTTTTTTTAATCTTTCTGTATTTTTGAGAATCTAGAGAAAACCATAGGCATCTTCCCTCTCCTCTCTTTCTCTCTCTCTCTCTCTCTCTCTCTCTCTCTCACACACACACACACACACACACAAACACACAAGTGCGCACACACACTGTATACACTGAAAAATTTTGCAGGCAATTTTATGGATTTCTTGGACCCCCTGACATTCATCCATGCAACCCAGGGGGTCAACAGACCTCCAAGATAAGACGTTGATCTAATTTGTGCCTCACTCAGGACATCACTTCCTAAGGTGCCCCTTTCCTCCTTGAGTGAAGCTGTCTGAGGGCAAAGTCACATCAGGCTCCTCTCCACATATCCCACAGCCATTCCCCCAGGACTGACTGATGACATGAGAGCAATTCCAAGTTCAAATCTGCATGTGCCCTAGGCTCCACCAGATAACCTTGCTTAATTTATCAACTGTAGAAGGTTGTACCCTCTGGGTAAAGAGTGCAGATTTACAGTGCACCTTAAGAGGAAGCCTGGAGTGAATTGAATTGTGCTCCCCTAAACTCTGTGAAGCTTGAATTGTGTCCCCCAAGTTTTATGTTTTAGAAATTTAGCCTCCACTGTGACTGTTAAGAGGGTGGGAAATCCTGTTATGGTAATTGAAAGGTGGAGTCTTGAAGAGGTGATTGGATTGTAAGACCCTGCAGTAGTGAATGGATTAAAAATGGTGGTCGGGGTGTGGTTTTGAGGGCTTTAAAAGAAGAGGACAGTCTGTCTCTCTCTCTCTCTGCTCTCTCTGCTTCCACCTTCTTGCATTGTGAGACCCCAGGGTCACTGTCGCCACCACCAGGTGGACTTTGGACTTCCCAACCTCAGAAACTGTAAGCAATAAATTTTTCTTTATAAATCACCCAGTCTCAGGTATTCTGTTACAGCAACACAAAACAGACTACTACAAAGCCTCATTCTTAACCTTCTAAACCAGAAGAATCCTCACAAATACAGTCCTTATCACAGCACCTCCTGGCTCAGGGCCGTCTGCAGCTTCTGGTGTCTGTTCGGAATCATCTTCACTGAACGACCCCTTTAGATGGCCTTTGCTTACTGGACCACCCACTGTCACCCAGAATTCCCCTCCAATGGGTCTGATGATACTAACCAGACACCAAGTTGAGCCGATCATGAAAGATGGGTGCCCTTTTGTTCCAACCAAAGCAAAATATTTCAATAGTTTTACATAGAAAGCTGCACTGAGCCTATTTTTTTGCCCTAGTGAGGGGGGCTGGTCTGCAAGTATCACTTGGATAAGCAAATGTCCCGTCATGAGAATTGGGAAGAGGGGGAGGACCAAGGAACATAATGGAAAGACGGAGAGATCTGAAGGGAAATGCCTGGTTCCTATTCCCATCTTTGCCACTTACGAGCTAGGTGACCCTGGGGATGTCACTTTACCTCTCTCAGCTCTGTGTCGTCATCTGTAAAATGAGGATAACAGCATTTAACTCACACCATTGTTTCGAGAATTCTAGGCTAACAGTTGCCTTGTAAACTGTAAAGTGTGTTTACAAGAAGAATATGAATAATCCTACTTCCAGTCCCGAGCTCCAGCCACTGCGCACATCAGGGGACTGTGTGGACCTTGTGGCTCCGCCACCCTGCAAGGCCATCCTGTAAGCTGAGGGGCCTGAGCAGCAGTACTGATCCAATGACCTTGTTCCCTTGGGATGGACCAGCTCAAGGCCTTCCCTGGACCAGGGGTCCTGAACTTATCCAGCAATTACCCTTTTCTGGTAAACCCTCTGGCCCCCACAACCCACTGCACCATGGTGAACAGACAGCGAAGAGCTACTAAGCGTGGGGGGGAGAGGAGCGGGACTGCGGATCCCGTTGCTATGGCAACCCCTGCAGGTGTTCCTGAAGGGAATGACAAGGCCAAGGGGCCGGGGTTGCTTTTCTCTCCCTTTCAGCCAGTCTAAAAGAGAGAAAGGTCACAGGGTGAGAGAGGCCTCCTAATGCCAGCAGACACAAAGGCCCTTTCCTGGGGTTACATAGCTAGTAAATGGCAGAGCCGAGATTGTCATCTGAATATGACCTTCCTTCTACACCAGGCTGCTACCCAGCAAACACGAGAACTTGAGGAGATTGTGTCTTTGCTGCATATGCCTCCTGTTCCCCTTCTCTGGGCTTTCAGTGACCTTGTACCCTGTCGCTGTCTAAAGGAGATTTAGATGCTGGCAGCTGCCAAGCCCCAGCCCCAGCTCCTCTCCTGCAGCACCGCAGACATGACCAAAGTCAGCCCCAGGAGTCAGCAGTGCAGGTGGCAGGGAAGGCCCCTTTCTTCCTTAGTGGCTGAGCCATGAAGATGTAGCCCTCAGGCTACAGTGGCTGGATGCCCTGCCATGTAGAGAAGGCCCATTGGTAGGAGCGAGAGTGAAACCTCTGTCAGAGAAACACAGAGAGTTGGTAACGCGTGAAGAGAGACACGTGCAAGCTCTGAGCCCTTGATCCAGGTTGCATTCCTGGGATTTCCACTCAAGGTGGGGAATCCCACTTCTAAGGCCCCACGAGGCCGCCCGCTTGGATCTCTTTCCTGGACGTAATCATGGCTTCCCTGGGGTACATGCTGTCCAGAGCCGAGAACGTTTCCCCTTGCAGTGCTTGTCATAGAACACCTCCACGTTTTGGAATAGATGAAGATCATAAACAATAAGACGTTAGGATTCTGACCACTGCTCAAAAAACACGTCCAGGACATACATACCGAATAACATTCAGCTTATAACAGGAAGGAAATTCTGACACAAACCACAATATGGATGAACCATGAAGACATTGTACTAAATTAAATAAGCTGGATGCAAAAAGACAAACACTTGTGCAGTGTGATTCTATTGATGGGAGGCACCTGGAGTGATCCAATTTGTAGAGATGGAAAGTAGAACGGTGATTGCCAAGGACTGGGGCTGGGGGAAATGCAGAGTCGTTTAATAGGTATTGAATTTCAGTTTTGCAAGATGAAAAAGCTCTGGAGATCTACTGAACAACCATGTGAATATACTTAACACTACTGAACTGTACACTTAGAAATGATAAATGGTAAATTAGAAGTAAGGAATGGTAAATTTTATGTTATGTATTTTATACCATAATTAAACACACACACACACACACACACACACACACACACACACACACACACACACTCTCTCTCTCTCTCTCTCTCTCTCTCTCTCTCTCTCTCTCTCTCTCTGCTCGGGACATGGAAATAGAGTAGGGGTTGGAGTGTGAGAGACCACAAGCTTCAAATCTCAGTTCTGCCACCTGCTGGCTATGCGACCTGGGGATATTGTTTGACCTCTGTGAGCCTCACAATGCTTTATATAAAGCATTTTTAAAAATCTAGCAATAAGGTTATTGTGAAAATTACCTATAAAGAATGTTGCATGTTACATAAAAAAATAGGCACCAATCCAAACATTAAGTAAAGGCTTTGATTACCATGCTAAAAAGTTTATGTTGTGGACCACGGAGAGCCACTAAAGGGCTTTAAGTTGGGAATGACAAGGTTAGATATTTGCTTTCAAAAGATGGCTCTGGTGGTTGCAGGGAGGGGCCCAAGAGTGGAGAGACTGGAGGTAAGGAGACCAGGTAGAAAAGGGATCCAGGTGAAGATGGAGGCCTCAGTTTCCACCACAGTAGAGCAGGCAGCTCAGAGAAGCATTTGGGAGAAAGAACTTGGCCCAATACATTGAGGGTGGCAGGTGACAAGATGTAGGCCTCAATCATGCCCACACAAGATCCCCTGCAAGTGGACATGCCTGTAAAAGGCAGCATGTAGGCTTGGGGGGCGACCCATAGCTGGGAGAAGATACTTCACAGCTCATAAAAGAAGGAACTTTCAAATAGCTAAAGCTGTCAGCTTGGGAACAAGTGGCTTAGTGAGAAAACCCTCAGGCAGAAGCTGGAGGACCTGCCAGAACAACAGACCAGGGAGTCCCAACTGGGGCAGGTGGGTTTCTGGACCAGGTGACCCTGAAGGGTCCCTCTAACCCACAAGTGTCTTATTTCCTGCATCCTCACAAAGGGAATCGCCAATTGTCCAGTCTCCTTCCATTTACTACCCAGGGACAGTTTGGAAAGACTGAACAGTGGCATAGCGACTGAGCCCCGACTGAAGTTTGGAAGTATGGGGAAAACCGGAATTTCTACCATCTGTATGAGGTCATCTGGAATTAGGAAGTCTTTTTCTAAACAGGAACATCCCTTCTAAAGTGATAAAACTTCCACTTTAACAAGAAGTTAACATGAAAGGGTTCAGAGAACTTCTCTTCCTTAACAGACCCTGATACATTTTGGATGACCTGTCCTACACAAGGAGATGGTGGGGGGCTGACCCTCTGGCTGTGGTCGATCCCCTTTATTGAAGTACATGGTCATGAAGACTATTACAGGGCACATAAAGGCAGAATTCTCAAGATGTATGGAGTCGTGCAAAAGTTGGGCTTTGGAATCAGATTGACATGAGTTGAAATCCTGACTCCACCTCTTCGAGAGACTTTAGGCAAGTGAATTAACCCCTCTGAGTTGGTTTTCTCATAAACAAATGGGGATAATATCTATTTTCTTTGCTGGAGTGATTCATGGCTTAACTGTTAATGTATATGAGACCTCGCACACAGTTAGGTATACACATACCAATATATTGTACCTTATATTATTTTTATTGCTAGTACTAGAAAAGAGCAAAAGGTCTTCTGGCTAAAGCAAATGAGTTGTAAAAATCAGGCTACGAGCAAACTTACCAAATGACAGGAGGGTGCCTTTTGCTATGTCCTGGGAAGAAGGAAGCTGTAATAGCAGGACTAACTTGTACAAAAGGAGATGGAGAGGCAGCATGGTACCGAGTACTCTGAGACGTAGCTAGCAACATTGGAGAGAAATTCAGGTGTCCAGAAGAGAAAGTTAACCCCTTTCCTAAGGGAGAAACAGGAAAGTTTGTCAGGCACTTCTCTTCCAGCCACAGGGTGGCTTCTACACCTGAGCCTAGGCCATTTAACCCTGGCCTGCAGCTCTGCCACGGGATGGGGAAACTTGAAGTGGCCGGAGAGGTCCATCCAGCTCAGCTGCTGTAGCTGTTCTCAGGCATTGAGATGTCCGTCTGAGTCTCCTGGTTTGCAGACTGAGTGGCTGCCCTCCTCCCAGAAGGACAGAACTCTGAGTGTCCTGATCTCTTGTTCCTCAGTCCAGCTCAGGCATAGTGGGGAGTCCCTGACAATTCAAGTGCCACAAGAGCGATAAACAGAGAGCAAGAGGGAGATTAGGGACATCACCTTAGGATTTCAGAGTCCACCCCTGGCCACACCATGTACAGATGGTCAATGTCAACTTGTTTGATCTATCTTCTCCCAGCTTTTCTCTCCTCCAGCTGTCCCCTCATCCTGACAGCCCCCCTGGCACCGGAGGAAGAACTCTCCTACTGAATTTGAGCCTCACAACAAAGAGGTGTGGATGGGAAACAGATTAGAGACGGGCAAGAAGTGAAGTTGTCCGGGGTCATAAATCAGCCACCCTGGCTCTCAAGCCCAGATTCTTGACTCCAATCCTGTGCTCTCTCTTAAACTGAGCTGCGTTGGCAACAGGCATATTGCTAGTCAAGACAACACAAATTCCACCAGCCTAGCTATAGCACAGTGAAAATTCCTATGTGTCCCCTTCCCATTAGCTACTTAAGCATCACGATAGCCTCCAGCTTCAGAACCCTCCCAAGTCATCTGAATCACACATCCTACGGCTTCCCTCGCCACCTGACCACTGCTGGGGGGCTCTGGTTGCTGAAATCTCTGTCTTGTGCCCGGAGGCAGCCTTCCAAAACTGACAGCCACTGGGGAGGAGAAACTCATACTCCAGAAGCCTGACGCCAGCATCAAAGTTGGAGTTATTTCTCATTTTACTAGCTATAGTTTGATGTGCGTGATTCCTGGCTCACAGCTGTGGGCAGGTTGCAATACAAAAGCTCTCGAGTTGGCCGTGTTAGTTTCAAGTCTAAGAACTATGGATTCTTTAGAACAATGAGAGAAACCAAGCCTTCCTTCTTGGATCTCCCACTTCTGATGGAGAGAAAACCCACGATATGGGTGCTCAGACAAGAAGCCTCCTTTTCAAGGCGTGGAACACCCGTGAGTCTGTTTTCCTGTTTTCTCACTGTATAAGCCATCTTCAGCTTATAATGAGTTTGGAGTTACTAAGAAGAGATACTGAATCCCCAGCTGTTGGAGCTAAACGAGAGTGAGTACGGAGCTGCTGCATTTACAGTTAACTGGAGAAAAAGGCAGGCTCTCTCCAAAGAATAGGGCAAACTTGCATTTGAATGCTCTGCTACTGCATTTGTCATAATGAGTTTTCTTTCCAAAAAGATAAGACCCAGTTTTCAAGGTGAGGGGGAATTTAGCCGTACTGCAGGGCTGCTGCTTTTCACACCCAGAGAACGAAGCTGATTTGGGAAGAAAACCTCAACTCCAGATCTAAATTTTAGCTACAGGATAAATAAGCCCCTTAACTCCCCCCGCCCCGTCTCAGACATTCTGATTTAATTGTTCAGGGTGCGGGTAGTTGGGGTGAGGGACTCAGGCCTCCATGTGTGTCACATTCTCCTCAGGTGATCCTAACATGCAGTCGGGGTTCATAACCATTGGTCCAGGTGACCTTCATAGCAGGTACTGACGCTTCAGGAGTCTTTGACCCATCCTTATCTTAGTAAGCTAAGTGAGTGAAGCCAGAATCATAACAATTATGTGTAGAGGATGCTAATGATGGTCAAGTCTACAGACACCTTCTGGGAAATCTGGGACATTCGGGAAGGTTTGAATGAAGGTTCCGAGGTATTCTGTGGGAAATGGGGGCGTCTGGACATTTCAGTCTTACAACTCTTGAGCAGAGACAACGAAGTGTGTCATCTTTGGGAAGGCTGGGACATCAGCAGGCAGCTGGAGGGAGTCAAAGGGCATTTCATGTCCTCCTACTGTCACGATATGAACAGAAAGGAGGGATGGAAAGTACAGCACAGTGTCATTCAAATGCCCTGCAGGAAATGTGTCCAGGGTCCTCAGCAGAAGGACCCAGAAGTGCCATGCTGACCAAAGTGAGCAGAGCCTGGAGGCCAAGGGCGGCGTTGAGTCAGACTATCTGAGTCTGCATCATCGTTCCATCACTTACTAGCTTTGTGACCTTGAACAAATCACTTAGTATTAATTAGTAACTTAGTGAGGCATCATGAGCCGGATTTATGGATGAGGAAACTGAGGCTCAGAGATGAGGTCTCACAGCGTTCACAGTTAGGCTCATTCCCTGCACTGGCTCACACTGGGCCCACTTCCTGGGAAGCAAAGCCATGGATCTGAGCGAGAGGAGGGCTGGGCAGCCCGTCTCCTGCTTGGTTTTCAGAGAAAGGCTTGGGCTGACAGACACTTTTCACAATAAGAAAGACAACACATTATCTTACTTCCTCTAACGTTTGTGGTTAACACTCTAAGTACCAACATAAGGACCAACTCAGTATTGAAGAGTATTTATGCAATTGGTATGAATCTTGAGTGAATTCCTTGTTTTTTCTCTTTTGTTTCTATAAACCCTGCTCAAACCTTGCAGATTTGGTGACTGATAAGCAAGGACATGAGTCCATGAATGTAGTTTACATGAGGGAATCTCTTCCTTCTAATCCCTGAAGAGGGGTGGCTGGGGATGTGCAGACCCACAATTCACTGTTGTCCTTGAGCCCTCTGGGCCTCAGTTTACTAATCTATCCAGTGAGGGTGTTATACTGACTTCTAAGACCTATAATACTGTAATTTGAAGGAAAAGGTTTCTTGAGGGATTCCATTAAAATAGTCTGTGCTATTTCAGAATTCTGCTCACTTTATGTTTTAATTCAACTGAAATGATGGAGGTTAGCTGTAAGGTTAAAGAAAACCCAACCTAGCAGGAAGTGTGCTTCCTGGGAGCAGCTTGATCAATGCCACTGGCCACAGCCGGTGCCATCAGAGTTCGAGCAAGGCTTTTTTGTCCTCATGGGTCTGTCTGGAAAGATGTTATCTAATTTGAGAGCAATATGCTGTTCCGTTTCCTCTGAAGTATTTCAGAGGCTTGTGCAAGCTGTTCCCAAATTCCAGGTGCTGCTGAAGGTTTGGGCAAGGAATTCAATCCCAGGGTAGACAACTGATCTGAAGTCGGGGCAATGAGCTATTGTCTTCTCCAAAGAGGACTCTGTAGCCACATCTAGAGGATAAGAAATGAGGTGAAGCCTCATGATGATGATGATGGGCTGAGGTGAAGCAACACCACTCTTAGATAGAGGGTGGACCCACCAGGTGTGTGTTTAGTGTTGGTGGGAGTCGGGGCGGGGGATGTGGAGACCAGGTGGCCTAACATACATGTCGGATTACACTCAGCCTGCTGGCTTTGACAGAGCAATAAAGAAACAGAGCAGAGTTAGCCTCTTCAAATGACTTAAACTTATTAAAAACTATTCCTTATATCAAAAGATTACCTTAAATATCATCTCATCCACCTAGACTAAATCTTCCTATTAATACACCACCACTCTCCTTCCCTCCAAATTATTCCCCTGGGGAAGGGGTGAAAGACCAGCGTGTCACACTTTGTGTAGTGTCTGATGGCCTGCTGGTCACCACGGAGGGGAGGATGCTCTCTCTCGCCCCAGCTGCTCTCTGGGCTATTGCTGTGGCTTGAATTTGGTGTGAGACCAGAGTGCACACTTCTGTGGTGGCAGCAAGTGCCAGCAAGTTGTGTATCCGGGTCCTTGTCCTTGGGGAACGTCCTTCTGTGGTTGGTTTTCCTAAGGGTGTTGCTATTCACCTTGCTATGACTGGCTGTATGCAAATTAGGGAGTCCCACTGTGCCAGACCAGCCTGTGACAAGAGTACGTGCTGGCTCTCATGCCACCCACGTGCCTATGCAGGTTTTATGGACAAGTAAATGTGTCAGCCTTAATACGCTGATGCTGCTCAACTGGGGAGGCCCCCCCTCGGCTAGCAGCCCTCGTGTGCTGGTGTTGGTCACCTGGCCGTGGCCTTACGGTCGTAATTCATGTATTGTGACACTAGGGAGGAAGCAAGAGAGTTAATATTGCTTGGGCTCTTAACATGTGTCTGACAGTGCCTCACACACAACCTCACGTAACATACAACAACTCTGGGATGTAAATGATACAACGCTTATCTCTATACGTCACAGACTAAGGTTCGGAGAGGTGGAAAGTCTGCCCCAGGTCATCTAGCTAACCTGGGACCTGAAGCCTGGCCCACCCTTCCTCCGTCCTATGACGCCTGCCCCAAGCACGTGCCATTCCGCACGCTCCCTCCCATTCTAACGCCTGCCCCCACCCCAACCAATGATCTGAACTACAGTTTTAGACACTTTATTAATTGTATTCTATCCAGAAAAGGCAGTTAAAAAAAAAAAAAAGTCAGTCAATAAGGAAGTATATTAATTAACCAGTCAATAAGAGAAAGGAGAATAAGTTTAACAAACGGTAGCTTGCACATCGTTTATACACAGCTTTATTTGCAGCTTGCTGGAACCACCGAGAACGACTGCGCACGCGGTGCTGCAGGAGGCGGCGCTGGATCCTGGCGGCGGGAAGGCCCCGCGCTCACACCCAGTGCTGCCCGGCGCTGAGCGCGGCGCTGAACGTCCTCAGGGCCCGGTGGGTTCCCCTCGCGGCCAGAAGGAGTGACCCGGCTTCGGCGTCGTGGCCGGCCTCCCGCAGGTGTCTGGCCAGCTCCTCCGCATCCCAGCGTCCTTGCTGGAGGCTGGCCAGGAGGTGTCCGACGACACGCGGATAGAAGGGGGTGGAGACGCACTTCGCCAACAGCCTGGCGTCCAGCAGCAGGGAAAGCAGTTCTTGGTCACAGTTTGAATCATTCACCTGTGAGAAATAAGCCAGGCAAACCATGAGCGGTGCTTGCTCGGCTCTGCTCTCCCCAGACGCGTCCTGCTCGCTACCCGGCCGCCGTGCGGCGCCTCTGGCCCACCGTACATACCTCGCCCAGGCACAACGGCACCTGCTCCGAAAAGCCCCGGCAGGACTGCGCCTCTCTGAGGTCACAGACATGGCGTCTTTTTAACACATGAAGGCACAGCCACGTCCCGAGAACCCCGCTTGCATCACTCGTACAGCTATCGTACTAGTGCCAGAAACCTGCCCAACACTGCCACGTGCTACTTCACGGAGCTCTCCAGTGCAGCCTGGGAAACCGGCCGCTTCTGCCTCACACTGACAGACAAGGGGACTGAGGTGTAAGAACTTTGCTTAGCACTTGTAGTTAGTAAGTCACAGAGCCAGATTCTGGATCTGGTCAGTCTTAACTTCAAAGCCTGTGCTCTGAACAACCACATTTGCCATTTCATCTGTACTCACTGCAGCCCGTTTTCTTTAAGCCCAAATCTCTCTTGAATGCAGATCCACATGAAATAAATTCTTTTCAAACATGAAAACCTTTTTTCTACTCTACTGAGAAAAGAATGTGGTCCTCAACCCCACTAATATAAATAGGATAACCAACAGTGGGGTTTTAAATTGTTCTTGCCTGAGCCTCTAGAAAGCTCAGTAACAACCTTATCTTCTTAAGAAATGTTTCTATAGGCTCTTCTGGCTTGTGTATTCTCTGTGCTGTCTTTTCCCCTGGTCTTATCTTTAGTCTATGTATAGTTTTCCATGGCTTTGATACTTAGTTTATATTTTTCTATTTTATTTAATTGTCCATATTTTTGTAAGGAATCAACTGAACACTGATTACATAGCACACACAGGGCATCTGAGTTACTGTGCCTGTTGTTGCTTTGGTTCATCCTTGAAAATAAGAAATCCCTCCACCCAACCCTATAGGAGAGAAGAGAGTGTGTGCAAGGGTGCTGCAGACAAATGTTTGATAAAATACATGGATTAAATGCTCAGAATCCAAACACTGCAGAGTAATACTTTCTTTGTTGCCCTGAATAAGTTTTCAAGGTTGGGTCACCTTTATTATTCTTTGGGTTTACTCACTAACCCTCTCTATGGAGGTCTGACAGACTCCTAGAAAGAGAGTGGCAGATTCTTCCAGGTCGAGGAGGGACAGGGGCTCTGTCAACACCCGCAGCTACTGCTCCTTGTTCCCTTCTCAGTGCATGTTTCTCTCCAGTGCAATGGCATCCTTCAAATCAGTTTCTGGCTGGATGTACTCAGCTTTTCAGAAGCTTCCCACATCCTGGCAGGGAGGGAGCAAGGGGTGGGCAAGGGCAGGAAAGCCTGTCTACTTTTCAAAAGCTTGCTATTTAAGGGCTTGACTGGGAAAGCCCAAGGCTAAAGTCACAGAAATGAAACACAATGTTTCCCCTTCAACCCTGACTCACTCACAAGTTCCCTTCAGGAAGGGAATGCTGACCTGCATTGAGCTTGGGCAGTGATCAAGGACAGGTCTGGGGGAAATTTTAGTGCTTCTCATAACAAAGTGCTGGGAAAAATGAAAGTGGCTGACTTAATTTTATTTCCTTCCTCTGACTTTCCACCTGGTTCTGGCTCTGTGCAAAAAGTACAGAATGGCTAGAATACACTTTATAAAGTCATTTGCAAGGAAAATTCTATATAGACAATTATTCTGTATATATTTGGGGTAAAATAGAGAATAGAAGAATAAAGAACGAGATGGTCTTTGTAATGACTCATTCCAACAACTGCATTTTAAAGAAGAGGAGTCTGAAGGTCAGAGAACAAGCAAATAGCCCAAGATCAGAGAACCAAGATGCCCCCCTCCACACACCAGGCCACCTGTGTTAGGGCACCAAGGCCAAACTAAGTCCTTGCCCTCAGCACAGCCGGGTGTCTGCTGGGCATCCTGAAGAGTTCTCAGCCACTCTTACATGCCCGCCACATGGCTACGTTAATTTGTTAAGCCTGAAGTTGCCTTCATTCTTCCTGTTTAGGACAGTCGTCTTCATTTTTCCTGTTTTTAACTAAAATTCTAACTAAAGTTACTAAAAACCTAGTACTCTCTACCATAGAAGCCTGGTAATGTCTTACCACCCATTACTCATTCTAACCGACTTTATATTTCTTTTTGAAAGAAAAAGAGAAAAGAAAAAAGTAAAAATAGTTTAAAAAAAGAAAGAAGTCATCCATATTTGGATCGCCACAAGAAACTGTTTTACAGTCCTTTCCTCTCCAGTAGTTGTCCATGTGTACAGATATTTTTTCACAATCAATCATATGATATTTGAACCCCACTATTACTATTATGTGCTAAGAATTAAAAAAAAATTATGTAGTTTTCATTCTTAGAAATTTTAATGGTCACAAAATAGTCTATTGAATTGTATTTTTGGATTTCTATTTCATTTACTTCTGCTCTGATCTTAATTATTTCTTTCTGTCTACTACATTTGGGATTGGCTTGTTCTTGTTATTCTAATTCTTTGAGGTGCAGTGTTAGGTTATTTTAAATCTTTCTATTCTTTACATGTAAGCATTTACTACAACACACTTCCCTCTTAGATCTGCTTTTGCAGCATCCCACAGGTTTTGGTACGATGCTTCATTATTTTCATTAGTTTCGAAGAACTTTTTGATTTCCTCTTTAATTTCTTCTTGGACCCGTATGTTGTTCAGGAGGATGTTGTTTAATTTCCATGCGCTGGTATAGTTTCCAGAGTTTTGCTTGTTATTGATTGAACTGAATGAATGGTACAAGTTATTTAACTTCTGCTATAAATATTCCAGCTGTTTTTAATTGTTTAATATTATTGAAACACTACAATAAATGTTTTTATGCACTTATTATCTTCTTTATTTGCATTATGTCCATAAGTCAAGTTACCAAGAGAGGTATTATTGGGGTGTTACAGTTTGAACTTTGTTCTCCCCAAATTCATATGTTGAATTCCTAATCCCTAGTGGCTCAGAATGTGACTGCATTTGGAGATAGGGCCTTTAAAGAGGTAATTATGGTAAAACGAGGTCATTAGGATGGGCTCTAATCCAATATAAGTGGTATCCTCACAAGAAGAGAAGATTAGGGCACACACATAAATCAAGGGTCGGTCATGTGCAGGCACGGTGAAGTCATGTGCAGGCACGGTGAGAAGGAAGCCATCTACATGCCAAGGAGAGAGACCTCCGAAGAAATCAACCTTGCTGACACCTTGATATTGGACTTCTAGCCTCCAGACTTGTAAGAAAATAAATTCATATTGTTTAAACATTAGTGTGTGGTACTTCGTCATGGTACCCCTGAGCAAACAGATAAATGGGGCAAAGTATCTGAAACCTGTTTCGGCTCTGAATATGCATGTAAGCGCAACCACATCATGATACCAAATGGTGCCAGTTTACAGTGGTGGCATCAGTAGAGGAATGTGTCAGTTTCACCATAAACTGCTCAGGATTTAGGTGTTATTATTTTAAAAGAAAATCACTTGCTAATTTAGAAGATATATAATGGTATCTCAAGGCTGCTTTAATTTGAATTTGTTTATTTGCAAAAACATTTTTTTTTTCCATATACCATCACCCAAAATATCCGTGGGTTCCACATCTGCAGATTTAACCAACAGTGGATCATAAATATTCAGCGGAGAAAAAGGATGATTGTGTCTGTACTGAACACTATAGATGTTTTTCCTTGTCATTATTCCCTAAACAACACACTACAACAACTATTTACATAGCATTTGCATTGTATTAGGTATTATAATTACTCTAAGATGATTTAAAGTACGTATGAGGATATTACGTAAATATACACAAATACTACGCCATTTTGTATCAGGGACTTGAGCAAACATGGATTTTGATATCCGAGGGGCTCCTAGAACCAATCCCCATGGATATCAACAGACAACTGTATTTTCTATCATTTTTTATTTTTTGTTTGGGAAAGGATCAAATCCTTTGCTCATTTAGTAGAGTTGTAACATCTTACGTTCACATGTGAAGGAGTTCTTTGTATAACTTTAATACTAACCCTGATTTTAGTTATCACAAATATTCTAACCTGTTGTCTACAATTCTGTTTTGGTTATTTTTTGTTGTATGGAAGTTTTAAATTTTTACATTGTCAGGAAAATGACCTATTCTTTTATGATGTTTCTATTGCTTTCAAACTTAGAAGTCATAATTCCTCAAAGGAACTGATATATATTCTTTCTTTATTGTCTGACTTTTAATTGATCAGGAATTGACTATGGTATATGGTCTGTGGAAAACCACACATCCCTGATGTTGGATTGATTGGTGTTTTAAGGGCTTTAAGGAGAAAATGTATTCTGTCTTTTTTGGACTCAGTTTGTATGTTTGAAATAAACATAAGACAAGTCCAGGAGAATTAGTTGATTTAATTCCCCTGAATGAATTACTTCGAATTAGAGTGAGAGACAGTCTGTCATTGTGAAAAGGAGACAGGCTTCTGCGTTAGGAACCAATTTCCAGTCCTGGCTCCATCACTAAGCAGCTGTGTGACCTTGTTAAGGACAATCTCTCTGAGCTTCAGTTTCCACATGGGAAATACAAGCTGTCAGTAAGGGCGGGAGACAATACAAGCTTTTAAGAGCTTCATACAATGCTTGGTGCAGAGTTCAAGTTCAGTAGATAGCTCAAGTTATTATAGACAAACAAATCAGGAATAAAGGATTTTTTACAAGGAGAAGGGCTTACATATATCAGAAGATGAGTAGAACACTTGCCATCTCTGTTAGAGATTGGTTTTTTGGTGTGTGGGGGAGTAATTTTTGAGAATAAATGAAACTTTGCAGATCTTGGGAAGAAACCTATTAAAGCACAAAGCAGTACTGTCTTCCAAGCCATTAAAATGTTATCTGCTTAATTCTTCTTTCAACAATAGGTAATGAACCTTCTCTGAATTAAAATCTTTGATTTTATGGATCTATACCAAGCTAAGAGTAATTATAGTAATGAGGTAAGCTGAAATTCCAGAGGCATAATGCTTGCAGGGTCTCATTTCAATTACTTTAAAGAAGATTATTTAATATTATTTCACTGTTTACTGTATGGAAGGATATGTGTCTTATTTTTACATATACTATTACCAATAAAAGTTATTAAAAATATCAACCACAAGGGCAGAAAAATTAAAGGGCAACACAGGTCTACACTTGGGATAAGAAAAATGCCTGCAGATGATTTTTTGTATTCTGTGTTTTTCTGAATATGATATTCAGATTCCATTTCTCAGCATACCATCAGTTCCACTCCTGTCATGGCATTTAACAGTATGCCTCTTCTGACACCAAAATTAGAACAAATCATCTGTTTTATGATCTAACAATGAGAGGGAGAGAATCTTTGAAAACCCAACTTGATCACTTCTGTAACCATAACAAATGTTGGATTTGGAGCCCTGAGTCTGGCTAGTTCCACACGTTGTACCTATTTAATTCCTTGTGTTATTATTTCATATGTCAACCTCTCCATGAGATAATTCTTTTAAACACAGGAATGATGATATTTTATTTCATCTTTACAAACGTCCTATGCGTTCCTCATTCCAGACACAGTACTGGACTGTGCACAATGGGTGCGCTTAATATGTCTGTTCACACTAGTTAAGTCAACTGACCGCCAGTGGTGCATAGAAACTGAAGAGGTTAGCCCAGGAGCGAGCTGCCTGTCGCTGGAGGCATCCAGCTGAGAACTCTGTGAGATGCTGCTGCAGCTCTTCCTGCATCAAGAAGACCTGCACAGGCTGAGGGTAAATGACGACAGGCGCAAGTAACAGATCTTGTGTGTTCAAGCTAAAATGATAGTTAGAAATGAGTAGAGAGGCCCATAAGTCTGAGAAAAAGGGCTGTTACCCCGAGAGCCAAAAGAACAACGATGATAAAAGATGCTAGTTTAATACCACCTGGTGCCTGTAAGATGTATGGGAAAGTACTCGCTTGTTTCTTGCCTCACTTGGGTCACTTAAGCCCAACTCAGTTTGGACACACTTAGAAGAAAATAACTGATATTAGGTGTAACACTAAAGAAGGACTTTGCAGACACCAAACAAGGTTGTTAGGACCCCACCCCAATCTCCCTACTATCACGGTAGGCGAGGCAGGAAGCAGAGTGCGTGAGGCTGAGCTGGGCATGGAGAAGGCAGCGCTGAGGGGCACCCCAGGGTGGGGGAGACACCCACTAAGAAGGGACTAGTTAGAAACGTGGATAGAGTTAAAGGGAGAACAAAGAAAGGAGGGTTTCTTGGTTTTGTATAAATATTCTAATTCACACATGCTTTTCTGAGAATCATTACAATTCTCACTCTAACCTGGACACTGGTCATTGTAAACAATGCAGGTAGGTTCTGGCACCTTCATGGCAAGATGAAAGGAGATGGGCATCACATTTATTAAATATATGGAGGACTGTCATTGGAAGAAGGACCTGCCTAATTCTGGAGCAACTCCCCAAGGCAGGACTAACGTTAATGTGTTGAAGAGAAAAGGGTACAGGCCTCATTTAGGAGGTGCTCTAATATCATACTCTACCCCAAATGGCACAGAGACCCTGTAGGTGGCAGCTGCCTGCCCTCAGCAGTGCTCAGCCAAAGCCTGGGTGAGTTAATGGGCTTAAAACAGCAGCCTGACTGGGCAAGCTGTTGCACTAGCTCTGCTCTGGTCTTTTTCAGTGCTAATATAATATGCGTTAACGTGATTTCAACAATTTCATTTCTTTGTAGAATTAACCCTTTTCCAATAATAATATAGCCTTCCTAGTTATATTAAAAGCAGCTGTGTGGTTGAGTATGGACTTTGAACTTTAGTTTAGTTCTTTGGCTTAAATTTCAGCTCTGGCTGCCTGCTACCCGAGTGACCTCTGAGTCTCAGTGTTTTCATTTGTGAAACCAAAATATCTTCTCAGAGGATTATTAAGAAGATAAAGCGAGAATGTGCCTATTATAATACTTGGCATAGAAAAGGGACTTGAAAGATAGTAGTTATTATTAGCTACATGGAGAAACCCTTAATTAGATGCTAAAGGTCTTAAACCCTTCCCCTATGACCCCACAAATTACTCTTTAGCAGGCAGAGTGGCCTAGGACAAGCCCTGGGACGCGGGGTGGGGTAGAGACCCTGAGCAGCACCTAAGAGGAGGAAGCGACAAAGGGCAGAGCCATTGCAAATCTGGACTATGAAACGGGAACATTTCCAGTGCATAAAACTGTTGTACATATGTACCTGCTCATTTTGATGGAAAGAGTCAAGAGACTTCCATCTGAATAGAAAATATTCTAGAGATAAGATTCAAACGCACCACCAGGAGTACTCTTTTTGGAGAGAATATGGTTTTGAAGGTGATCTCCCAATTTCACTGAAACTGATGGTGAGAGTTACCCAGCAGTCTGCACAACACAGGGTTTTAATCATTCATCAACAATATAATCTCAAAAAAGGACTTTGCATTTCTGGCCCAGGAATAAAGCTATTGACCATCTGTAAAAGGTGAGATGCTAAACACCAGAGGTTTGCAATTTCATAAAAGCTTAGAGAAAGAAATGAGTACTACTATTGGAGAAAAAGCCAGCACAGTCCCTGGCATCAGAACTTAAGCATCATCCTTTTAACTGTAAACTCCTATAAAGCTGTCTGTATCTTATAATGAACAGCAGAATAACATGGGCTATCAGCAAACAAGAGGGGCATTGTGCACTTGGATCTGCACACTGTGCAGGAGCAATCACTATCAGAGGAGTCCCTTCGCCAGATGTTTTTTTCTTTTAATGTCAACAGAAACTACTGTCAACAACCAATGAGGAGAAAACTGAAGTTACTAATGAACTCAATCCCCCTACTAATGGACAGAGTGAATAGCAAAATCAAAATAAAAAGAGAAAGCAAAAGTTTTATATATTTTTTACTGCAATAATGAGGATGATTTAAAAATAGCTAGACGGGAGTCCTGAAAAATGCCCACTGAATTCTTCCTTTAGAAAAAAATGTTGCATGAGCCTTTAATGGTGCTAGGAGAGCAATGATGAATTATAGTAATTTCATATTTCATTTATACAGCATTCTTGAAATGACAAAATTACAGAGATGAAGAACAGATTAGTAGTTGTCAGGGGTTACTTGGGGTGGGGAGGGAAAAGGTGGCAGTGGCTATAAAGGGTAGCATGAGGGACCCTTGTGACGGAACTGTTCTGTAACTGGAGTGAAGGTCACATGAATCTACTTGTGACAATATCACATACAACTACACAGACACACAGACACACAGACACACACACACACACACGCACACACGATGAATGCATGTAAAATTGGTGAAATCTGAATAAGGTGGACAGATTGTATCAATGTTAACATCCTGGTTATAACATTAAGATGTTACCATTGAGGGAAACTGGGTGAAGAGTATAAGAGATCTCACTGAATTATTTCTTACAACTGTATGTGAATTTTAAATGATCTCAAAATAAAAAGTTAAAAAAAAATAAAAAATGGAAAACATTAGCCTTTGGAGGGTACAAAAGGTCTGAAGATACTCCGCATTTCCGTGGAGCACACAGGAAGGGCACAGACGGGGTAGCCTGATGTGAACACTCAGCCTAGCGGACAGAAGTCCCCATGGTCTCATTACTGAATTCCTGAAAGTAAGGGTCTCAGTGGTAGAGTGATACAGCCCAGCAATTTATACCTGTGGCTTTGACTTCTGCATTGGAAGGGCACAGAGGTTTTGTGGGCTATCATCACAACCACAGGGAAACCACTCAGTCTGCAGAGCAGTTTTAAACCCACTGAGTGTGAGCACAATCAGAACATCAAACGCGTAGATGAAAGCGTTATGGAGGTAAATTAGTGCCATTTAAAAACGGCTTGGGTATTGCAGTGTTCCCATTTAAGTTCGTATTTTGATAGTCACTGTGTGTGCGGGGGTGGGGGGCTGTGTGGGTAGCGAGTTTTGTTAGCAGTTAGGGAGCCTCTGTACTAGCTGCAGTTCTGATGGCTGTATTTGAGATAAAGAATCTTTAAAATGAAAACTGATCCGCTCACCTATGGAATTCAAGAGTACATCAAGAGAGCTCTATGCAGGATGAATACAGAAAGGCAATGTATATACATCACTGTTTTATTCTCAGAGAGGTCCATGGAAAATTCTAGTGAGAATGCTTAAGCAGAGATACTAACACAGTATATGATATTGAGAAGGAAAAAAAATGCACTGAATATATGCAGTCTGATTTTCTTCAGTTTTCTCTTTTTCCTGATTTCTTGGATTTATAAGAAGAAAACTAAGAACTAAAAAACTAACTGTAATTCTCAGTTTCATATAAATACCAAAAGCTGTACAACTTTTATTTAGCACATTCAGGCAGGGAGACTACCAATATACAAGTCTCCCAGATTCCCTACTTCAGTCCAGCTCCCGAAGAGGCTACTGTTATCATTAATGATCAGTGATAATAGAGGGTAGTCACAAAACCTTTGCAGAAATTTTTACATTATTTTGAAAATAAATCTAAATGAAAAAAAGGCATTAGATTTTTCTCATTTTCTTAATGAGTGTTTACAAATACAATTACATTCTACCTTCAGTAACCATTTACAGAACTTTCTTTATTCTCTGTCGTTGATGAAATTTTATTTCAATGATGTATTTTCATCAATCTCTTCACTGTTTTGTGGAACAAGCATAAACCTCTGCTCTAGGATTTTCCTTCTCTCTCTGATCCCTAGAAGACATCCTGTCATATTTTTGTTAATATACGTATATATATATATATATATATATAGTATATATAATGTAAATTATTTACGTGTGTGTATGTCTGTGTATGTGTATAGTGTGCGCGTATACACGTAATTCAAATGAATGATCATCCTACTAAAAAGGGTTTCAGTACGGACCATACAAGATGAGTTCATTAAATCACAACCCTAAGTTACCTAATGCTAAAGTGTAAAATTTAAAAATGGAAGAGAATGTTTCTCCTTTTTAAATTTATCATGGGCCTGAGAATAAAATAGTGATGTATAATGCATCACCCTTACCGTATTCATCCCGCACAGAGCTTTCTTGATGCGCTCCTGAATTCTATACGTGACTGTATCAGTCTTCATTTTAGAATTTCAAGATTTTTATCTCAAATGCATCTGTCAGAACTGCAACTAGAACAGGGGCTCCCTATTATGTAGTCCTAATGACAAGACAATCAGCCTGGAGGAATATGTTTTTTTTCCTTCATCTTGCTGATGTACTGTAGTATCATGTTTATACATGTGCATATGTTGATCTATCCTTGCATCCCAGGAATGAATCCCACCTGATCATGGTGTATGACCTTTTTAATGTGTTACTGGATTCTGTTTGCTAGAGGATATTCACACTTCTGTTCATTAGAGATATTGGTCTGTAATTCCCAATGACATTCTTCACAGAAATAGAAAAAAAAAAAAAAATCTTAAAATTTGTATGGAACCACAGAAGATCCGGTACATTGAAAGCAATCTTGAACAAAAAGAACAAAGACGGAGGCATCATACATCCTGACTTCAAAATATACTATAAAGCTATAGTAACCAAAACAGCATGATATTGGCATAAAAGCAGACAAATTAATCAATGGAACAGAATAGACAGCCCTGAAATAAACCCATGCATTTGTAGCATACAGATTTTCCACAAAGATGCCAAAAATATACAATAGGGAAAAGACAGCCTCTTCAACACATGGTGCTGGGAAAACTGGATATCCACATGAAGAAGATTGAACTAGACCCCTATCTCTCACCATACACAAAAATAACTTAAAATGTATCAAAGACCTAAATTTAAGACCCAAAACTATAGAAACTATTAGAGGAAATGCTACATGAAATGCGAGTGGGAAGCACTTTCTTGAGTGAGATTACAAAGGTACAGGCAACTAAAGTAAAAATATATAAATGGACGACATTATAAAAAGCTTCTGCACAGCAAGGGACACTGTCAGCAACCTACAGAATGGGAGAAAGTGTCGGCCAACTACACATCAGAAAAGGGGATAATATCCAGAATATATAAGGAACTCAAACAACACAATAGCAAAAAACCAAATAATCCAATTTAAAAAATGGGCAAAGGACCTGAACAGACATTTCTCAAAAGAAGACATAGAAATGGTCAACAAACACATAAAAAAATGCTCGACATCACTAATCATCAGAGAAATGCAAATTAAAACCACAAAGAGCTATCATCTTATCCCAGTTAGAATGGCTATTATCAACAAGATTGAAAAAAAAAATAACAAACGCTGGGCTAGGATGTGGAGAAAAAGGAACTCGCCGAAATTGCTGGTGGGAGAGTAAATTAGTGCAGCCATTGTGGAAAACAGTATGGAGTTTCCTCAGAGAACTAAAAATAGATCTATGACTCAGCTATCCTACTACTGGGTATACATGCAAAAGAAATGAAATCAATATATTAAAAAGACACCTGCACTCCCATGTTCACTGCACTGCTATTCACAATTGCCAAGAGATGGAATCAATCTAAATGTTCATCAACAGATGAATGGATAAAAAATACCTGTAGCATATATACACATAATGTAATACTACTCAGCTATTTAAAAAAAAAAAGAAGATATCATTTGCAGCAACATGGATGGACCTGGAAACCGTCAAGCTAAATGAAGTCAGTCAGGCACAAATAGACAAATGCCACATGATCTCACTCAAGTGTGGAAACCAAAAAAAAAAAAGTAGTTTTCATAGAAGTACAGAGTAGAATAAAATAATTGTTATAACGGGGGCGGGGGGTTAGGGAGGAGAAGTAGAGGACTAACACATACAAAACTATGCTATCTACCATCAGTGAATCATTGTACAGAGGAGGCATGTATTGAAACAGCACACTGTACCCCACAAATATGTACAAATATTAAAATATTTTGAAGAAAAGTAAAAACAAATAATAAATAAATTCTACTGGGCATACCTTGGCAACAGCTGCAATTTGCTCCAGTGCCAGGGCGTGCAGATGCTCATCTGGGCTCTCAAGCAGAAGCTTCAGGGCCGGGAGCAGGAGGGACTGCCTCAGCAGCAGCAGGCACAGCTCCTTCACACACTGAAACCACAGGAGCACGACATGAGCAAGGTCAAGGAAGCATGTCTTTCTTATGCCGGTGCTGTTCTGGCTGGATCTTTCCTCCTCTTGTTCTATGAGTGTGTGTGTGTGTGTGTGTGTGTGTGTGTGTGTGTGTGTGTGTGTGTGTGTGTGTGTGTGTGTGTGTGTGTGTGTGTGTGTGTGTGTGTGTGTGTGTGTGTGTGTGTGTGTGTGTGTGTGTGTGTGTAAAGCACACACGGGACCATACTGAGTATAGGGCTTGGTACCCACTTCTTTCACTCCACAATAATTGTGAACATCTTTCCAGAATATCACATATTCACCTACAATATTGCTTTTAATGGCTGCATAGTACTCAGTGTATACCTATAGTACTATAATTTTTTTCTTAAACTCTCAAAGCCCTAGTTTCTTTTCAAGTAAAATATAGGTATTTATATCTATAATGCAGTTTTTGTTTTATGTGTTTATTTGTTAATGAATATAATATACAAGGCAAAGCATATAGTAAAGACTTAATAAAGACTATTATCAATTGTTAATATTGTTAACAATATCTAGCTATCCACAGAAACAAACTAAATTAGCAAATAAAATATTTTAAGACCTGTTAATAATTCTAATGTCAAGGTGAATTGAATCTTTGATAAGCTTAAGATATTCCATCTTCATGAAAACTATCTCTGGTGCGTAAAGATGAAAATGTACTTGGATCTTCACAACTGTATCTGAATTTTATTCTCTTTATTCTCTGCTCTTTATTACACCAGCTGAAGCTGTCATCAAAGAGTAGGCTTTTATATAAGGTAACAAATGATAATCCTTTACAACAAAATTACGAAAGAATAAAAAATAAATCTGCAAGCTGTTTGCCCTGCTGAGCTATGCTACCTCTGGTGTCCTGACTCTAGCTCCAACATAAATAACCGAACACTTGGACCAATGACCAGACAATGAGTGCAACCCAGTTACACTAAAGCAAGGGTTATTTTCAAAGAACTGAGGACCACTGCCCTCTGTGGGACTGATTTTTTCTCTTGTGCTGCTCAAACAGTAGCAGACCAGAGAAGAAAAACTCAAATTTACGATATTTTCAAAACTCTTTCACATTATTATAAAGCAGAGATAGAATGAGGAGGACACAAAGAAGTTCCCGTTTAAAGCTTAGGATAAAGTTCTCTTTGAAATTCTATTATAGGTTTTTAGCTTTCACCCAGCACACCTCTTCTGGAAATCAGCAAGGCCTTCAAATTTCAGAGTGGAAGGTTGTGTTACACAAACCTGTGAGACGCTGATCACTATCAGCAGCGCAGCAGTTTGTAAAATGTATACTTGAAGCATTATGGATTCTAGTTCAGAAAAGTAACGTGTGGGCCTTAAAGAACACACACCACACAGAGGAGTCTCACCAAGCATCTGGGCCAAAGAGAAATACAGATTTTTTCATTTAGGATGCCAAAACTTGAAGAACATATTTGGGAGGATGAAACACAAACTCCCACGCATGACACTCTGGCCTGGCCAGCCACGTCAGGACCCGCTTCCTGTGACCTCCTCCTCCTCTTCCTTTTCCTGCTTGCAGGTGACAGCCGTGCTCCCCACCCATACATTCCACAGAGAGCGTAGTCCACTTCCACCTTTCTGATGGAAGCGTTCTGTATCTTCGCTGTCCAATACCATAGCCACGAACTTCATGCACATGTGAGATGTGGACAGTGCAATGAGAAAATGCATTTTTAATTTTATTTAAGTTTTAATATTCATAGCGACGTGTGGCCATCGTCCACAGTACTGGACGGTGCAGCTGCCAGGTGTTGGACTCACACCTCTGGGTCTTTGCACTCAGTGTAACTTCTGCTCTTTCTCTGTCTGATTAACCCCTACTTATTCTTTAAATCTCAGCTTTAAAAGGCACAGAAAACTCACATCTCCTCTGTGAAGGCACCTCTGAATATCTCATGTTAGCACTCTTTCTATGTTCTAAATGCATAGCCTTGCCTATATTATATCTTGCCTCTAGTATTACTGTAATTATTTACTTCTCTTTGTGCCTCTTTTGAGGGCAAGAATATCTTTCCTTCTCTGTTCCAAACTTGCTTTGTACATTGCATATCTAAAATTACTTGTACTTAACAATCATATTTGCTTACTCAATAAGTTATCAATAATGTGTAAACAAGTATTTCTCAGCAATGTATGATGTTTAGACTAAACATAACACTTGGCTAACCCTAGCTTTAATGACAAATTTCATGAAATAACCTGTATACCCCTTCGAACAAGCATAATGGATAGATGGCACATAGCCAGGGAAGGACATCCAAGAATGGAGGAGCTCATTTTATGTGAACTACTGAGTACTTTTAGTCTCTTAACTAAGAGTTATTGGCCAAATACTCACTTTGTTTTAAAATGCTAAATCCTCTACTATGTGTGTTGGGAATTTCCCACGTGTTGCAAGAGGGGCATTTACTAAGAGATTTACAATGGGATTTTGGAAACTTCAAGAAAAGCTGAAGCAGCAGAAAAAAACACAAAACACCTTATTTGACACCTTCGCAGCTCAAACCTGTCTGACCATCAGGACACAGAACAACACCAAGATGGGAGTGAATGAAGAGGATTAGGAGGGCCTGGGCTCAGAGCTAGGCCCCGACCCTGGGCATCTGTTTTGCCAGTGCACTGTGATTTATGGTCACACACTGGAGCGTGATGCCCGTGGCCTGTGGTCATCAGAGAAGCAGGACCAGTCCACCAACGCTCCTGTCCTCATACAACCCTGCTGCTGGCCCTGGGGCATAAAACATCAAAAGTTTGCAGGGCCTTCAGTGGGATCACAGGGCACAAGGTATGCAGGGACTGGTGACACAGGGACCAAAGGGCTTGTCATATGTGCTGGACATTGCACAGGGGTTGCAGGGACCTGCTGAAGAGTGGGTCCTCCCTCTCCAGCAGGTACCACTGCATTTACCTAGATGGTCAGCAGCCCCAGGTCAGCTGAGATCTTGGCTAGCTGGGTCTCCCCATGGTGATCACACATGGCGCCTGGGCCAGCTAGGTGATGTGGCAGCCGTGGGCCCATGCTCTCTAGAGCCTGTCAGGTTGTGCTGGGTCTAAAGCTCAGAGCTCCACCTGGGACACAGCTTCCTTGAGCTGAACACCACCCGCTTCTCATCCTAGATTTCAATACACATCATCTCATTTAGTTTTCTCCTCCTATCCTGTGAGGAAGGTGCTACCTTAATTTTACTAATCAGATGAGGAAAGCAGAGTGTAGAAAGGTTAAATAACTTGCATTTTGTCTGATTCTAAAAATCAAGCTCCTGACATTATCAAAAGTGGCTTCACCATGATGGAGCTCAACCACATTGAGATTTAGAAGCTGGAGGTTAGGTAGGCTCATCATTAGCTGGTGACTCACTCCCACGCAACAGCCACACAGCATCTGTGACTGCAATTCATAATGAGCTGCAGTGAAAGTATGGACCTTCTGGGTCAGTCATAAATAGCAGGAACTTTGGATTTTAAATCTGTAAATGCCAAGAACCTATTTTATGCCAATTTCTTATTGTACATATCCTCTACTCTTGAGAATGCTTCACATATTGCCATGGCTACAAGCTGAGAAGATGGAAAAGTAACTTTCAAGATTGCAGGACACATGACCTGTGAGAAACAGGGATTTTTATCCTGCTGGAAATATTTTCCATCAGGAAAATCATCAGGGCCATAAGTAAGGAAGTGCCATGAGCAACAGCAAATAATCACAAAAAGGCATTCTAAAGAGTCATGAAGGAAAGAAATCTATAAATACGGGAGCTTAGTGGGGGATGGGAAAAGGGGATGAAGAAAGTGAGCCCACTGAAGTACTCTGTCGTAAACAATTATGCACACACACATTTCATAAACCACGGAGAAGGACGACCAGAGATAATGGGTGGAAAAAAAAATTAGTCACAGATAATCTTACCACTACAGTGATATAATACTATGGAACTCTGAAATTAAACTATGAAACTTCCAAATTTGGTAAAATAAACTTAACAAGACATTTCCACTTTGTAACAGCAGTGTTCCTTCCTTTGTAACACTTTCAATTCACATTCAAACACAGTTAGCCATTGATAAAAATGGTACATGCCATTTGCAAACCTCTTCTAATCACAGCATCCTAAGAAAAATATTTATGTGTGCCCAATTAATAGACCATAAACTGAGGCAACATAAGGAAAATGAAGAAAAGTCACTGTAGCAACAGAGCTTCCTGAATAATTATCTTTCATTTCATCAAATTGGAAAAGTGATAATGACCTACTTCGAAAAGGGGTTCAATCCAATACCTGTCTCCTCAACCCAAGAGAAGTATGGACTTACAAAAAAGTAGTGAATTGTGTGCTACGAATGAAGCAGGACACAGAGTCCCTCATCTCATTCTCCTTACAGGCCTGGAGGCCTCGAGAAATAGACAGAACTAGAGTCCCCTCGGAGACCATCCAGTTTAACCCCTTATTTCAGAGACCAGAAAACAAAGGTCCAGAGAGTTTGGTGATTTTTCTCAAGTTCGTAGATCACGTGGCCCATCCAGAATAGGAACAGTACAACTTCATGCATTACTAGGGCTCCTTCTGCTCAACTATGTATGATGTTCCCCGCCCTTAAGGTGTTCCCAGTCCCAATAAAGAGAGACAAGTAAACCCTTTTCCATAGTGTGAACAGTACTCTAATAGATGTGTGCTTTAGGTGCTATGCTACATATTCTGATTTCCTAAAAATACTTAGGAATCACTGACCAGATGATTCTGAGATCAAACGGGACCACTGCAAATAACTTAACATATTACTATATTTGTCAAAATATCTCAACCTAGCTGTAGAAGCATATTAGAAAGCTGAATTATCACAGGTATGTAACTTCTCATTTAACCACCAAGTCTTATTTCTTGATAGAAAACAGAAAGTACAACTTGTTATACATTAATCAATGAAAAGAATATACTTTTCCCTCTATGTTCTACAAGGTTTCTGTAAAATTTCAATGTTAACACTGATAGGGTATACTACTGCTATGGACACTCAGATATATCCATTCCCTATTCTCAGGTGGATAAAAGACAATATACGAAACTGTCATTGAGCCTTGATTTGCTAGTGGAACAATGTCAGGATTAAGATGCAGAGGCCATGTCATCAGCTAACCTACTTTCTTTCCCTTAGAAAAGTTACAGCAAAACCTAATCAACAAGGATATTTTAAAAAACAAATAAACTTCTCTAGGCAATAACAGAGATCCTAACAACCTAAAAACACTGATCATCTAGATGCTAAATTCTACAGGCCATTCTTGAAGGAAGTATTATGGAAAAGGGAAAATTGACAATAAAATGTACGCCACTGTATAATACAGACATTCAATGCACATACATCCCAAGTGTCGCAAGAATGGCTCATCTGGAAGTATTCCTTTTTCACACATTCAAACACAGAGACTTGGTTTGAGGAAAGATCCACTACTCGTGGCCTGAGGAAGCGGGAACAAGACACTTAACCTCAGATCCTCCCTTCCATCATCTGTCAAATGGAAATAAAGGAATCTCCTTACAGGTGGTGGTGAAGGTTAAAGAAGACAAAGTGAGTGAAATCCCAAGAGCGTTAGTAAATGTTAGTCATTACGATTACCACCAGCTCGTTAGATAGTAACATTAGATCCGAAATAGTGTTTTCCTAACTTAGATTCAACAGAACTGACAGCAGCACATGCCTGGTGTTCAGTCCTGATCTAACAACGCTTGATCTTTGCCTATATGAAGGCAAAGGTAAAAGCCACGTTATTTACATATTATTTACCCTGGGGTGGTAATAAACTGTGGTAGGTCCCCACTCTGAATCCACCCACAGGTGTCACACAGATGATACAGCCATAGTTCCCACCCACCAGGTGCTCACGATATAGCAGAGCGCGATCACAGGTGGAAGAGTAGCTGATACACGCAGATCGTGGTACACAAATCACACTCCACTGGAGCAAGGAGAGTTTATTTCTGGTGTTGATACTTTAAATATTTTACAGAATAACTTTGTCATTCTGGTGGTTGAAAGACTTCTTTAAATGAATAAAGTAGTCTAAAATTCAATCTAAAAACACTTATCCAGTCCCTCATTTAGAAAACAGTTCATTAAATGTGCATTCATAATAAGAATATTTTCCTTGAGTGATTACAATGAGGATTGAAAGGTTCATATTTATAATTTTATTTTCAAGTTTATCTCCTATGTGGTAGAAACTCAAAACCAATTAATCAATTTAATGCCATTATCCAAATGCTTAAATTTAAGACACAAAAATTGCTCAAACAATATTCTGCTGAGATGGGATCCACAGCAGGGGGCGGTAATTAATATGTGCTTATTTTAGAGTGTACAAATACACGTGTGTGTGTATCTACATATGCATATATTCATGTGCATATATGTATATAAAATGAGTATCTCTGTAACAGTCAAATCATGGGATGGATAAAATAGAGAACAAAGGTCAGAAAGGAGGTGGCTGAGTTTGTACCATATTTTGTACACAATAAACATGGTGGTTATGCAATCTCATTACAATGATGTCAGAAAGTATGTAAAAATCAGACTGCTTGGTTCCCTGCTGAGAGGAGTCCTAAAGCTTACCACTACTTTACTAAGTGGCCTGGTTCAGACACATAACACACGAGCAACCCCTTGGAACATAACTTGAGTTAGACACAAAATGGCATTCAGAAGGAATTAAAAACTGGCTTATACTCTGGAATTGCAAAAGGAATGCTGCTTCAGACTATTCCACCAAAAAGAAAATTGGCTCAAAGCATCCTTCAGCATTGTTTTTCTGCATTTGATCCATTGCAAATCATGGGCCTCTCCTGGTAATAACTTAAATGTTCCTCAAGTACAGTCACTGGGCCTGCTCATAATAAAGAGTTTTTATAAGAAAAGGGATACCCCCAGCAAAGCCACTTGAAACATCCACTCACCTCTGCAGGCAGCATCTGCTTGGTGTTATATAAAGAGCGACAGATTTTCAAAACTTCATTCCCCAGTGCTTCCTTGTTTTCCATTGTGCATCTGGTTAGCATCACTGTAGCTAGTCTCACCCATGGATTATTGATTATGCTGGTTTTAATGGAGAAAAATGCAAGGCATTGATTGGAAATGACTGAAGCTATCATCATTGTGATAAGAAATTTTAAAACAGAAAAGAAATCTAATTTTATGAAATATAATGCTCATTGTAAACTACAATCAGAATCTAGATGGTAAGTTCCTTCAAGTCTATCTTGTAGAAAAGGTAACATCTGAAAGAGAAGAAGCAGTGTACTGTGGTATCACCAAGACACCCAACAGCATGGAGGCAGTCAGTGGAGCTGGAAGAGCACAGGCTGTGAGGCCAGAGAGACTCAGGTACAAGTCCTGGATCCTTGATTCATTACTTGGGTGACTCAGAGAAGTTACTTCAAACTCTCACCCTCATTGTATGGTTCTGAGGAAGCCACCCAATATTTGTGGGTCTCAGTTTTTTCACTGGGAAAAGGAGGTTTAATGTTTTCCTTGCGGAGTTGCTTTATTTAATGACTGATATCTGTAATTGCAAAGTTAACACTCTTAATGCAGGAACACCTTACTGTTTACTACATAAATACTGGCTCTTGTTGATCATATTACTATTATCACTGCTACGGGTCAGGGCAGGACTGGATTACAGTCAGGAAAGTGCATAGCAGAGGTCAGCTTTTGCACAGATCTGAGGAAGCAAGTATGATGCACGTTATGTTCTTATTGTTTTCTTCTATCTGAAACATAAAAGCACAGAAAAGTTTGCCTTTTCCTTCCCTTCTTTGACTACCACTACCCCATGTTTCATAAAAAACATCACAATTTGCATTTCAATAGACAACTTAAAGGTAAATTCATTTTATGGTCCCAGGAGCAGGGTACTGATTTTACTTACATTTTTTTACACTTTTAGTATTTTGGAGTCTGTTGTCTCATAAGAACAGCACTAGGTTCTAGACACTGAACAACTGAGGATGGTCCTTCCTTAAAATAATTTTATTCCTTGCCCCCAGAGAAAAAATTCAAGTGCAGCTACAATACTAGCCTTTGGCAAAGCCTTTGTGTCCCAGCTCAAATTAACAATCTGTAAGGATGAAGAATTCTGCTTATTTCAAGGTGCAGACAGAGACCTATGAGAGCATTGAGAGGCTGAGAAGTCTTGTAACATTCAAGGCTTTACTCTCTGCTCTTCTTTTTCAGAGTCTGAATTCAGTGCTCCTGGGTTTGTCACTAACAGGCTGTCTCACTGTAGCAGAAATTCTGGCCTGCCAGCACAGTGAACCACTGGGCAATGTGGCTTTGACAACAAATTATCAAAATATATTTTTCACCAGCCAATGAAAATTATGAATCTTCCACAAATACAAATCTATTCTACTACATACATGACTACAAAAGTAAGAACATAACTTTAAAAATTACAAATTCATTAAATGTTTTAAAAATGCAATAAATGTTCTAATAAAGCTGATTTTGGTTCTTGTGGGTAAGTGAATGATTTTAAATGGTCAGTGTTCTAAAAGTAAAAGAAACCGTAAAACCAGAATTAACTAATCTATTAAAGGTGTCATACTTCAAATACAAAAATGAGGTTATAAAGAGATCTACAATTCAACCCTAATAATTTCCTAACCAAGTAAAGCAGAACTGACAATCTAATTAGTGGTCCCCACCCCCACTTCCCATCTTCCTCCCCTAAGGAGTTTGTTCAGAAACAGATTACAGTTCCCAGTACATAGAGTTGGACTCGGCAAGTGGAGCATGGGACTCAGGACCCTGCTTTAACAAGCACTCCTAGGTCCTGAGGAAGCTCCACCAAGATCACTGGGAACCATATGGAAATGCACTGTCACAAGTAAAAACAATAGTTTTATGATGCAAGAGCCTGTACTGTAGAGTTTCAAATAGTGAAGGTAAGAAAAACCACAAGTCACCATGCCATCTCTGTCACAAATAAGAGAGATCTAAAAACATTTTTTTCCTTCTGAAAACACTTGGTTAAAAACCAAAACAAAACAAAAACACCACTTCCCTTTGTTTGCTTCAGAAATTCCTAACAGTCTTATCCTAGAGTTAAGGTGAAGAGTCTTTTCCAGGTGTTCTAGGGCAGCCCTAAACTATTCACAGGATAATTTATTTTCAGGAAAACATCCTTCTTTAACGTCTGAGTCTGCTTGCTAAGTATGGGAGGAACAAGATCAGCCCTGGAGCAACCGGCACGTGGCGCAGGGTGCCGGTGCTCGTATATTCTGCCATTGAGGAGCAGCAGTTCACGATAGCCAGCGTACGTGCCGGCAGGAGATCCGGCTACTTCATCCAAAGGAAAGGCGAAAGGTATGAGGCTGACAGCACGAGGACGGGGTAATTACCCCACGCAGCTCTGAGTGGCAGCTGCAGGCCCAGCATGACATAGAGAAAGGGAGGAGTGACTGGTTAGAATTGTGTCCTCCACTTATCAGCCTTGTGGTGCCCGAAGTTACTTAACTTCCGAGCCTCAATTTCTTCATCTATAAAAAAAGATAACATCTCCTTCCCATATAGGTTTGTTATGTGAATGATTGATAATACATGTAAATTGCACATAACATCCTGTGTTCTCAATAAATGGGAATTATTCATTTACCCCATACGGATTATCAAGTTAGCATTGTAAACTCTGTTAAAAGACAGTCAAGAAATTTCCTGGTAAAAATACCAGAAGAAAATTGTTTTGTTGACATCATAATTCAGATGTTATTATCAAGCATTGTCTAATACTTTTGAATAAAATATTTCAGTTTAGGTCAAGGAGAAATGAAAAGACATTGCAATATTTCAGAAAACAATTTTAATTTCCTCTAAAGGCAAATATTGATCACACACACACACACACACACACACACACACACACACACACACAATCATTCCTTCATTGGCTCTTTTGAAGGGGCTACATTTTTAGAACTAAATTCCAGATAGAGGAACGCTAATTAGGCTAATTTTATTTTAAAACTTACACATATTCACTTTTCATAGGTGGCCAAGCTTGCAACAGTAAAACCAAGTGCTGAAATTCAACCTCGTGGTGACTAGATTCCAGGAGTTCTATGAATAGACAGTAGCGTTTCTCTTCATTATCAGTGTCAGCTATGTCTACCTGTAAGTAGAAATACACACTTGAAACTGGGGGCAAAAGCTACTGAATTGGTTTACAGGAGAATTCAAATTTGGTAATTTTGATTAAACACTTTTTTGAAAATTTTTATAATGTGCTAAGGGAAGATTCAACAACATCAAAAACAAAACAAAACGAACAAAAAAACACCTTCAAAAGCTCTATGCCTTACTCAATTTCAAACAATTATGTTAAAATTATTTATAACTGCAAATTACAAGAAGTTTCTTAACCTTATTAACATAAATTCAAACAAGTAGACTTCCATTGCACTGGCTCATTGGTATTTAACATGTATTATTTTAAAATACTGAATTGCTTTATTTGAAATTGTAATATTTCACCATACTCAACCCCAGGTGAATTTTTTGAAGTTTATATTATCCAAAATTAATTTCTAATTTTCATTATAAAATTGCCAAACCTTCATATTGTCCAGAAAATTTCTCTAATTTGAAATTAGTTTACTATAACACATTTGCCATATGATTTTTCTTGCTATAAACCAAAATAAAGTAAAATATCCTTTATTCACATTTCTAATGCAAAAGTAGTCTCGGTTAAATATAGAGCACTAATTTTTCCTCTCATTAAATAACTAAATGATTTTTTTTTTTTTTGCATTGAGGCAGTCCTAAAACAAATCACATCTCCAATGCCTCTGTTAATGAAAATGTTTGCTATTTTAAGTTATAAAGCAGTTTTAAGCATAAAAGTAAGCAAAAATCTAGTACTCCCATTTTCCAGCCTCTCTCAACATAGATTCTCCATACTTGGGTATACAAACATTCATGACAACGAATTCATAATGAATTGGGTACAAAGATGTTCAGATGATGATGATACCTTGAAAGGATAATGACAATGGACGATTACCTATATATTTGCTAAATGGTCTGCACTAGTGCATGTCTCTAAAACATTTAATTTAACCATCATTCTGGCTGTGATCCCAAGAAGCCATTGGAAAAAGTCACACCATGAATTCTGCATTTTCACAAAAGTTGATATGTACTACATAATTATTGGTAATTGCTATGGGAAGCCCTACTCACAGAGTGACCCCACAGCCAAATCCTTCAAAACCTGCCTTAAAGCCCCGAGTCATTTTTCTGTGGAATAATAACTCCAAAGTACTTTACAGTTTTTGAAATAATTTCATAATACAGTAAGTCAGTTGACTCTTAAAATCGTTTTGTGCGGAGGATAGAGCAGTAATTAGTAAATCACTAATAAGTAAACAGGCACCACTATCCTGGGGACATCCCAAAATATAATAATAATCAGAACACGATATTCTGAAAGTAGAGGACACAATAAGCTAGGTAAGCCTTAAATTATTTAAGTTGGTCTTCTAATTGGGACTTTGGCAATATTGTATTGCCTATTTATGAAAAAACATTTTTTTTTTTTTTTTTTAGATCTCAAACTCAAGACATCCATCTGCTGTTACCTGACCTCACATCCTTCAACTCATCTCCAGCCTCAGTGCCACAAGGTTCCTTGCATACAATCATGCACACAACCACCTCAGGCACCTTCATCTTTCCTCTGCTTGGCACTTTCTTCTTCCAGGTATCTCAGCGGTTCATTCCCTCATGTCCCTCAAGTTTCTCAAATGTCAACATATCAGCACAGGCCTTGCTTAACTGCCTCACCTAACGGAGTGTTCCACCAGCCTATCTATCTTCCTCACCCAGTTTCATTTTCCTTCTTGGCACTTACAACCACGGGACATGTTATGTATTTATTTATTGCCTTTCTTCTTCCATAAGAATGTAAGCTCCTTAAAAGCAGTCTATTTTTTGCTCACTAGTTTATCCTCATTACTTAAAATAATGCCTGCTATAGAGTAGATGCACAGGGAGTACTCACTGAGTGAATAAATGAACTAATGAATGGACATGTGTATGAATGAATAAAGTTAATTTGTCATATATAAAATAACTTTGCATAAATTATCTTAAGTATTCACAGAGAGACCCTTGTGGCACCGGGGCCTAGTCTAAGGCCCAGAGAGAAGCACCCATAACCCAGCAGCCACTGAGGTGAGCCAAGACCCGTGTGGCACCAAGGCTCGGTCTAAGGCCCCAGGGAGAAGGGAGGCGCACACAGCCCAGCAGCCACCCTGGTGAGCTGAGAGCAGACCCTTGTGGCACGGGATTCCAGTCTAAGGCTCTGGGGGGGAAGGAAAGTGCACACAGCCCAGTAGGCGCCGAGGTGAGCTGAGACCTGCACAGTACCAGGGGCTCAGTCTACAGCCATGGAAAGCTAGAACAGGAGCCAAGCTGGTGTAATACAGATACCACTACACTTTCTGTCACCACAAGGACAGATCACCACCACAATAGCAGCCAGCGCCACTCTACAGGCAACCTGCCACTCACATGACTACACTGATATAAGAAGAGTCACTAGTAGAGCCTGCAAACAGAGGAGGAAGTCTTTATCCTCATAGCCAACCCCAGAGTAACAGACGAAGCAAGTCCTCTACCATATGACCAAACATCAATGAAAAAACACCAGAACTACAAATGGAAAAGAAGATATGACACCACCAAAGGAATACAGTAATGCTCAAATTCCATACCCCATAGAACAGGGAATCCTTGAAATGTCTGAAAAACAAATCCAAGCAATGATCATAAGAAAGCTTGAAGAAATAAAAGAAGACTCAATTAGAGAACACAAGGAAACAAGAAAAAAATCCAGAATATGAAGGATGAAATTTACAAAGAGATTAATACCTTAAAAAAGAATATAGCAAAACTCCTAGAAATGAAAGATCCACTCACTGAAATAAACACAACAGAGAGCTTAAGCAGCAGATTAGAGCAAGCAGAAGAAAGAATTTCAGATCTCAAAGATGGGCTTTTTGAAATAATGCTGGCAGACAAAAAAAAAAAAGGAAAAAAGAACTAAAAATAATGAGGAAAATCAAAGAGAGATAGCAGGCAACCTCAAATGTTCTAACATCTGAATTATGGGTATTCCCGAAGGGGAGGAGAAAGGAAAAGGAAAAGGTATTGAAAACCTATTCAAGGGAATAATAACAGAAAACTTCCAAGTGATAGGGAGAGATGCAGACCTTCAGATCCAGGAAGCTCAAAGGTCCCCAAACAGATTCAATCCAAAAAGATCCTCCCCAAGACACATATACTCAAATTTGCAAAGCTCAAAGACAAAGAGAAAATTCTAAAAGCAGGAAGAAAAGTGTCATGTCACCCATAAGGGAACTCCCACCAGACTAACAGCAGACTTCACAACTGAAACCCTACAGGCTAGAAGAAAGTGGAATGATATATTCAAAACACTAAAAGAAAAATTTGCCAGCCAAGAATTCTTTACCCAGTAAGGCTCTCCTCCAGAAATGAGGGAGAAATAGTGTATTTTCCTGACAAACAAAAATTGTGGGAGTTCACCACCACACAACCAGCCCTGCATGAAATTCTCAAGGGAGTCCTGCATCTGGAATCTGAATAATGAGTGTCACGGTCATGGTACAAGAAAGAGCAATATCTGCTGTTAAAACAAACATGCCAGTGAAAAAGAGCAAGAAGCTAAATCATGCCACCTCAAATATCCAACTAAAATTGAAGAAGAGAAATAAAAGGGGAAGTAAGGATCAAAAGATATTTAAAACATCTAAACAAAAAGCAACTAAATGACAGATATTAAACAATAACTATTAATAACTACCCTAAATGTGAATGGATTAAACTCCCCATTAACTGATTGGATTAAAAAGCTAGACCCAAGTATATGCTGTCTTCAAGAGACCTACCTCATCTGTAGAGACACACACAGACTAAAAGTGAAGGGATGGAAAAAGATATACCAGGCAAATAGAAAACAAAAATGAGCAGGAGTAGGTATTCTTATATCAGATAAAATAGACTTTAAACCAAAAAACATAAAAAGAGACAAAGAAGGCCACTATATAATGATAAAAGGATCTACCCAGCTGAAAGACATAACAATCATAAATACATATGCACCCAATCCTGGAGCACCCAAATATATAAAGCAAACATTCTTAGACCTAAAGAAAGAAATAGGCCCTAATACATTAATAGTGGGTGACCTGAATACCCCTCTCAGTGTGGGACAGATCTTCCAGGCAACAAATCAAAAAAAGACACAGGATTTAAACTACATGTTAGACCAACTGGACCTGCCAGATATATATAGAACATTTCACCAAACAACTAAAGAATATACTTTTTCTCATTAGCACATGGAACATACTCCAGGATAGACCACATATTAGGTCACAAATATAGTCTCAGCAAATTTTAAAAACTTGAAATCATTCCAAATATCTTTTCAGAGTACAATGGACTAAAACTGGAAATTAATAACAAGCAAAATGCTGGAAACTATACAAATACATGGAAACTAAACAATAGGCTCCTAATGACCTATGCGTCCAAGAAGAAATTAAACAGGAAATTAAAAATTTCTTGAAACTGATGAAAATAAAGATACATCATACCAAAACCTGTGGGATACTGCAAAAACAGTACTAAGAGGGAAATTTATTGCAATAAATATTTACATCAAAAGAATGGAAAGACTTTAAATAAATGACCTAACACTAAGCCTCAAAGAACTTGAAAAACAACAACAATCCAATCCTAAAGGTAGTAGATGGAAAAAAATAATTAAGAACAAAGCAGAACTAAATGAAATAGAGCCCCCCAAAATGACAGAAAAGATTAATGAAAGAAAAAGTTGGTTTTTTGAGAAGATAAATAAAACAGACAAACCATTAGCTAGGTAACAAACAAACAAAAAAAAAAAAAAAAAAGAAGAGAAAAGACCCAAATAACAAAAATCAGAAATTAAATAGGGGACATTTCAACTGATACCACAGAAATATGAAGAATGATTAGAGACTATTATAAACACCTGTAGGATGACAAATACGAAAAACTGGAATATATGGATAAGTTTCTGGACACATACAAACTACCCAGACTAAACCAAGAAGAAGTAGAAAACCTGAACAGACCAATAACAAGCAATGAGACTGAAGCAATAATCAGCAATCTTCCAACAAAGAAAAGCTTAGCTCTAGATGGCTTTACAGCTGAATTCTACCAAACCTTTAAAGAAGAATTAATAACAATTCTCCTCAAACTATTCCAAAAAATTGAAACAGAAGCCATTCTCCAAACTCATTCTATGAGGCCAACATAACTCTGATACCAAAACCAGATAAAGACACAACAAAAAAAGAAAATTACAGGCCAATATCCTTGATGAACCTAGATGCAAAAATCCTCAAGAAAATATTAGCAATCAGAATATAGCAACACATCAAAAAAGTTATACACCACAATCAAGTGGGATTCCCTCCGGGGATGCAAGGATGGTTCAACATACAAAAGTCAATTAATGTGATACATCACATCAATAAATTCAAGGACAAAAACCATATGATTACCTCAATAAATGCTAAAAAAGCATTTGACAAAATTCAACATCCCTTCATGATAAAGACTCTCAGAAAATTAGGTGTAGAAGGAAAGTATCTGAACACAATAAAAGCCATCTATGACAAGCCCACTGCCAGTATAATTCTGAATGAGGAAAAACTGAAGGCTTTTCCTTTAAGTACAGGAACCAGACAAGTATGCCCACTCTCACCACTTCTATTTAACACAGTACTGGAGGTACTAGCCAGAGCAATCAGGCAAGAGAAAAAAATGAAGGGCATCCAGAATGGAAAAGATGAAGTCAAACTGTCTCTATTTGCCATTGACATGATACTACATAGAGAAAAACCTAAAGACTCTATCAGAACACTCCTAGAGCTGGTTAATAATTTCAGTAATGTTGCAGGATACAAAATAAATGCCGCAAAATCAGTTGCATTTATATCCTCCAATAATGAGCTAATAGAAAGAGAAATCAAGAAAGTAAGCCCATTTACAACATTCACACACACACACACACAAAAATACCCAAGAATCAATTTAACTAAGGAGATGAAAGATCTCTACAATGAGAGCTACAAATCACTATTGAAAGAAATTAAAGACGACACATAATTATGGAAAGACATTCCATGCTCTTGGATTGGAAGAATTAACATTGTGAAAATGTCTATACTACCCAAAGCAATCTACAGATTCAATGCAATCCCCATCAAAATACCAATGACATTCTTCAGAGAAATGGAAAAAAAAAAAAACAATCTCAACATTCATATGGAACTACAAAAGACCCCAAATAGCCAAAGCAATCCTGAGAAAAAAACATAAAGCCAGAGGGATAACACTACCTGACTTCAAATTATACTACAAAGCTATAGTAACCAAAACAGCTGATACTGGCATAAAAATAGACACTCGGACCAGTGGAGCAGAAGAGAAAACCCAGAAATCACCCCTCAAGCTTACAGCCATCTGATATTGGACAAAGGGAACAAAAATATACATTGGGGAAAAGACTGCCTCTTCAATAAGTGGTGCTGGGAAAACTGGATATCCAGATGCAGAAGAATGAAGCTAGACATGCACCTCTCACCATAAACTAAAATCAACCCGAAATGGATTAAAGACTTAAGTATAAGACCTGAAACTGTAAAATTACTAAGGTAAAATATAGGTAAAACACTTCAGCAACTAGGTCTGGGCACAGACTTTATGAGCCCAAAAGCACAAGCAACAAAAGAATAAATAAACAAATGGGACTATATCAAACTAAAAAGCTTCTGCACGGAAAAGGAAACAATCAACAAAGTGAAACAACAACCTACAGAGTGGGAGAAAATTTATGCTAACTATGCATCTGACAAGCGATTAATATCCATAATATACAAGGAACTCAAGCAATTATACAGTAAAAAAACAAATAAACCAATTAAAAAATGGGCAAAAGAACTGAACAGACATTTTTCAAAGGAAGACATACAAATGGCCAAGAGGTACATTAAAAATGTTCAACATCACTAGTGATCAGGGAAATGCAAATTAAAACCACACTGAGATATCATCTCACCCCAGTTAGACTGGCTATAATAAGAATGAGATTAACAAATGCTGGCGAGGATGCAGAGAGAAGGGAACACTCCTACTATATTGGTGGGACTGTAAATTAGTACAACCACTGTGGAAAACAGAATGGAGGTTTCTCAAACAACTACAGATAGATCCTCATATGATCCAGCAATCCCACTTCTGGGTATATCCCCAAAGGAATGGAAATCATCTTGTCAAAGGGATACCCTCACTCCCATGTTCACTGCAGCTCTGTTCATGATAGCCAAGATACGGAACCAACCTAAATGTCTATCAATGGATGACTAGATAAGGAAACTGTGGTATATATGCACCATGGAATACTATTCTGCCATCAAAAAGAATGAAATTCTCCCATTTGCAACATCATGGATGAGCTTGGAGAAACTTATGTTGAGTGAAATAAACAAAGCAGAGAGGGATAAATACCACATGTCCTCTCTCATAAGTGGGAGCTAAGAGATAAAGAAGAAAGGAAAGAAAGACCACAGTGGTGTATTGGACTTGCAGAGAGAGAGAACATACCTAGGGATACAAAGTGGAGTGGGGAAAGGTGGATAGGGAGGGAGGTTGGGGATAAGAGAAGGGATAATTGGGTGGGGAACACAGAATATAATCACAATTTGTGGTAATGGACATGCTGCCAGTATGGATCTGGCCATCACATCTTAGGCATGAGTGGTGGCAATTTGCTTTGTACCCCATGAATATTCATAACCAATAAAAACAAAATAAAACACTTAAAAAAATAGAGTTGCTATACATTTTTGGCTGGTTTTGTTATTGAAGATTGATGTAAGATTTAAAACAAAAATGTTGCCAAGAGGGATATTACTAAAAAAAGACCAAAGGTGGCAGGTTTATTGACATTATGTCTACACAAATGATGCCTTATGATTAGCTATGTGATTACAGTCAAGTCTTTCTCTTTGGGCCTCATTTTTCTTAACTGAAAAATGGTTTCCAAAAATGCCTGAAGTTTCTGAAGTTCTGAGAAAGTGCCTTGCAGTCTGCAGCTATGCAGTGTTTGGTAAAGAGATGACGTTTGCTTCCTGCATTATAATCTCAGTTTCTACACAAGAGTTTATTTGTACAAAAGGTTTAAGCTTAAAAAAAATTTAAAACCCATTGAGTGATAAGTCCTAGCTGCATTAGTATTCCAGTTTCTATAATTAAATGCAGTATAATTAATAATATGATATGCAGAGTCTAGGTGAGTTATTTCCTGCATGTGATACATCCCGTGAGAAGAAAAAGATGAACAACCAAAAAATCATATTTTCAATGTCACCTAGATTTCTTTCTTTTCAGAAATTGTAATAGCTTCTAAATTTTGAGGACATGAACTATATCATAAAGGAAGGAAAGAGAAAAGAAACTACAAATTAAACCTTCATACTTTTGCTTTTATATTAGCATGCATATAATAGTTTCCACTTATAAAGTGTGTTTGATATTACTTTCTTTGTATTATACTTTTCTCACATGTACACAGAATTTTTAAGTGTGTCTTTGTCAGAAAATATTTCTGAATGTTCACTAATTCTTCAGTTTTTAGTAACTTATTTTTCAGAGCTTTGAACCCCTATGTTTAAAATACAAATGTGGAAGAGCATTATATATTCTGAAATACAAGCGCTAACTGAAGACTTGTGTTCACATATTAAAATATCTAATAAAGGATTGTTAAAGTTTTAAAGTTTTTTGTACTTAGTTCTGGTAACCAAATTCAAAATGATTTTTTGTATAAAGTCAACCAAACGATAAACATATGTAAAGAACTCCCAGGCTGGGCAAGATGAATTGACCATTTTCCCTCTTCCTCTTTGTTCAGTACAACTATAAACTATGTGAATAATGAAAGAGACAACAAAAGGAAAACTCTGAAGGGTGGTAAAAAGAAGATAAACTAGTTTGGGACCCCAAGCATGAAGGAATGACATGGTGGTAGCATGTCCTGTGTGTCCCCACCCAAAAGAAGAAGGCCACCCATACCTGTTATTTCCCAACTTGTGACCTAGAAACAGAAGAGAGCTCAAGTAGGCTCATTTTTCATCGGAATCCCAGATGAAAAGAAGAAAGCATGTGAAGCCAAAAGGCATGTTAAGAAACAACATCTGGAGGAGGCAAGACGGCTGACTAGAGGAGACATCATTCATCTCTCCCACACAGATGGAGAATACATCAAATGTGCAGCTATACTTGGACAAGGAAAATGAAAGAAGGGAGCAGGAACACATCAAGGGAATAGCAGAGACTCTGATGACTGCAGAGACTCAGGGTAGCCACAAAGAGAACAGAAAAATTCCCGGCCAACACTGCCCCATCCCCCACTCTGGAGAGGCAGGGACTCAGGAGGAGTTTCTGACCATGGGAAGGCCCCAGCCTTAGGCAGTATTCACAGATTTGAGATTGGCCCCAGCACTTGAGACCATATCACTCTGGCTCCTGCAAAGGTCTCACTCCCCTGTGGCTGCATCATCACTCTAGGTTGCCCATACCCACAGGCACACAGCTCCTGCACACTGGGAACAGGCAGTCCAGTACAGTGAGGGCACCACCCTCAAGATGGAGGAGGTTGGTGCACACGCTTTCCAGAGTCAGAAAACTAACTAACTGCAGAATCCAGCCACTGGCAGCAATGCCACTTCCGTGGGCGAAACTCCATTGCACTTCGTGCTGCCATGAAGGGGTGGTAGAGGACTCACATGCCTCTCTCAGGCACAGGCACATGCCTGCAGCACCAAGGAGCACACCCAGGTCTGCCTGTACTGGCAAGGGGACTTCAGAGGGATGCAGCATCTCTCTTAAGCACAAAGAAGTCCATCCACATCCCACCAATCCCAAAAGGGGCAGCCCACCTCTGCTGAGGAGATCCATAGTGTCTGAGTAATGCTCTTAGGATCACAGGAACCTGTCTACAACCACAGTTGAACCACCCAGAGTAGCCACTCCAGCTGAACAGCTACAGAGCGTCCCCGCATCCTTCTTGGGGGTGAAAGATCTCACCCAAAACTGCTAACACCTCACCCAGAGTACCCCACTTCAACAGTGCTATTGCAGACCATTCCAGTGTCCCTCCTGAGAATACAGGGACTCAAACACAAATCCAGTGACTCCACTGAGCATCACCCACTTCAACAGTGAAGCTACAGAGTATCTTAACACCACCACTGGGGGTACAGGGCTCTGCCCAGAGCCCCAGGTATACCACTGAGTCATCTACTCCAGCTGGGGGGCTGGTGAGCATCTCCCATCAACCTCCTCAAAGCCTAAGGTCCTAATCCTTACCCCCGGGATCACCACCTAAGGTTGTCCAATTAAGATAAAGATCTTCAGATCATTCCAGAGCACCTATTAGGATCAAAGAATGCTAGTTGGGGTGCCAACAAGCCTGCCTAAGGTCATCCACCCCAGCCAAAAGAGGGACAGAACACCCAGGCACTTCTCCCAGGAACTTGAGAGCTTGCCCACATCCTTGATGACCCAACACAGTATCACTAATCAGCAAGGAATCACTAAGTGCCCCAGTGCCTAGGCCACGGAGGCACTCACACGCAATTCCAACACTGAATATGGCCAAAGTACCCACATGGAGATTACACTACTATGTCTACACAGAAACAACAGTAAACACACCACTCAGTGATCAATATAAAAGACATCTATGGGAGAAAGTCTTTCTTCTCAAAGCCAGCTCCAAAGTAATACAAAAAGCAACTTCTCTACCAGATGACTAGACATCAACATAGAGATGCTAGAAATATGAAAAAAGAACAAAATATGACACCACCAAAGGAATACAAAAATTCTTAAGAACCAGACTCCATAAAGCAGGAAACCTTGAAAAGACTAAAAAGAAATTCTGAGTAACAATCCTAAGGAAACTCAATGAGATACAAGAAAACTTAGTTAGATGACACAACAAAATGAGAAAAACTATCTAGGATATGAAGGAGGAAATTTACAAAAAGATGAAGACCTTAAAAAGAATGTAGCAGAACTCTTGCAACTGAAAGATGCATTCAATGAAATAAAAAACACAACTGAGAACTAAATCTGCAGGCTAGAGCAAGCAAAGAAAGTTGGTCTTTTGAGAAGGTAAACAAAATAGACAAGCCATTAGCTATGCTAACTAAAAAAAGGAGAAAGGAGACCAAATAACAAAAATCAGAAATGAAAAGGTAGACATTATACCTGATACCATAGAAATACAAAGAAGCATTAGAGATTATGGTAAATAACTAAACACTGACATATTTGAAAACCTGGAGGAAATGGATAAATTTCTGGATACATACAAACTACAAAGACTGAACCAAGAAGAAATAGAAAACTTAAACAGACCATGAAAAAGTAATGAGAGTGAAAAACTAATCAGTAGTCTACAAACAAAGAAAAGCCCAGGACCAGAGGGCTTTACTGCTGAGTTCTACAAAACCGTAAAAGAGGAATTGATAACAACTCTCTTCAAAATATTCCAAAAAAGTAAAACAGGCCATTCTCCCAAATGCATTCTATGAGGCCAGCATCACCCTGATACCCCAAACAAAGATACAACAAAAAAGAAAACTATAGGCCAATATCTTTGATGAACACAGATGCAAAAATCATCAACAAAATATTAACAAACAGAATACAGCAACATATCAAAAAAAGCATACACCATGATCAGGTGTGATCATCCGAAGGATGCATGGATGGTTCAACATATACAAGTCAATAAAAGTGATACAACACATCAATGAAATCAAGGACAAAAATCATATGATTATCTCAATAGATACAGAAAAAAATCTGCCAAAATTCAACATCCCTTCAGGATAAAGACTCTCAGCAAATTAAGTATAGAAGGAAAATATCGAACACAATAAAAGCTATATACAGCAAACCCACTGCCAATATCATCCTTAACGGGGAAAAGCAGAAAGCTTTCCCTTTAAGAATGGGAACAAAACAAGCATGCCCATTTCTGGCACTCCTATTTAACATACTATGGAAGCACTGGCCAGAGCAATCAGGCAAGAGAAAGAAATAAAGGGCATTGAGATTGGATAAGACAAAGTCAAACTGTCCCTCTTTGCTGGTGACATGATTCTATGTTCAGAAAAACCTAAAGACTCTACCAAAAAACTCCTAAGGCTGGTAAACAATTTCAGTAAAGTTGTAGGACACAAAATCAACAAACAGAAATCAGTAGTATTTTTATACTCCAACAGCAAACTAGCAGAAAAAAATCAAGAAAGCAAGTCCATTTACAATAGCTACCAAAATAAATAAATAAAATAAAATACCTAGAAATAAATTTAACCAAGGAGGTGAAAGATCTCTAAAACAAGAACTGCAAATCACTGCTGAAAGAAATTAAAGAGAACACAAAAAGACAGAAAGACATTCCATGCCCTTGGATTGGAAGAACTGACATTGTGAAAACATCCATACTATTCAAAGTAATCTATAGATTCGATGTGATCCCCGTCAAAATATCAATGACACTCTTCACAAAATAGGAAAAACAATCCGAATATTCATATGGAACAACAAAGGACCCCAAACAGTTCTGAACAAACAATTCTGAGCAAAACAAAATAAAGCCAGACTCATTACACTACCTGACTTCAAATTATACTTCAAAGCTATAGCAACCAAAATAGCATGGTACTGGCATAAAAACAGACACTCAGACCAATGGAAGAGTAGAGAACCTAGAAATCAACCCACAACTTACAAGTGACCTTTAACAAAGGCACCAAGAACATACATCGGGGAAAAGGCTGCCTCTTCAATAAATGGTTGTAGGTAAACTGGACATTCACACACAGAAGATTGAAACTAGACCTGTACTTCTCACCATATACCAAAAATAAACTCAAAATGGATTAAAGACTTAAATATAAGACCTGAAATTGTAAAACTCCTAAAAGAAAACACAGGGAAACACTTCAGAAAGTAGGACTGGGCAAAGACTTTATGAATAAGACCCATAAGCACAGACAACAAAAGGAAAAAATAAACAAATGGAATTACATCAAACTAAAAAGCTTCTGTACAGTGAAAGAAAAAAAAATAACAGTGAAAAGACAACCTACAGAATGGGAGAAAATATCTGAAAACTATACATCCAACAAGGAATTAATATGCAGAAAACATAAGGAACCCAAACAACTTAACAAAAAAAACCCCAAGTAACCTGATTAAAAAATGGACAAAGGAGCTGAATAGGCATTTCTCTAAAGAAGAAAAAATGCAAAAATGATCATGATCAATGCCACTAAGCATCAGGGAAATGCTAATCAAAACCACATTGAGATACATCTTATCCCATGTAGAGTGGCCATTGTCAAAATACAGAGAATAACAAATGGTAGCGAGGATGTGGAGAAAGAGGAACCCTCCTACACTGTTGGTGGGATTATAAATTACTGCACCTACAGTATTGAGATTCCTCAGACAACTACAGACAGAACTGCCATACAATCCAGCTATCTCACTGCTGGGTATACACCCAAAGGAATGAAAATCATCAAATTGAACAGATATCTACACTCCCATGTTTGTGAAGCTTTATTTACAATAGCCAAGATTACAAGATTTGGAATCAACCTAAATGTCCATCAGTGGATGACTAGATAAGGAAAATGTGGTGTAGATGTACAATGGAATATTACTTTGCCATAAAAAAATTAAATTTTGTCATTTTCAGAACATGGATGAACTTAAGAGAAAATTATGTTAAGTGAAATAAGCCAGGCACAGCAAGAGAAATACTGAATGTTCTCACTCATAAGTTGGAGCAAAAAATTAAAAAATAATAAATAATAAACAAATAGATTTTTTTTAAAAATGAAAGATTCAACAATCACAACAATTCATTGAACTTTCAAAAGGAGAGAACAGAACTGAGGCTTCTAGAGGTAGGAAAGAAGAAGATGGAGTGGGGTTAGCGAGAAACTGTTAAAGGGCCACTAAAATGATTACATTGCGTAATGTTGAATATACTCAATATCCTGATTTGAACATCACTTATTGCACACAAGTATAGATATTCAACATCATGCTCCACAGATATGTACAGTAAATTATGTTTCAATTAAAAAAATAATATCTAAAAACTTCCCATATTTTGCAGAAGTCAGGAACCTGCAGATCCAAGAAGCTAAGCTAACTCCAAATGGGATAAATCCAGTGAAACACATGCCAAGTTACATCATAATTAAACTTTTGAAAACTAAAGACAGAAAAAATTTTCAAAGCAGTCAGTAGAACAACATATTAGCTATAGGGGAATACCAATTAGAATAATAATGAATTTTCAGCTGAAGCTATGGAGGCCAGGAGGAAGTAATGCAACATTTTCTAAATGTTGAAAGAAAATAATAGTTATATACAAATTCTATATCCAGCAAAACTATACTTTAGGAAGGAAGGAGAATATAAAAACATTCTTAGGGCCACTCGGGAAGAATGCAGCGCTGGGAGTGCAGCAGTGCTGGAGCGCCGAGGCCGCAGGTTCGGATCCTATACAGGGATGGCCAGTGCACTCACTGGCTGAGCGTTGAGCAGGCGACACCAAGCCAAGGGTTATGATCCCCTTACCGGTCACAAAATAAATAAATAAATAAATTAAGTAAGTAAGTAAGTAAGTAAGTAAGTAAAGTAAGTAAGTAAAGTAAGTAAAGTAAGTAAGTAAGTAAGTAAAGTAAGTAAAGTAAGTAAGTAAGTAAGTAAGTAAGTAAGTAAAGTAAGTAAAGTAAATAAATAAATAAATAAATAAATAAATAAATAAATAAATAAATAAATAAATAAATAAATAAAAACATTCTTAGGTTAAGGAAAACGAAAAGAATCTGTTACTAACAGTCCTTATCTTAAAGAATGGGTAAAGGAAGTTCAAACACAAAGGAAATGATAAAAGAAGTAACTATGAAACATCAGAAAGAAGAATGAAAAACAGAAAGAGCAAAAATATGAGTAAGTAAAATTCTTTTCCACATGAATTTCCTAAATCATATTTGATGATTAGAACAAAAATAATAACACCATCTGATGCTCAAGACAATGATATTTAAATGTGGGGAAGGTACCCAAATAGCAGTAAGGTTTCAATACTACACTCCAAGGCTACGATAGCCACTCCTACCACTTTTATTCAGCATCATACTAGATCTACCCGCTACAACAAGGGAAGAAAAAAGAAGTAAAAGACATACAGATTAGAAAGGAAAAAATAAAACTCTATTTGCAGATAATATAACTGTGTATTCAGAAAATCCCAAGAAATCACATGCAATAAAACAAACCTTAGAACTAATGAATCAAGAATGTCATAAGATATGAGATCAACACACAAAAACCAATCACACTTGTCTATATTAGCAATGAACACGTGCAAATCAAAAATAAAATCATTCATTTATAAATTACTCCAAAGAAAATATGTGCATATACAGGATCCATATCTCCTAAACATTACAAAATGCTGATGAAAGAAATCAAGGAAGACTTAAATAAACAAAAAGATATACTTTATTCATGGATTGGCAGACTCAACATAGCAAAGATGTCAATTCTCCTGAAACTGATCTATACATTTAATACAATGGCTGTCAAAATCCCAGCGAGGTTTTGTAGACATAGAGAATCTTTTCTAAAACATATATGAAAAGACCCATGCCTTATAACAGCTAAAATAATCTTGACAAAGAAGAATACATTGGAAGGAATAATTCTATTCAATATTAAGGTTTACTATTTAGGTACAATAAGCGAAACAGGGTGGTACCAGTAGAGAGAAAGACACAAAGATCAACAGTAAAGAAGAGAAAATACAGAAATAATATGCCCAACTGATTTTTGACCAAGGTGCAAAAACATTTCAATGAAGGACACACAGCTTTTTCAACAAATGGTTATGGAGCAATTGAACACCATAGGCTAAATAAATAAAAAAAAATTTCAAACTAAACCTCACATTTTATATGAAAATTACTCAAAATGGAAAATGAACTTAGATGTATTTAATGTAAAATGTAAATCTATAAAACTTTTAGAAAAGAAAACATAAGAGAAAACCTTCAGGTCAGGGCTAGGTAAAGAGTACTGATATGACACCAAAAGCATGATCAATAAATTTTAAAAATTGGTAAATTTGACATCAAAATGAAAAACTTTTTCTCTGTAAAAGCCCATGTGAACAGGATAAAAATACAAGGTACATGTTAGAAAACATTTGCAAACCACATATCTGACAAAGGACTAATAGCAGAAAATAAAAAGAACGCTAAAGATGCAACAAATAATCCAATTAGAAAATGGGCAGAATACATAAACAGACAACTCACCAAAGAGAATACAAATGGTAAATAAGCACCTAAAAAGGTGTTCAACATTGTCAGCCATCAGCAAAATGCACATTAAAACCATAATGAAATATAATTACACACCCAATCAGAATGGCTAAAGTAAAAAAGAGTGACAACTCCAAATGTTGGTGAGGATGTGGAGAAACTGGATCTCTCACACACTGCTGGTGGAATATAAAATGGTACAGCCACTCTGGAAAACAGTTTGGCAGTTTCTTATAAAACTAAATGTGTAATACAATAAGACCCAGGAATTGCACACTTGAGCATCTATCCCAGAGAAATGAAAATTTACATTCATTCAAAAACCTGTGCATGAGTGTTCATAGCAGCTTTATTTGTAATAGCTAAAAACTAGAATCAATTCAGGTGTCTTGCAGCAGGTGGTTGACTTGTGGTACATACATGCCATGGAATACTGTTCGGCAATAAAAAAGGAACAAACTACTGATATAGGCAGTAATTTGGACGAATCTCCAGGGAATTATGCTGAGTGAAAAAAGTCAATCATAAAAGGTTACCTACAATATGATTTCATTTACATAACACTTTTGAAATGACATTTTAGAAATGGAGGACAGATTAGTGGTTGCCAGGGGTTAGGGTGGGGTGGGTATCATTATAAAAGGGTAACAGGAGGGATCCTTGTGTTATTGGAACTGTTCAGCATATTTATAGTGTTAGATACATGAACGTATTCACGCAATAAAATTGTATCACACTAAATACACACAAATGAGTACAAGCAAATCTGGTGAATTCTGAATAAAATCAGTGAACTGTATTAATGTGAATATCCTGCTTATGATTTACTGTAGCTTTGAAAATTTTACTATTAGGGGAAACTGGGTAAAGTATATAAGGGATCTCTTTCTATTATTTCATACAACTGGACATGATTCTATAATTATCTCAATAAAAATCTGAATTTAAAAAAGGAGGGTAAAAATAAAAGCAATTAGAAGAAACTTGACAGAGAAAAACATCTAGCCAAACAAAAAGAAAATAAACTAAATCATGATGCAAAAATATACATGGACAAAAATTATACATTTTAAGGGGAAAACCCTATATGCAAGTATAATATAATTTCTACAAAGCATGCAACAGAAAAATGGCTACAGATATGTTTACATTTGAATTGGATAACAGATGTATTGATGACTACCATATTTGTCATCCTTTTTGTGCTTTTCTGGGGGGAGCATGCATTACTTTTATAACTGGAGGTTTTTGCTTGTTCGTTTTTTAAAAAAAGAAACATAAACCAAGACCAGGGGAAACTGGCATGTCTGTTTAACAGATAGGTCTATATCTGGTGACTTATCCTTCCTTTATTAAACCATGACACAGGTTTACAAATTATCAATTGTAACAAAAAAAATAAAAAAATAAAAAATAATAACCCCCCCCCCCAAAAAACCACAAAACAAAATGAAATAAAAAAATAGGGTTTTTCCAAATCTACTGACCATTAAGGATCCATTCACTGACTCCTATTTAAATAAAAATACAAAGCTGGCAGATATCTTAGGGGTAAAGTAGAAATCAAACTAGGAGTTTGAATTTTAGTCAACAGTATTATAAAAATGTCTCAGTATATAAGAGCTCCCACAATTCAGCTGCTACTTCGGTAGGACAGTACAGAGAGGCTTCCTTAGTTATGAAGTATAAAAATGTATTTTGCATAGCAAAAATCGTTCCATCTTAGATTTTCATTCCAACCCTCACCTACTCCCCACCCCTTGCCATTTATTAGTTATGTAACATGGTGAAAACAGCTTAGCTTGAATCTCAGTTTCATTACCTGTAAGAAGTGCTAATGATGCTTACTTACCTCATTGGCTTGAACTCATTCAGTTCCACAAATGTTTACTGAGCACCTGCTTTTCGTGCTGGAGATACAAAGGTCAGAAAGCTGACCACTCGACTTCTGAGAATTTAGTGAGACAAAGCCTGATATATTAGATACATAATAAATAATAAGTATCTTACATTCTGCTCTGTGACGATTCTGATGCTGCTTTTATTTCTCTAATAAATTATTTATTCACTTGCTTTCTCATTAGTTCAATAAAGATTTACTGAGAACCTACTAAATGCCCAACTCAGAGGTGGATAGAGAGACAAATGTTGAGATACAGCTCATGAGCAGTTTATATTATTGTAGGGAGATAGAGATAGTCGCTAGAATGAAAAATTATAATACAGCACGAAACTTGCTTATAGAGGAATGCACAAAGTGCTATAAAAATATAAAATCCAGGAAAAAAAGGTTAATTCTGTCAGGAGGCTACATTGTTATGTTTCTCGGAAGAGGCGATATTTAATCTGGGCCCTGAAAGATACATAGGGTCCTCTCTTGTCAGACTCTGTGGCCACACTGTCTAAAAGGTCCCAAGATGTTTTTAGGAGTCTGCAAGGTCAGAACTGTATTCATACTAATACATGTTATGTGCTGTTTTCCCTGTGTTGACATTTTTAGTGACAGTGCAAAGCGGTAGCAGGAGACCTGCTGGCATCTGAGCAAAGCAGTGCACCAACCTGTACTAGCCGTCAGCACTGTCCTCGCTGCCACACACTCCCAGTAAGAAATGCCAGCTTCACTTAGGAAGGTGTTTGAGGAAGCAGTACAACTACTAATTCTACTAAATCTTACCCTTAAAAATATATCTTTCAAAAGTTCTGTTATGAAATGGGAAAGAGCACAAAGCATTTCCACTGCTCCCTGAAGAAGGATGGTTGTCTTGGGGACGGCCACTTGTGTGCCTGAGTTGTGAGCTGAACTACCTACTTTTTTCATGGAAGCCCATTTTTCCTGTTCTTTCAGAAAAACAGACAGATAAATTACAGTTTTTCGGACTTGAGAATTTGGCAGATTTTTTTCTCCAAAAAGAACCAAGAGAGCCTATCACTTCAGATAAAACAACTGACAGTATTTGCTGCTAGTTATAAAATCTGAGCTTTCAAGGGAAATTAGAACTTTGACAAACTTGTTTCTACCAAAATGAGCTTGACAGTTTCCCAATAACTTAAGGACTCTTCTAATGAAATTAATGGTACTTTTAGTGAATGTGAATTTTTGATACTGTATAATGAAATGAACCAATATTTGGAAGATCTGCATAGCTTAGTGAACCAATATTTTCCAAATAATCAATGCATGATCTCACAAAATCAAGCACGGTTAAAAGATCTATTCTAAGTGTGAGACAAACCATGGATTTCTTTTCTTTCTTTCTTTCTTTCTTTCTTTTTCTTTCTTTCTTTCTTTCTCTTTCTTTCTTTCTTTCTTTCTTTCTTTCTTTCTTTCTTTCTTTCTTTCTTTCTTTCTTTCTTTCTTTCTTTCTTTCTTTCTTTCTTTCTTTCTTTCTTTCTTTCTTTCTTTCTTTCTTTCTTTCTTTCTTTCTTTCTTTCTTTCTTTCTTTCTTTCTTTTTACAAACAGTGTAAAAGAATTGCTGGTAAGGCTTCAAATTCCACATTGTAATTAATCTTTAAGAAACCACCACTTGAAGAGTTTTGGTATAACATTAAAGAATAATATCCACAATTATCAGAAAAGGCTTTTAAAATACTCCTCTTTGCAATGACATATCTGACTGGGTTTGCATTTTCTTCACTGATTTCAAGCAAAACAATATATCACAACAGACTGAAAGCGAAAGGAGATGAGAATCCAGCTGTCATTTATAAGGTAAGCATTAAAGAGATCTGCAAAAATGTCAAAGCCACTTTTCTCAGTAATTTTTTTTTAAAAACAGTTCTTTTCAAAAAAGTATGTTATTTATGCCAACATATGTGTTAATTTTAAATGATGATGAACATATTTTTTAAATTCCTCATATTTTATTTCAAATACAGTAAATATCAATAGATATAACCCACATAAACAAAGTTCTTTGGGATCCCTAATGATTATTAAAAGTGGGAAGGGTTCCTGAGATCAGAATATTAGAGAACCACTTGTCTAAAAATAATCCAGACAGCTTCCAGTCAAGACTATAGAATAGATGGTCCCCACAATCACTCTCTTCCACAAATCAACCAATCTACAACTATTAAAAAGCAATGACAGCCAAGCTAGGGACACTAGAGCTCAGGAGAAGAGGAGGAGAGACCTACGGAGTTCATGAAGGCAGGAGAAGCCATGATGAAAGAAATAAAGGATTGCTCCCACCATTTCAAGTTCCAGCCACTTCAAGGCTGGAGCTGCTGAGTGCACAGAAAGCTGCGGCTGTGCCCTTTGGATGAAGTTGCTTGGAGGTGGTAGAGGAGAAGAGGGCCTTTGTGGCTCCCAGGACCCACATAGGACCTTGGTGGTTCCCATGGACCCACATAGGGGCGAGGAGACACAGACAACTGAAAAAAGGAGCCGCTCAGAGGCTGGTGAGTCACTGCAAGGCACTGGCGCATGGCCCATCCCGTGGGAAGTGCTTGGAGTACAGGTGGTGGGCGAAACGGACCCACCAGGGAAACACTGGGGCATAGTATGGACAGTTGATCTGTCCCCCAACCAGCACAGGACCACTCAGTGGAGACTGGTCAGGAATACAGAACTGCAGGGGATGCAATTGCTGAAAATTCTCAGGCCGAGACCAGAGTTTCCACACAACCTAGGTTTACCGGAACTATAAGACCTTTAAGTACATACATACAAGGTCAACAATTAAAATCTGACCTGCACAAAAAGCCTTCCCCAGGGAATCAGCAGCAAAACAGCAATTTAGCTCAAATACAGGGCTCAAGTTCTGGGTCCCCACCAGAAGTTCCCCCATTTTAGAAGTAAGCAAAGGACAACAAATAGATCCAGTTCAGAGTTTAAGTGGTGGAAACAGCAAATAATCCAACACAGAACTGAAATAAAAAACAAAATACACACAGATCAGAGACAAAGTTTGATATTAACCAATAAGGTCTAACACCACCAAAGAACACCTATAAAACCCAGAAGGGCCGCAAGCCCCCTGGACTCCCAAGCCAGGGTGGTGGGCCTTAAATGCATTAAGTGGAGAATACTCAACTCTGGACTAGGTTAGTGCTGCTACAATTTAAGAAGACACTATGTTCACTCCCCTGTGGGTTCTGTGAGGAGCTGCCTCATCTCATACCACATACCACTGAAAGAAAAATTCTAGCCCTGTCATTTTCAGCCTCATTTGTAAACATCTTGTCCCAATCTACTATTTATAATGGTACCTCCTCCCATTACTATGTTTCTAACCTCTGACTTGCCCATTTCCTTTTTCGACCTGCTGACATTCAGGACTTATTGTGTTCCCTCAAATGACCACAAATCTCTGACTGTAACAATCTGAGTCATCCCTTTCTCAAACATCCCTCTGGATTTAACTCAGTCTCTGGAATAAAAAAGTAATACATTCTTCATATTTCTTTCTAGTTTTGCTTGGAATTACAAATTGGTTTACTGGACACACACAGATATGATTCAAAGGGAGGGCATTTTCCATGTGAAGTATATCATGGACATCAGCTGTTCAGACAAATCAGTTGTCTTCCTACATCGTGAGACACAAAAATGAACATACAAAAAGTAGACATGTTTACTCTCTTCATTTAGATGGTCATATAAAATCACTTGAAGAAAGTGTTATTTAGTTGCTCTGCAAGCTCAGTAACTTGAATATTTAAGAAAAGGCCTTAGCTCTACAGTAAATATTTGGCAAATGAATGATCATTTATATTTTTAGTTTCACACAAAATGTTTAAGGTATGAATATATCATTTTTTTATGATCTTCACTTTAACACACCTGAGTAATTGACACGTGGTAGTTAAGAAGGCTTTTACTGTAACACATTCAATTTGATAAAGGTCTTAAGAAATATATAGTTTACAGTCCTATAAGAAGAGAGAAGTTAACTTGAGTTCAGAAAATCTGAAAGGTTTGTGGACAAAGTGGCACTCAAAACAGAATACAAAGGAAGAGTAGGATTCGGACATGTAGAGAGGAGGGGAAAAAAGAAGAGACTGGGGAGAGATGAAGGGAGTCAAAGAGGAATTCTGAGAAGTAATCTGTGGAAAGTGAAGGTGAACTGTGGTTGATATGGTAAAGGAAGTGTACTAGGGCTAGAACGTGAGGACGACTGCATGCTTGGGAACACGATGTATACCCAAAACACTGTGAATATTGACATCAGTTCCTCTCAGTTAGGAGGCAAAGGAGAAGACTTAAAAGGATAAAAAGACATCTCATGAAATGTCCCTTCAAAAGTCAAGAGAAAGGTAGAGAGCTAATTTTTTTTATACCTACTATGTATGTTTAACTTTTTATATCCATTTATCACAGAAGTCAAATGAGAAACTTTCAATCCAAAGATTATTTTTCAATCTTAAACCTGAAGATTATTTTTATCTTTAGGAAGAAACAACTTTGATATAGAAGGGATTTTAATAGGAAGAACTAAGAATTTCAGAGGAATAGGCATAATCAGATCCAACACATCTAGGGCACTCTGAGATTTCTCCTAGATATATGATACAAAACATGAAAGAAAACAGGAAGATATGGGAAAAATCAAAAGAAATATTTCATAAGTGGTCAGGGCAGAACTAAAGAAAATGTTTAACATGTAAGACCACATATTCAATTGGCAAAGTTAACGCAGAGAAATATGCAGACACCAGACTTCCACCAAAGTAACCAATTAACTCACTAGCTGGGTGACTACACAATATCCATGTCTCAGTTCCCAACAGTAATATGGCAGAGTGAGGGGACACCCTTTTCACAAGATTACTAAAAAAATTAAATGAGCCAAAGAATAGAGAGTATCAAGCATTCTTCTAGGTACTCAATAAATGTTAATTCTTTGTATTTTACATTGGTGGCTTATCTTCCCTGCTTAAAACAAAGTAAGAGGTTTCAGACTTCTGAGAAAGTAAGTTTCTACATAACTTCTCTCCCAGACCAACCTTATTCCTGAATATAAAGTTAACTCCTCAGAATCTCAATGCACATGGAAAAGGATGAGAAGAGGTCCTTTCCAATGTGCCTTGTAATTAGTCCTTTGGATCAAGACCCTGGAGTTAATTTTGAAGGAAGCACTTTGAAAATGAGAGCCTTTGTCAAGATTGTGAAGGTTTTATCCTACTGACAAGCTAACAAGATAGCCTGCCATAGCTTAATGGATTCTGGCAGAAGACGAGAAACTCCTGGGTCAGAGACAAAGATCTTTATTATTCACAGCAATAGCAGTAGCCAGATTATCAGCATTTTCTTGTGCCAGTTCCCCAAGTCCCTACATGTTGGTGCAGAGAGCCGGAGACACAGACACACACAGTAGATTGTGTTACTGAATAACCCCAAGATTAGGGAATATGAACCTGTTATACTGGACAGCAGAAGTACCTGCTCTTTGCTCCAAGGGAGATACTATATCTATATTCCAAGGTTTTTTGCTATACAAACATGCTAGTCAGTGCCTCTGTTCATAAGACTTGCAGAAATAGGAGAAATTCAGGGAAAACTGTTTCCTTTATGTTTATAATTCATCCCACTGGGAAAGAGCCCAAGACTAGGCTATTTTAACACCAAACAAAATCTCTTCCTTAGAAAAAAGTATTAAATAAAGGTTCCTACCAATTGCTTTCTAGACAGTAAAATAGCAATATTTTTTAGCAATATTTACTCTAAAATGTATTTGAAAAAAATGACACACTAATTTTAGAAAGCTAAATCTCCATAACTAGACTCATATTTATTAATAAGCCCCCATAATACCAGGGACTTACAAAAGTTATTTTCATATATATTGTCATATGTATTCTTTTATCATTTATCTAGCCCTTTTAATATACTTTTTATTAATTCTAGTAATTTTTAGTATTTTCCTTGGGTTTTCTAGAAATAAGAATGACATACTCTACAAGTAAACAGTGGCAATTTTGACTTTTCAAAAAGTTACAGATCCTATTTCTGTTCCTTTTCTTACTACATTAACTAGGAACTAAAGAATAATGCTAAAAAATAATAATAATATTGGGTACTCTTACTTTGTTCCTAATTTTAATGAAAATACCTTCAAATTATCAGTGTTAAAAATTTCAGCTATGATTAAATCCTAGCAGTCAGCGGAGAATATGGAGCATAGCAAATGATCAATACACTTTCCCTGAATAAACAGTACAATAAAAATAATGATTTTATCTACTCACTTTCTAGAAAATGGCTTTTGCCCAATATATTTCTATACTACATCTAGTAATGTTGCTCATTAAGAGTTAGAAAAAGTAAACAACCTTAAATTGAAGAAATCACTATGTCATAAATCTGACAAATTCTCTGGGGGGAAATAAATTGGGGAAGAAAGTATTGCCCTGAGACCACAAAAACTAAAGCAAACTGGTCTCAGAGGCTTTACAGAAGTTGTGAGAGCATGCAATTAGCATGAGTATCATGGGGATTTAGATTCTCTAAAATACCTGAAAACAAAGCACCTGGCTCAGCATGGATACAGACCTAGGAAAGAATCAAATTACCTCTTTTCCAGGAAGTAATACAGTCTATGGAAAATATATATTCCAAATATCTAAATATATTTCATAAAAGTATGAGAAGTATAGAGAACTAACATAAGTCTCCAAACAGTTACAATGTGAAATGATTATGAAATGTATTTTAACATGAAGGAAAAACTAACTTTAGGTGGTTATCAAATGTTTCAACATACCTCATTAAAGGGATTGTAAAAAAAGTGAAAAAAGGTCAATTTGATTATATATAAAGCTTTCAATAAGAGATGGTGAAGTAAAAGTACTCCAGAAAAATGTTTATCCTGGAGACATTACTGACCATGTTGCCTTTTTGAGGCTTAGTTTTCTCTTTTGTAAGACAGAGATAACACATTAAATGATGTTGTGAATATTAAATAAGATGATGGGAATAAAATAGCTAGCAAAGAGACTGGTGCACAGTAGGCACACAATAAACGACAGATATCGTTTATGTTACCATTTACATAATATGCCAAGTGTAAAAAAAGCAGAATGCTGGATTTGTGCTATTATTCCTTTTTTTTTTTTTTTTTTTTGTGACCAGTAAGGGGATTGCAACCCTTGGCATGGTGTCGTCCGCACCACGCTCAGCCAGTGAGTGCACCAGCCAGCCCTATATAGGATCTGAACCTGCGGCGGGAGCTCCGCTGCGCTCCCAGCGCTGCACTCTCCCGAGTGAGCCACAGGGCCGGCCCTATTATTCCTTCTAATAATAGTTATGTCTATGGACTAAAGAAGTCAAGAAAAGAATACAAAGAAATATGGCTGTTTTAGGAAAATAGAATAGTGGGTTAACTTTTATCTCTTTTTAAAATTTCACTTATTTGTGCAATGAATATGGTATTTGAAATGACTCTTAAGAATGCCCTCCACAGATTAGTGAAAATAAATTTGAGAGAAATTGCTATTTTTTACCAAATTTCTTTTTACTTTGTCCTTTTCCCCAGTTAGAAAGTAACATATACTTATTTTAATACCCCTGTCCCTTCCCCAGTGAGTATCAAACAAGATCCTGGAGGTGAAAACATCGAATATTTTACAGGCTCCTGTATGCTTAGCAACTATTCCATACTGACACCACCAACTAAACATAGGATTTTAAAGGGCAAAATCCAAATGTGACTCAAATATATCTTTTTCACTATTGTCTCTCAACGCACTATTTTCTCCTCATTGAATTAGGTGACTTTAGCACTTGTTGTAAGCCAATTTGTCAAATAAATAGCTGCAGCCTCCTTATCAGAGACAGTCACTGTCCTTGAAAAAGTGGACTAAGTCACCTATTCTCAGTTGAAGACAGTTTTAACCTTAAATTCCTCTGTGCCTGCTGAAAGTGAATATGAGTATCTCAAATTGAGGCACCTCTCCTGAAATATGCATGTTCCTGCAGTGATTGAAAATAGCTTATTTTATCTTCAGATATTTACAAATATGAAATAGATATTAATTCATATAAAAAGCACTTTATGCGTAGAAAATAATTACCAACACGCAGAGGATTACCAGTTGCCGTGATATGAATCAGCACACTCTTACCTTCCATAAGAGATGGTGAGCTGTTAGCTAGCTTCTAAGAGACTCACATGATAACGCCTGATTTAAAGCTGCAAAGTAAATGTACAATTCTTTTCATGAACACAATAAAGTCATACTGAGATGCCTTTGTATGCAGGTCTTCAAAAAGCAAAACAAACAAACAATCCCTGCTTCAGTAGATAAATAGGAAAATAAAAAGGTGACAGAGTTGACCTCTAGCAATACTAGACCCCTGTTTGTTAAAGATACTCCTTTTATAAGGTTTCAGGTGGCCAGTGTTGCCTGTTGCATCCACTGGATCTAACCAGTATGTCTGGGGAAGAAAATTTTGAGAAGACCAAAGCTGGCCATAAGCTCCTGACTAGCAACATTCCCCACTGATCTACACAGTACTTAGACCAGTGCCTGGCACACAGTAAGTACTCGATAAATAGTATTATTGTTGTTCGGTATTACTATTAATTATAGCATAAATTATTACTATTAGACAAGAAAATCATGATTTTGTTCATTTCTGGGTATTTATGGATTTTACTAAATCAAAAGTATAAAATTGTGAAAATATCACTAAAGTTTAAACATTTAAAGTAAGGTGCTATTTTCTGGCAGATTTTCCCATTTCTATAGAACTAAAAAATAGATGCTGATACTGAGAGAATTTCATAAATACTTAACCTTCTACTGCTTATAATAAAGGAAAACTGTGTTGCTGAGACAGCATGAAGGGTCCAACAACCTTCCCTAGCCCATGCTAAGGTGAGAACATCTAGCAGGTAGGAAGGGTGTGCTGACAAGGAATAAAGAAATGAGAGACTGAACTCCCTACTTTCGGTTCTAGGTTTGGTAATGAGCAAAAACTTGTAGTTTCTGCTGCTCTCCTAAGGCACAGTAGGAGAATGGGTGCCTGTTTGTAAACTGCTTAAGAATGAATGATTCTCAGCTGCCATTAACAGTCTCCTCCAGGGCACTGCAAACACAGCACAGGATGGGGAGAAACCCAATGAAAGAACAGGAATTGAGGCTCCCAAAGGGTTTCCACACATCTGTGGATGCGTAAACATATGTAAACACACAGAAGAGGCCAATGACTGCGATTCTGAGCTATTTTTGACAGCATCCTACTTATGTTATTATACCTCTAAACACAGAAATTACACAGTAAGGCACGCCATTATCACTCCCCACAAGTGCTGTTGTAACTGCCATACATAAGACATATATTCACGTGGCTAAATATAATATTTTATGAAACACTTTTAAAATGAAACATATGATATGGGAAATTATTTTGTGTTAAAATAGGAGGAAAGATTTTGCCTTACAAATGTTTTCTCTAGGACAAATAATATACATGTGCTTATTTTATTTATTTTTATTCAAAATACTTTAACATTTGTACATATTTGTGGGGTACAGTATGTCATTTTAATACATGCATATACTGCACAATGATTCTCTTAGGATAGTGTATTAGTCTATTCCTGTTGCTTGTAACAAAATGTCTGGAACTGGGTAATTTATAAGAAAACAAAATTTATTGCTTACAGTCAGAGCCGGGAAATCCAAAGTCCAGGGAACAATCTGGTGAAGGCCTTCCCACGGGTCTCACATGGAAGAAATGGTCGGGCAGAGAGAGAGCTCCTCATGCATTCTCCTTTGAAAGCCCTCAGAACCACACCCATGACCATAAATCCATTCATTAGGGCATGGTCTTCAGAATTAAATCACCTCCTCAAGACTCCACCTTTCAATTACCATAACAGGATTTCCCACCCTCTTAACAGTCACAGTGTGGATCAAGCTTCTAATGCGTAAAACTTGGGGAACATAATTCAATCCATATCAGGTAGATAGCATAGTTTTGTACCCATTAGTCTAAAGAGCTGCTATTGAAGCTAATTTTTTAAGGCCACATTTTTTTTTTTTTTTAGTTAAACTTGATGAAGTATTAGTAGAATAATTCATAGAGATGGAAATTTTTTCGCTGTACTGTACCATTCAGACTCAAATTTGAATGTTGGCTCTGCTACTTAATAGCTGTATGACCATGTAAAAACATCTCCTTGAGCCTCAGTGCTTTCATATGTAAAAATTAGGTAATAATACCTAACCTATCAGATTACTTTGAGAATAATGCAGCATAATATAATGTATAACATGACATAATATAACATAATATAATATAGTATAACCTATATACAGAGGCACACACCTTGGGTATCTAACACTGAGTTAACTCTGGGCCACTATGGTAGCTACTAATATTGACAGTTTATTATTATACATAATTCTGCCACATTTTAGCACTGAAATATTGTGCAAGTTTCTTAACCATTCTGAGACTGGTTTCCTCATGTGAGGAGTAGAGTGATAAGTTCACCTGTGTCTGAAGGTTTTAAACATTAAACATTATGGTGTTTAAATTAGATGATATACGCACAAAGCCTAATGTTCAGTCCATGGAAAGCCCTCAAAAACATGGAATTAACCGTACATTTAGCATATTCTCAGTTTCAGTGAAACAAATATTTGTTGTAGCTTTCAGAGTTTTTATTTGAATTCAAATTTCTTATACCAGTTAGAAGTTATCTAGAGAGACTTCTGGGTAGCAGACGAAAATGGCAGCCACTGAGTTATAAGTCTCCCTATGCGAGTATATTCTCCAAAAACAAAATAGAACAACAAGAACAAGTAAAACTACATAAAACCCATACATTCAGCACAATTACAGGCAAAGAATATCTAAACTTCAAAATACCGTAAGTAAAAAAGAAAAAAAAAACACTAAATGCCAGAGAATGATCTCCTATTTTAAGTTATTATTTCACATATTCAAAAAAGATAAAATAAATGAAATCATCAAAAATAAGGCAACCACCTAAACAGAAAAAAATAAACCTAATAATAAGAATAATCAGTGTGAATAAGAAAACCACAATGAAGATGGTGTGTGTGTCCATGTGCATGTATAAAGTGAGAGAGTGAGAGAGAGAGAGAGAGAGAGAGAGAAAGAGAGAGAGAGAGAGAGAAGAACTAAGTAACCCTGAAAAAAAGAGTATTTTTTAGTACCATTACTCTAAGGCTAAAGACAAAAAGATCCCTACAAAGATATTATATTCTAGCTAGTAAGTGGGTAGGCAACTCCAAAATTACTTTATATGTACTCTAGGATTGGCAAATATCTAAATATATGATGAATAATGAGACCCAAGTTTCTCACTAATAGAGAGAGGAGTTTACAAATTATGAAAAGGGGAGGGCAAGAACAAACTCTGTGGTGTTGGACTAGAATTGCAGGTACCAATATGAACCTATGTTTTCAGTGTATGAACAGATAAAGAAACAGATGTAGATATGCATATATCCATATATATGTTTCCAGTTTTGTCCCCTTAGCAGATCTAGAAACTATAACACTACACTATCAATGAGCACACCTAGTACCCAACTCCTGGCTTCTAAATACCATTCTTCAATAAAAAGAACCAACGTTCTCTGAAATCAACAACTAAAATCAGGGCTGGGCAGGGAAAGTGCAAGAGGATCCTCAAACATCAATTAGTTGCCAGAAAGTAAAAAAAAAGTGTTCCAGAAATGATGGACAAATGTCAAAAGAAAAAAACCTTGAAAAGAACCCCAATGGCAAAATCTGAGATAATTTGAGCAAAATATTGATGATGATAGTAATAGATTACAACCACTGAACAAAATGAAAATCCCTGAATTTATATTATTTAAATAAATAACTGAATAAATAAGTATATTGGGGGCGTGAGAACAAATGACAGAAAAAAACACCATTTGGCCTACATTGCAGTAATAATTATCTCAGGCAATGATCATCAATTCATGCTAAATCAGTAGATGAAAGTATAATGAGAATTGGAATATTTACATAATCTCAAAGTACCTCCCTACAAGATATTTATTACAAAGGGGAAAATGATACTTGTTACAGAGGAAGAAATATGGTTGACACCACCTCAATCGGGTGATCAAGGTTAATATTACTACTAATGGAACAAACCATACATCTCCTGATATGATGCAGTCCTCACTTCAGTTCTGTGGTATTCTTACCAAGAATCCAAAATGTCAATACATAAAAAATCAAATTGAGGGAGATTTTATAAAATAATTGACATTAGTGGGACAACTGACAACATTTGAATTGGGTGTAAATTAAATAGTACTGTATCAATCTAACATGATTATCTGAGAGGTTAATATTTGGTGAATCTTAGTGAAACATACACAGAATTCTTTGTACAATTTATACAACTTTTTTGTAAATCTGAAATTATTTGGAAACAAAAAATTTAAAAAAACAAATTATTTTTATTTCTCAGCTAATCTATTTCCCTTACATCCATATACTTCTATATTTCCTGCCTATTTTTTTCTTTCCCTTCATCTTTTCTCTCTAATCCCTAAGAGGACTGAAGAGACAATATTGTAATACGACACGTTAACTAAAGATCATAACTGCGAGGTTATCACACATCTAAGCAAAAGGCACTTGGATATAATTATCCCACTCACTACAAAGCCCAGCTGAGACCTGACCTGAACCTGAGAGAAGGGTGCCCAGGGACAGTATAAGAGCAAACATCATCCAGTGACATTTGCTAAACTCACATTTACTTCCTAGAAGTGGTAACTGTTCACTAAGATGAGTTAAGGCTATGAAGAAAGTCTGCTTATGTGAAGAGGCTAAACAGAGCAACCTCTCCATCCCCAGCACCCCAAACAATGTTCAGAATTAAAACATACTAATGACTTCCCTGAAATTAGTATCTTTCTCCACAAAAGAGGCTTCTCCTCCTGTATTTTCTAGCAAGGTGAGTAGCATCACCTCTTCCCTAGAAACTTAAGCAAAAAATCAGAGGAACCTCAATTTTTTTCCTCATCTCCCCCACATCTAAACAGTCACCAAGACTAGTGGTATTAACTCCTCAAACTCTCTTTTCTACCCTTTTCTAACTTCAAAGCTACTACCAAGTTCAGGGCCAAGTTCAGGCAACTGGACTACCACCTTTGTCCTCTTAATTGGTATCTCTCCAGGCAGACCCTTCCAGTCTATTATTTATGCAGAGGTCAGAAGGTTTCCTCCAAAATGCAAATCTGATCATGTTAGTTTTCTGGCAATACCCTTCTATGGTGCTTTAGCACCATCAAAGTAAAACCTGAGCAGGACACTGGGGGCTCTCCATAATATGGTCTGCTTTCTTGAACTTTCATCTCTTGGTGGCTCTTGCCTTCACTCCATCCACCAGCAGTGCCGAACTCAGTTCAAGCATCACCTCCTAGAGCAGTCTTTCCTCACTGACTGCAGACAGGATGGCTACATGCCCTCCCTGGACCCCTTTGCACTGTGCAACCTTCTGTCAGAGCACCCAAACACTGTGGGGTATTTACTTCTTTGTCTAAAGATTACATTTTCCACCCATGTGTAGGCCCTCACCAATGAGGTCCACTTTCCTGGGCTGAAATTAGAGCTTCACATGTACTATGCCATTTAATCCTCACAACAATTGCATACTATTTCCACTTTACAGACAAGGAAACTGAGGTTTCCTCCAAGCTCACAGAACTAGTGAATGGTGAACTAGTGAATGGTGAAACTGGGGTTTGAATCCAGGTTTGTGTGGCTGAAGAGCCCAAGCACTTTACTACCAATTTCCTTATCTATTTTCCTATCCCCAGAGTATAGGACAGTGCATGGCACATAATACATGCTTCAAGAAAAAGGCATCCATATCCTTTTCTATGAAATATGACTACCAAACTGGGATGCTTTTGAAAGTCTTTCTAGAAATCTGTGATTTCATGTCTGTAAGGGATATATTATTTGTGTGTGTGCACACAAATTGCTAATGTTAAATATTATCCTATATTTGGTTAAGCAAATCATGGCAGTGAGTCTTAGCTCTGAAGACATTTAAGGTAACAGTAAATTACTTGTAAGAAACTAAACATAGCTTTGCATATGAACTTTCATTACTGTTCTTTGAGCTCTGTCTAACACAGAAGTGCATACTTTGTTAATGTTTTGGCAAATAAAACCAAACTGGTTTCTGTCCAGAAGGGTTAATTCATCCTTGAACATTTCAAAGTAGGCAAAATATATGAATTTGTAAAGAGGTTTTAAGTTGTCTCAAATTGATTCTTTCCAGTGATCACTTACAACCACAAATTCAGATACTCTGAAATTTTAAGAGACAAAACTCTAAGCCATGTTCTCTTTTACATAAAAATGGGGGCAGGGAACCTGAGGTGATGAGGAATGGAATTTTTTTGAGGAAACATCAGTATTTCGACCCATATTTTCATGCACCAATTAACTAGAAAATTACAAAAGCTGAAAAACTTAGATAACCCGTACCACAAGGATTAACACAGTACATTCATCCTGTCCCCTACCCTTCAGGTCCCCCTCTTCCTCCCTCCCACCCCAAGCTGGGGCACATTTCTGGGAAAGAAACAAAGACCTCTCAAACTGTTGAAAAATGAGGGCTCTGAATTTTTAATTCTGTTAACTAATCATTAGAAAACTAGAAATTGCTGTCTCTCCGAGAACCAGTGAGGTAGCAGGCACCACAGACTTTGTGTTTAATTTTGCAGGAGCTGGCTGGTTTCCCAGCAACACATTAATTTGTGGGGCCACTACTTTGGGCACCTCAAGGATAATTAAATATTAAGTCCCTCTTTGATGTATGCAAAGTCTGCCTAAGAGGATTACCAGCCACAGTGAAGGTGGCAATCCCACATTTTTTGGTAATTGAACATTGCAATATCATTATCTCTTCTTATCCTTACTCTGTAAGAACCTGTCTCTATCCTTAATACTACTTAAAGCACCTGTGAGAATTAAAAAGGGGATAGGGAAAAAGTGAAGAAAATGAGAAGCCACACAGTCAATATTTGGGATCTTCCAGGTGTTTGGGATACAGAGATAAAGAGTACAGTCTAATGTGCATGGAAGCAATGATAGACGCAGTGAGCAAGCATCCCATATCTCCTCCAGCACAAGGTTCTGCTTTACACACCAAGTTCAAGAATCTTTCCCAAGATCATAAACTAGTAGTAGAGGGAGGATGGAGATGCACACATATTTGCCCACTAGCGCCCTGATCTTACCACTGCTCTAGTGAAAGGTAACACAATTTCTGAAAAATAATTAAAAATATGTATATGTGTGTGTGTGTATAAATATAAGAGATAATTTAAACTACACAGTAACATTCCAGAAGCTATTGGGGATGTTTCCATTCTGGAACCACAATTTTCCTGCATTCATTTTCCAAGTAACAAGACCTTCTTTACAATATGAGACAGAATCCCCTCCATCAAAGTCACTAAGTCCTCCAAAATAGATTTGAATCAGCAATGGCGGGCAGATATATAATACATGATTTCTAAAAGAAGAGGGCAGACACTGATTTATTTCTTGGAGAAGACTAGAGATTACTAGCACAATTAAGCCAGTATGATAGCTTTCTTATTTCTACTACCAAATATTTAAGTAACCCAGATTATTAGCTGCGAAGAACAGGGAAATTGCTCTTATATAATGAGAAAGTAGAGGGTGGAGAAAATAAGAGTGAAGAGGACATAAGATTGACTTTTACTAGTCCCTGAGAGGCTTCTGGGAGATACGTTTTCTAGAGGGCCTGAAAGTCTGCACTACCACAGAGGAAATATAAGTGGAATGCAAGTTACATATGGGCCTTGCAAATGAGAGAAAATAGTTTCTATTCACAGCAATACAGTCAGGTCAGTTTAGAAAAGTACATGAAAAAGAAATCTTAATAACAGAGGCTAAGCTGCCTGAAATCCTGCTTTTTAGAAAAAGTTAAGCTATAAGGAAATTAAAATCACAGAAATATTCAAAAATCATTGAAATCACATAAAAATTACAACTTGCTCCTTAAGTAACTGGAACTTTGAGATGAGCTTAAAAGAAGAAAGTGGTAATGCTTATTTGTGAAAAGTTTGGGCCCAAATATCAAAATGTATGTTCTAGTGTTTCAACATGACAGCTAAGATGTTTTCCTCTTTTCCCAGCTTCCATGCTTCTTTTTACTAATATTTTCAGTATGTAGATCTGACACAGCATGAAGGGAGGCTCCAACCAGAGAAACCAGCTCCAACCAGAGAAACCAGCTTCATCATCCTGGCGGACACTAGCAACCAAGGCAGATGAAACTGAGCAAGGTTGAGAACTTGAAAAATGGAGGTTGTGTCAGGAAAGTATGTAACTACAGTGACGTTCATGTGCTTCAGGACCCTACTCAGAACCTAAAGTTCCACATGGCAAAAATAACATAACCTAATGCAGGGTTTACACAGGGATGCCACATGAACACCTCTAGCTTCTACTATGCCATGTACCTGGAATATATTTTACAGCCTACCGCATCTGTGTTCTTAAATTGCTCTTTACAAGGCTGTGAGTGGTCTCCTGAGTAATTCAAGGCAAAGTGTTAGCAAGGTCACAGTGCTTCAGAGACAGAGTATTATTAAGATATTAGTGACTTTTTAATTATAATCCATTTCAGCAATTTTGCAAGAGCAGAGAATCTCTGATAAGTCCATCTTTTTTGAATCTCAATTTCTCTAACTTTGAAGAGTAAATAATAGTATTTACCTATATATAACACAGAAGGAAACAAGAATATATAATAATTCTGAAGATATTCTGAGATGAGTCCCAAGATATTCTCGACATTTGATTCATTTTTAAAAAAAGAAAATCATTATTCCTTAAATGTAGTAATAAAAACATAAATATAAATATAATCATAAACAAAGCTTTAAAATTAGAAGGTAAATTGAGTTGGAGTCAAACTTCCAGGAAATTCTTTTGCAGATGCAATTATCTGGGAAGTCTTGGTTTCTAACTTTTATTGACATGATGTCCTACTCTGCATGCTAAAGCACTTGATTGATGTTGCTGGCTTCTGGATCCTAAGTCCTTAGGATACATCAATTTAGAATTTAAGTCAAACTTCAACAGCCATCATACTTCTTTGATTTAGGAATATTAGCATTACCATTTACTCAACAAATAACTGTTTAAGCTCTGAGTATGTGCAAAGGATACTAGAGGAATTCAAAAGTTGAGTACACCCTCCAGGGCTTTAGAGTTTTCATGGTAGTGGGGGGACAGAACTTTTAACAATAACCATAATGTTTTCATGGTAGTAGGGAGACAAAACTTTTAATAATAATAATAATAAATAATTAAAATATTAAATAATTGAATATGTGGAATTCAAGGTTCAATTGAACTTCAAATGGTCAGGGAAGGTTCCAGAGAGGAAATGGATGGAGTGAGTCTTGAAGGACAGTACAGAGAAAATAAGATTGTGTGTCTCTGCTACATCATGTCCTTGTAGGTACAGAAGTAGGTGGGGGTGGGACGGGCATTTTAGTGCCTTTGCAGAGCATGGAAGAAGTGAATTAAACTGAGCACTGCGTTTCCATTCAGATCTGCATTCTCCTGGGAAATGGGGAGCTGCCATATTGATACTGTGAACAATCCTCCCTATCTCTTAGGAAGAGAAAAATGAAACATACATGCTCGGTGAGTGAGACATCATCTATTGTGAATATGCATATTCAAACATATAGAAAAATAAAAATTAATGTTGTTACATGCATGCAATTACTAAATAGCTGGACTGAAAAACATATTGGAAAGTTTTCATTACCAAACCAATTATTCACTTGAAAGTAGTTTAATCAAGAACTGATCTCTAATTACTGTCAATAGGGGAAAAGATCACAGTAAGACTCTCCCTTACCTGTCGCTGGGGCCAAGCAGCTTTGAGAATGGCTTCCGTCCTAAAGAACACGAGGAGCTTGCTGTCCTCCTCAGCCAGGTGGAATGACTGCTCCACGATCTGCAGGACATGGATGCGGGGCCTCACAGGCCAGGTGTCGTCAGCGCAGAAAGGCCGCAGCCACTCCAGCAGGTCCTCAGACGAAACCAGCTCCTCTCTACAGCACAAAATCAAGGGGTAGGTATAAACTCCTGAGTCTGTTTTTTTCCCTTCCAGTAATCAAATGTGGTCATTGACCTAAATACTTGTTTGTTGATGACTTTATTTTTTCCCTCTTGAGAGGAAAAATTTAGATTTTTTAAATGGTTTATACTCATAGCAAACTGTAGTAGATATTTAAAACTATGCAAAATGAATTTTGAAACTGTCACACTAAAATGAGTTACATAAAACAGATAAAAAAATAATCATTAACCAAGGTCAAGGGTTCAGATCCCTATACTGGCCAACCACCAAAAAAAAATCACCAACCAATACATCCTTGGGTAGTTTATTTCTTATACAAAATTTAATAAGTAGTAAGGCGTATTTCTATTAATGATACTAATAGTGTCAGGTGCCATTCTAGTAATTTTATATACACTATCACTAGTTGACAATAACTATGCAAAGTAGATATCATAAATTATATTTTATAGATAAGGAAACAGGATTCAGGGAAGTGATACAAAATGCCCACAAACATCTATAATAGATACTGCAATATGATCGCAAAGCCCACGTTCTTTCCACCACTTTTCAATGTGATTAGAATTTCAGTAAGTGGTTAGAGTATCAAATTTTATATTACTCTAAAAATAAAATATGAACATTTGGTTATTATAGGACTGTGAAGTCTAAAGGGATTCAGAGAAGGGAACATTTGGTACACTTTTTAACAAGTATTAGAATTCTTCTCTGGTACTCCCAAATGGACCATTTCAGGAAAACAACTTATTTCATGATGATGTCAATGAATTACTATTGATGACTGTTAAGAGGTTGTCCATATAGAAGATTCACTCCCACAAGGCCCTAGAGATCCATGCTAAAGCACTGAATTATACAGGTTTTGTTGTAACCAGATCCTTATAAGGTAATAAATCAGCCATAAATCACACAGACTGAATCCCCGACTAATCTACCTTAAACCAAATTTCATGCTTTAACATGACTATAAGACATTTAAAAATAATAAAATAAAACCAAAACTTTTGAGAAGAGTAAAATTCTATAATGCCACTAGTACATAAGAATAAAGAAAATTACAAAATGTTGTAGACAATTGCCTTGAGCATTTCCTAAATTTATGAAGTCATTTATTAGTTTTACCTATGAATGTACCTCTTACTATTTATCAGGAATGAGAAAAATTGGGGTGCAAAAAAAGTAGAATGCTCTGGATATTTCCTGGATACCTACTATCTGCAAAGTGAACAGATGGTATGGTGTAGTGGAAAGACCATTTTTAAAAAAAAAGTCTGAGTAATCTAACTGTGAATCCTGGCCCCATCTTTTCCTACAAACCGTAGACAAAAATCATGAATATTTTCATTACTAGTTTATAGTTAAGTAGACAAAGGTCCCAAGAGTGTCTCTTCCGGAGTCTGTGAAACCAAGATAACGTATACAAAGCACCTAGCATAGTATGTGGCAGAGAATAAGTACTTAATAAATAATAACCATCATTGCCATAATAATAATTATTATTTATACAAGTATACAGTTTCTGCTTGATGATACAGAGATAAAAATATTATGGCTTCTACCTTCAAAGAACTAATAAAACAATGGAATGGAAAGACTTTAGAAGTAACTATCATCCAAATTACTAATATAACTTAAATTTGAACAATTGTTTTAGAGAAGAGTGAACAGAACCAGGGAAGGCTTCATAGAAGATATAGCATGTGAACAGGATCATAAAGGATAAGTAGGAAGTATATATATGGAAAGGTGGGAAAGTTATAATAGAGACAAAGAGAACAGAAAAAAAAAGCCAAAGATTTCAAAGGAAATAGAATGTTTAGGGAGAGATTAAAGCACAGATGTGTGCATAGTAAATTAGAGAAGAGAGATGTAAGGGGGATACAATAGGTCTTCTCGCCTAGATAATCAAGACTGAAGAAAGGCTGAAAAGGCAGTGCAGTTTAACTCTGAAAGCATAGGCTCTGGAGTGGTCAGGCCCAGATTCAGTTCCCAGATGTACCATATCCTGACAGTGTTACTTTGATCAAGAAGTGACTTAACAGTTCGAGCCTCAGTTTCCTTATTTATAAACTGGAGATGGATAACAATACCTTCCTCGTGGTAGTGTTGAGAATCAAACAGAAACATAAAATAACAAATGTAAACCATGTAATACGATGTCTGGCACATAACTAAGTACTGAAATTAATGGCAACCATTATTACTGAGGACATCTGGTCTTATTTTGTATGAAATGGGAATAATGGAGGGTTTCTAAGCAGGGAAACATCAAAATCCTGTTAGTGATTAGAGAAATGTGCAGGCTGGGGCAGACTGAGGCCCTTCTGATGGAGGCCTGCAGCTGTCTAATTAAGTACAATTCTGGAGGAAAGGCATTTAAAGCCCATTTTTGGCCATGAGTCCAAGCCAGATTCACATAATATGAAGCTGATTTTTTGACCTCCCCACCCAAGTGCCAAGGGATAGGGTGACTAGGGTGAGCTAGAATGAGAGGAAGCTGGAGCCATGAAGACAAGCTGGAAGTTATAATAACCCAAAACCTGAAAATGATGAACAAGAATGAAAACAACAACAATAAAAATAACTTCTGAAGGCTTACTATGTGCCACGGATTATATCACTATCTTTTTTCATAAACACTGTTATCATCTCCAATTTGTAGATGAGAAAATGATCATGGAGAAGTTCAAACAACTCCAAGGTCACACAGTAAGTATTGAAGCCAATATTTGAACTCAAGACTATCTGGCTGCCTTGTCAATTGCTACACAATGCTACTGAACCAAACTCTGGTGTATTCCAGAACACTGTGGCAATAGATTAAAATTTCTGAGATACTGGTGGGACATAAAAGACTTATAATATTTTTCTAAGTTATTAAATCGTTAGATTCTTTTTACATTAGAACTTATTGTGCAGCTAATAACATTTGAAATTTTGGAGGAACATGCCCTAATTTGGGGTTGATAGTTCACATACATAACAAAATTATGAGAACTCATTCCAAAAATAGAAGCACTGTGTTCTAGAAGCACCATGTCCTAGATGAGTGTCACTGTATGTCCATAAGAATATTGGTGTTCCATAAGACTACAGAGAAATGAAAGGCAGCTCTTTAGAAAAAGCCATCAAGGACATTGACTAGACACTATCTCTGAAGTTTTTAGCTGCAAAACAGTTTACAATCTGATTTTAATTTGAGTTTTTAAAATTCATACTCACTCTCATGGTTCAGCAAACACACACATACACACACACACACACACACTCATACACAGAGAGACGTAGAGAGGGAGGGAGGGAGGGAGAAGGAGAAGGAGGGGGAGAGTGAGTGAGAGAGTGAGAGAGTGAGAGAGAGAGAGAGAGAAAGAATTGTGATAAAACATTAACAACTGATAAATCAAGGAGAGTATATAGGTATTTATTTTCTTTAATCTTTGCAACTTTTCTGTGGGTTTGAAATTTTGTCAAGATAAGTAGGTGGATGAAAAAGAACAACTACAACTTTTAAAATAAAAAAAACAGAATGAACAGAAGAAAAGTGATTCCATTTCCATAGTCTTTTTTGAAGGCAAAGAGAGGGTTTAATGAGTTTAGGAATAAAAAAAGAGCGTTATTTCAAAACATATTTACTCCATTATAAATGTTATACAAATGATTTTTAAAAGTTATAAAATAGATGCAAGGGAAAGTCTCTCATAGTTTCACTGCAAACACATAGGCAATTACTTCCACCTTTTTCCCTATAATGAGGATTAGGGAGGTATTATGCTGTACAGGGTAAGTTAGTACACTATTTTAAAAAATTAATAAAGGAAACACACACACACAATCAGTTTTGGTCAAAAAGATAGAGAGTCAACTGGAATATCTAAGTAGCTCTATTAACAGAAAAGAAAAGCAGCAGCAACAATCACAACAAAAATATACTCACTAAATGATTAATTTGAGAACCTGATATTCTGGGGTGGGATGGAGTGTTCATCTATATTTCCCTATTATGTAATGCGGCATGAGAGAACATTCACACAAGTACAAAGGAATGGAAGGAAAATGCCAACCAGACAAAGGCAATTATTGAATCAAAGCAAAAGGATTTTAAGAATATAAATAAGCTAATACTTGGTAAGAGAGTTTTCAGATTCCATATGACATATACATACAAAGCTACCCCAAACTTAAATTTAAATAGTTAAGGTATATTAAAAGAGATAGTAAATATGAAAAGCATTTTATAAATCATGATGCACTAATTAAAATAAAATCATTGTTCTTATTTGAGAATAAGAGAACGTCTGTATTCAAACAAGAAAAGCACAGACATTTGAGATTTCTTGTAAATATAAATGTCATCAAATTTGAGTGCCTGAAGGCAACATAGGTCACTTTGTCCAATCTGTTATACTGAAATTAACATGGCTACCAACTTTTGGAGTTGGCTTGCATTGTATATGCCAATGTTTCAAAATTAAGAAATTTCACACACATATACATAGAATCAGAATTTCCAGCTCCTCTATCAAAACCGGATGATACGCACTGGCTGCAACAGGCTGGGGCCAAGGCAGCAGCCACCGAAGCCCAGTCTGTCTTGCTCATGTCCACTTGCCAGTTCTCTCAGAAGGAAAAGTGTTTGCCAGCTCTGATCTGTATGACACAAGAGAAGGAAGGAAGAGAGGGAGGGAAGGAGGGAGAGAGGGGCAGGTAAATGAGCTAACAGTGAGCGACAGAAATACTCATATTTTATGCAGGCCCCTCGCCTCAATTAATGAACTGATCCACACAATACAGCATGCACACTTTCCTTAGTACACATGGAGCTGGGGGGGTGGGGGGGGCAGACATTTCCCAGGAGAATGTCTTCTATTTATCAGTTCCCTTGAAACAATCAGAGGCAAATGGAAGGAACAAGAAAGAATTGCAAATAAATGGATGCCTACTGTGTTAATGGCATTGCAGTAATATAAAAAGTGTGTTTTTTAAAAAAATATATCATAATCAAGTTATATTAAAAAAAATTCCTAGAAAGGCAATAATTTTTATATGAATACAATTCCAATCTCATATCTTAACTTTTGATAAATACTAATAACCTTTTTGTGGCTACTCCCAAATACATCCCAGTCCAGAATACCTTTCTGTGCTCCACTTGTCGGTGAAAGCATAGACATACCTCACAGTCACAGGCAGAGAGCTGCTGGATAGGCATAAATATGGCCCAAAGTGATACAAGAGACACTGCAGTGGTTGAGTGGATCCTCCATCTTGGTTTGTGACCAGGGCTTTCAGGAGGGTTACATATCACAGAACACAATGCCCCATGCACTGTGGGTGCTTGGAGAACATCAGGTGATTTACTTTGCCTCACAGAGCAGGAAGAGCAAGAAGAAATCAGATTCAATTTGCTCTAGCAGGTTTTTCTTTTCTTTCTTTCGTGTCTTTTCTGTGCTTTAAAAATAATGTGAAATCCCTAGGTAATAAATACTAAAGAGTTCAATGAAGTCTGAATCATCTGACACTGTTCAATATATATGAAGCTTTAAAACAGCTGAAGCTGATACCGTGGATAAACAGTAATTCAAACAAACCCCCCCAAATATTCAACAGATTTGAAGGAAATCTTTTTTCTTTTCTGAATGTTGCACAGAGGAATTCTTCATCAATTACCTGTCATGTGAGTGTATTTAATTCTGAGCTTCATTTCTTAATCTGTAAAATGGAGATAAATTCTGTATGACAGACTTGCTCTGAGGATTAAGTGAGTTTCTAAACAGCACCTTTGCAAGGTCTTGGCATAGAGTAATAGGTGTTCATTAGGGGTTGTGTGTGTGTGTGTGTGTGTGTGTGTGTGTGTGTGTGTGTGTGTGCGCGCGCGCGCGCATGTTGTTTTTTATATACATGATAGTATTTTCTTATTTATGGTTTTAATAAATATATTATTTTAGAACACTTATTTTAGCTACTGAATTTTTTTAAAACTTATTTTTCTTAAGCAAACTAATAAACTAATTGTTAACACAAACTAGAAATTTAGATTATATTCTCAAAATACGATGTTATAAAAATACATAAATAATACACATTCATAAAATAAATATACATTCATTAAATAAATTAAATATGCATAAGCCTCTGAGTAATTAATTATTGTATCTTTAATAGTAGATGTTACAAAAGGTTTTTGGCATGACTTCGAACCCTTAGAATACTTAACCCTGATGTCTGGAGGCAGGAATGTGGCTAATCTGAAAAGGAAAGCCATCTCTACAGGTGGCTGAATGCTCCACTGGTGGCCTGAATGTTGTGATATTACATGATTTAAAATTAATACAGATAAAAGAAGAGGAAAAAGCTTTCTGGATTTCTGGGTGAGGCAGGAGCTCCAGTTGAAAAACAAATGATATCTGCATACACTCAGATTCTTACACTTCCACACAGTCTCCCTGCCGGGAATATTATAGGATGGTATATGAGGAACCCAAGAGCACGTGAATGTGGATGTGTGTGTAGCTGACGATGAGTATGAGCAGAAAATGATGAATGACTGAATACTCATACAATGAGTATGAGCAGAGATGGTTATTCACCATTGAAACAGACACTATGGAGGGTAGTAAATATTGAGGTTACAGGGCTGTGACTCAGGAGGGCTTGGTATGTCAACAAGAGGGAGGGTGAGGGGCCCATAAGGTCTTGCATGGCCTCCTAGAGGTGAGGCAGTCATGTAAGGCCAAGTAATGAGTGACTTGAGAGCGCTACTGTAAACGGGCTGGAATCCCCATGGTACTCCGAAGACCCTACTTGGAACTACCTAGAAAACAGAAACTGACTCCCGTATGTGATTTGGCCAATCCCATTACTGGGAAGAGAAAGCCAAGCAAAGGGCATCAGGTTTAACAGTACAGATTCAAAAAATACCTGTGAGAAATAAATGTTATGACTTTTTCTTCTTCTTTTTATTTTTTAAGCAAAAAAATGTTAACTGAAGTTTTATTTTGCTTTGTTTTTGTTGTTCTTAAGAAGTCTCTGTTACTGTGTCTCTGAGATAAAAAGTAAGATCCTGTTCTGTTTCTCCATGCCCTAATGCCTTCCTCTTTGAAGCTTTAAAAACTACTCTATATTCCAGAGACCCAGGTTGGATTCTTCTGTATGTTTGGCTGGAAATTCACTAAGAAAAACACTGCCTTCTAATCTTCCTGAGATGTCCCCAGTGGGACAAGACTAAGGGATGCCATTGGAAGAGGAGAGTACCTGTTGAGATCCTTTTGTCTTGGGAGGCCAAGATCCACAGTGAGCCTTACCAGAGAGAAGTGGAGCTGCCAGCCGAGACCTGACTGACAAGCTGGGATGAAACACAGCTAGATGAATCCTCTAGGAGGACGCTGAGTGTTTCCCATGCAGCATCTCTGCCTGCTCTGCTACCTGCTGCATCTGCAGTTGCTCAGTTGGCTTCCTCGGCCTGGAACACCATCATCTACCTCCTCTTTCTAAAAGACTCTTATTTCACAAACCAGTTCCATTGTCACCCCTTGTGTATCCTGCCCTGACTTGCCCAGGCAAAATTAACCACTCCCTCCACCCTACTTTCTGCATTGCACTTACCACTCCATAGTACAGTCATATAGGCAAGCTTGTCTCCCCTGCAAGACTGTGAGCTCCTTGGGGTTAGAGGTAATTTCTTATCTCTATATAACTGATCGTGACTTAATACAGGGTGTGGCACATAGTAAACACACAGAATTAATTAAATTTCTCTTCAGAATAATGAGCCTCAGTTAGCTGCTGCTATAGCTATCTTCCTATCTGAAGACCCACAAGCAAAAGGGTTTAGAAAAACAGTGCAAGGTAAAAAGCAGAAGTACTAGGGGGTCCTGCTTGCAATGTTTTTCCATGTTCACCTATGAGTATAGCTTATCCTATATTCTGTCACTCCAAGGTTTGAGCATTATTATTATACCTGTTATGGTGATCTTTGATGTTACTATTGTAATTCTTTTGGGGTACCATGAATCATACTCACATGGGTGGTGGCAAACTTAATTCATAAACATTGTTATGTGTTCTGACTGCTTTGCCAACCAGCCATTTTCTCATCTCTCTCTCTCTCTCTCTTTCTCTCTCTCTCCCCCCTCAGCTCTATTTCCTGAGACACAACAATATTGAAATTAGAGGCCAATTAATAACCCTACAATGAACTCTAAGTGTTCAAATAAAAGAAAGAGTCACACATCTCTCACTTTAAATCAAAAGCTAGAAACAATTAAGTTTAGTGAAGAAGGCAAGTCAAAAGTCAAGACAGGCCAAAGCTAGGCCTCTTGCACTAAACAGCCAAGTTGTGAATGTAAAACAAAGTTCTTAAAGGAAATCAACAGTGCCACTCCAATGAATGCACAAATAATAAGGAAGCCAAACAGCTTATTGCTGATATAAAGAAAGTTTTGGTGGTCTGGATAGAAGATCAAACCAGCTACAACATTCCCTTAAGCCAAAGCCTAATCCAGAGCAAGGCCCTAAGTCTTTGGCTCTGTGGAGGCTGAGAGAAGTGAGGAAGCTGCACAAGAAAAGTCTGAAGCCAGCAGAGGCTGGCTTGTGAGGTTTAAGGAAAGAATCCATCTCATAACTTCAAAGTGCAAGGTGAAGCAGTAGTGCTGATACAAAAGCTACAGCAAGTTACCCAGAGGATCTAGCTAAAATCACTGAAGAAGGTGGCCACACTAAACAACTTGTTATCAGCACCACACTCTCCCGAGTGAGCCACAGGCCGGCCCTAAGGTGGCCACACTAAACAACTTGTTATAGTGGAAGAAGATGCCAACTAGGACTTTCATAGCGAGAGAGAAGTCAATGCCTGGCTTCAAAGCTTCACAGGACAGGCTGACTCTCATTAGGGGAGATAGCATGGGTGGTGACTATAAATGGAAGCCAATGCTCCTTTACCATTCTGAAAAACCTAGGGCTCTTAAGAATTATGCTAAATCTACTCTGCCTGTGCTCTATAAACAGAACAAAGCCTGGACAACAAACACATCTGTTTACAGCATGGTTTACTGAATATCTTAACCCCTCTCTTGAGACCTATTGCTCAGAAAAAAAGATTCCTTTCAAAATATTACTGCTCACTGACAATGCATCATAAGAGCTCTGATGGAGATGTAGGAGGAGGTGAATGTTGTTTTCATGCCTCCTAACACAACCACATTCTGCATCCCATGGGTCAGAGAGTCATTTTGATTTCAAGTCTTATTATTTAAGAAATACATTTTGTAAGCCTATAGCTGCCACAGACAGTGATTCCTATGATGGATCTGCACAAAGTTCATTGAAAACTTTCTGGAAAAGATTCACCATTCTTAGATGCCATTAAGAACACCCATGACTCACAAGAGAGGAGGTCAAAATATCAACATTAACAGGAGTTTGAAAAAAGCTGATTCCAGCCCTCATGGGTGACTTTGAGGGGTTCAAGACTTCAGTGGAGGAAGTAACTGCAAATGTGATGGAAACAGCAAGAGAACTAGAATTAGAAATGGAGCCTGAAGATGTGACTGAATTGCTGCAATCTCATGATAAAATTTAACAGATGAGGAATTGCTTCTTATGAATGAGCAAAGAAAGTGGTTTCCTGAGATGGAATCTACTCCAGGTGAAGATGCTATGAACATTATTGAAATGATAACAAAGGATTTAGCATATTACATAAACTTAGTTGGTAAAGCAGCAGCAGAGTTTGAGAGGACTGACTCCAATTTTGAAAGAAGCTCTACTGTGGGTAAAATGCTGTAAAATAGTATCACATGCTACAGAGATATTTCATGAAAGGAAGAGTCAGTCAGTGTGGTAAACTTCATTGTCTTATTATAAGAGATTGCCACAGCCACCCCAACCTTCAGCAACCACCACCGTGATCAGTCAGGAGGCACCAACATCAAGGCAAGACCTTCCACCAGCAAAAAGATTATGACTTGCCTAAAGATCAGATGATCATTAGCATTTTTTATCAAGACAGTACTTTTTAATTAAACTATGCATATTGTTTATTTAGATGTAATGCTACTGCACACTTAACAGACTGCAGTATAGTGTAAACATAACTTTTTACATGCACTGTGTGACTCGCTTTATTGTGATACTTGCTTTATTATGGTGGTCTGGAATCAAACCTACAATATCTCTGAGGTATGCCTGTACTAAATTATAATTTAGAGCCAGGTAGAATCTTAGTTCTATTTCCCAGGTCTATGACTCTGGGCACGTCAATTCCCCTCTCTGAGCTTTTAGGTCCTCTGAAAATGGCAACAACACATGCGGCCATTAAAAAAATAATCAAAGTAATCATTAAATTCACAAAGATAAATGGAAAGTGTTACAACAGCAAATAAGTAAAGTTGAATACAAAAGTGTCTATACATTTAGATTGAAAGTACGTAAAAATATATCCGTACCTAAACAGTAACTGGAAAGTAATATGCAAATAAAAACAACTGACTAAATGGAACTGTGGGGAGTTTTCTCAAACATGTCTTAATTACATTATATTTTCAATTAATAAAAGCAAATGGGGCAAGGCCTTACAGGGTTCAGATGGGTATTAGACATATGAAAGACCTTTGTACAGTTGGAGGAAGTGCACAACTGTTAATCTGTGGCTTTTATTATTCTTATCAATAACATTGCACCTGAATGAAAAATTCTTTCTAAATATGGTGTTAGAGATACACACCATTCTAGACTTGTAAAGCCTACATACTCTGAATCCTCAAATAAGGCAGATTTAACTTATATAAAGTTTTTTTTTTTAAAACATAATATATGCACCCTAGGGATTTCCATACTTAATCAGTACAGTTAACCTTTTGGAGATGAGAATCCCTTTTCTTCTAAGAAGATCTTCTAAGAAGATCTGGGAAGGAGGCAAAAAGAGACAATGTTCTCTGTGGCAAGTAGGGCTGAGGACAGACAGTTCTGCCAGAGCAGATGGGTCAGCACAGAACTGAAAACCCTATCAACAGATGCAGAGCCACTCCTTAGTTATGGAGATGGTCCTCTGCTCTTCCTTCAGAAACACCCAAAAATATTGCTTAGTCTTAGAAGCATCATAAATATGGATACTAAGAGCAATTCTAAGACTGTGATGAAAACCATTAAATGAAGATGCAGAAATTGTTCTAGTCTTACCGCTTGTCCACACTGTCATGGACTGCTGCAACAATACCTTCCAGGACCTGCAGTGGGTCCCTTGGCCCACCAAGGTCAGCACTGCCTCCACTGTGAAAAGAAAGAGAGAACTGATTCAGAAGAGAATCACTCAAGCCTTAGAAATAAGCTGGGACGTATACACTCAGATGAACCCAGCTGGATTTTGGCACAGTATACTGCCTGCTCATGGTCTTTTGTGCTGTGTGATGTCTACAAATGTACAAAGCCCTATACTAGTTGCTAAGGATTTGGAAATGAAACATTTTCTGCCCATAAGGAGCTCACAGTCTAATAATGCATGTTTTCCTGTCAAGAGAATAACACAATCTACTTGCATTCTGTCAATCAAAAGACATGCATTGAGCATTAAATATATGAGCTATTTTAAGCATTAAATATGTAATAATAATCTAAATCCTCCACCTAAACTTTTTCAAAGAAAACTAATATTTACTTTTATTTACTAGGTACCAGGCACTGCTAAGTGCTTTAAATACATTCTACCACTTAATAATCCCAACAGCTCATGAGACAAGTACTATTTTTGTTTTTGTTTTCGTTTTTGCAGCTGGCCAGTACAGGGATCTGAACCCTTGACCTTGGTGTTGTCAGCACCATGCTCTAACTAACTGAGCTAATTGGCCAGCCTGACAAGTACTATTATATTATTATGCCAATTTTACAGATGTGTATGTCTGGGACTCTAGTGAATTCTGAAAATGCAACAGAGAAAAATGAAGTTTTAGATGATTTTTCTGACTAACTTAGGTTAATGATTTACATCAACTGTGGATTTGCTTACTTTCATTTGTTATTTTGTGCCTATTCAATTTTACTAACTTCCTAAAAGGTAAATGTTATAGACATTGTCAGTAGCAATTTCCTTTCCTTTGAAAAGGAGGCAGCTGAACTCCTCAAGTTCCGTTTTACTTCCACTGCTAAAAGATTTAATTCATATATACTGAATGTCTTCTATGTGCCAATATTTACACCATGTAATAAATCAGAACCAAATAGTTAGTAGTAGAATTAGATGCAGGAAAGGAGAGAGAAGTATAATTTATGTAAAGATTTTATAAATGTAAAAATATCATATTTTATTTTAATTATTAATGAAAATGTATAATTTTTAGAAAATAACTTCACCAAAACACTAATATTCCAAAATGTTTATTTTTGTGAGCTTAAGAAACAAAAAAAAGATAACTATAAACAAAAAGCTACGAAATGCAGCAAATATCTGTCATCATTTGAAAGAGGGGAGTGAGTCTTATAACCAACAAAAAAAGTCATAGTAATAATATTTTAAATGTTCTCACCACAGAGAAGTGACAAATATTTAAGGTGATGGTTGATCATTCCAGAACATATACACGTATCAAAATATCAATTTATACCCATAAATATATACAATTACTATTAGTCAATTAAAAACAAAACTAAAAAAATTTTTTAGAAAATTTAAAAAGATCATATCATAATAAGCTAATAACAGAAGAAAGCTTTATTAGTTTGACATTTATTCTTTCTAAAGAGTGTTATGATATTTTATGTCTCTCTCTACACTTAGAATTACCAGATACCTCAGAGCATTAAGGTAGAAACTGTATGAAGCTGGGGTAATTAAACTGATAAAGGCTCATTTGATTTCAGTACAGCTGTGGAACACTGACATGCATTTAATCAAAAAGTTCCTCAAGAGCAATACAGAATTACAAAGAATGCTTAAAAGGAGAATAAATTAAACACAACTAAATCCTTTAGCCTAATTGCATTATTCACAGAAAACACTTGAAGCCTCATTATTTTCTTAGCTTCACTTTTTCCTCTTTTCTAATTCTCTTGAATGCTTTCCTACAAAGGCACCAGCAAATCGACATAAAGAATTTCTCAATTGTCGGTTTTATGCCATTAATTGTAGGTAAATAACATCCTAAGACACTTAACAGATGTCTAGCTTCTTCGGTGTATGATTAACCTTGCCCAATGTACTTCAAAAGAAACTTCTGGGAACCATTTTCCCATTGCTACAAAGAAGGAGAGTTAGAAAAGGCCAGATGTGAAAAACTACACTGAAGTCACAGGGCACCCTGACACTTTGCCACCTGCTTCACATGCCATTTTGGCCTTTCTCTTCTATCAAGAATCATTTGGGGAGGGGAAAGGGGTCCAACCGGAAGTTAGTTACACATAATACCAATGATCAAACACTGTCATGGTTCTCCATTCTCAAGATATGTTAAGACATGAGATGTTGAGAACTCTAAGAATAACCTCCCACTTTTGTAAAGTACTTCAAAGCTTATAACATGTTTCTAAATACATAATGATACTTCAGCTTCATAACAACCATGAGGTGGGCACCACTACTGGCAAAATATCACCCCAGGCTGTCCTCGGTGACTTCTTCACAGCTTACCTCAATGCAGAAATTATTTTCACAACTGCACTCTGTACTACATCCTTGAGTGAGATGTCAGGAGGGCCAACAGCCACCTCCAGCAGCAGCTGAATCCTTCTCAGCGGCTGACCATCTAAACACATGGCCACAGCTAGATCATGAAGTTTCCCTTTTTCTGATCGGGACAGGTCATAGAGATTACTGTATTTCTGCAGTGTTTCCTGAAAAGACATGGCAATCAACACCTAAAGACCAAATAGAAATTAAATCCACCTACAGGAACGTAGTGAATCATACTTAGAAAATCCTCGAGCCAAATACATTACAACCACCAACACCATACCGAAGGACGTGTATTTATTATTAAGAGCTTAGGCTCAAGGGACACACAGGCTTGAGTACAAGTTCATATTTACCATTTAGTAGTTAAAAGGCCCTTGCGACCTCAAATTTCATCACCTGTAAAATGAGGATGAGGACAATAGGGTCTTGTGAACAGAGTTAATTGTGAACATTAACTGCAATCATATAAATATCCTTTAGCACGATGTCAAGCATAAAGTAATGCTCAATAAGTATGAGTTTCTCTATTATTATTATTATTACACTACTACATAATAGTTATAATCTACTGAGCATCAACTATGTAATCCCACGCATTATACATATGGTATCTAATTTAATACTTATAATAATCCCGCAAGTGGTTTTAATTAGCCCCAATGTTATGAAAAAGGAAACTGAAGAGTGACGATATTAAGTAACATGCTGAAAGTCGCATGGTTAGCAGTTAATGGAGCTAGTATTAGAATCCAAAGTCTACTCCCTCGCCCCCAATGCCATTCTGCCTACCTCTCTTTGATAGTATCTGTAAAAACTAATATTACAACAAATAATTTAAGAAAGAGGACACAACTATTGTTTTTCAGCATACCAAATAGTCACTTAATGATAATAACACTTTTCAGGTTCTTTGTATTTCTCAGGTAATCCTGAATATACTGTTTTTGTTTTTCAAAACAATCATGTAAAAATCTGAAATTTAACTGGATATTGGATGATATTAAAGAATTATTATTTTTTGATTATGATTATTTTGTAGTGTTACATTTAAATGTATCTTTTAGAAATAAATATGGAAGTCTTTATGGATAAAATGAAAAGATGACCAAGATTTGCTTTAGAATAATCCATGGGAGTGAAGTAAGGGTAGGTAGGGGTGGGTATGCATGAAATAAGACGGGTCACGTTTTGATAACTGTTGAAGCTGGCAGTTGGCATGTGAGGTTTCATTTTACTATTCTCCCCATTGTGAAGTTTTCTATTTAAAAATACTCCCTATGAGTTAGGCAGGGCAATTACTAGGATCTCCACCTAAGAGAGGAGGGACTTGAGGCTCCCCAAGGATGAAGGCCTTTAACTTAGGTTGCACTAACCTTCATGAGGATATATGATGTTCTTTCACTGGGTATATAACTAAGGTTAAAATCAAGGTCTGAACTTAAAAGAGACAAATGTATGGAAGTTAAGGTTATTTCCAGTTTTTGCTATGAAAGAGTCTTTAATAAAATCAAATCATGTCCAATCTAGGAACCACAAGAGTCTCCTATTATGAACCATTTGTGGTCTGACTGAATGGCACTCACAAGGAGCTTAACGGCACTTTTAAAACACAGCACAGATGAAACACACACGTTTTTGTTAATAACCCCCTTGAGTCCACATACACTATTCTAGCCACTGAAAGACAATACTTGTTCCAAAGAGAGTAATGCTAATTCTCTGGATTTTAATATAGCATATTCAATTTAAAAAATAAACAAATATTTAAAAATTTTTATGCTAGTACATGTAAATCACTATTACTTGAAGATTCAAATTTAACTCTGGTTCTTGTAATTATGGACTGTAGTACTGTGAATGTCAGCAGAATAAAATGAAGATTGGTAAAGACAATTTGTTCCCTACAAAGCCTTCTATATTGTTTATATACCATTATTTAACATTATTCATTAGATTGGCTAACAGGCACTGAAAAATATAAAATGAAATAAACTGCTACCACACTTTTTAATTCTTCCCATTATCTTTTCAACAAGGGGTTTGCATTTATGTGTCTCATACAAATTTTGAAGTCTTCCATTTGTTCATTATCTGAACTCTTTTCCGCTGACTGATCCTTCTAGTCAGGAATATTTTTCTACAAGCCAAGAATACAATTCAATACATGTGTAAGGTTTAAGGAAAATGAAAAAAGGAGGTTAATGGCCACTTATAGTTCATTTACCATAGCATTGAAGGGCAAATAGAATATTATTCATATATCTAAACACTGTTTTCAATTACATGAAAACATCTATTTATTGATTTGTCAGCTTTCCAGTTCTGGAAGAGAATATCTAAACTCCAATGACTGTTAAAATACAGAAATATCTGAGCACCTCAGGGGGCTTCTGGTTTCCTTGTACAGACCTAATGCGCAGGTCCTCAAACCTTATCACAGGCAGCGGCTCTTGAACTTCATGATGAAACCATGAGACACCAAGTCTCAACTAGAAACCAACTAGGAACAATTTTATTAGCCAAAAAAAAAAAAAAAATCCATATACTGAAAACATGAACATAAAAAAGCAGGATAAGGAGTACATATATTTTCTTTTAGAACGGTTGAGAGCAGGCATGTGAGGATATTTCTGAATTTTTCTGAAAATTAGGGGGTAAAAACCTTATATTCAGTTGGAGAGCAAAACACTTACTAGCTAGTAGTGGAGCTGGAGAACCACCATCTTTATCACTTCTTAACTTTGGAGACCACTCCCCGCCCCCAGGCACCTAACCTGTGTTCAGCTCCTCCTAACCATCTCTCTTCTCCCACCCTTCCCACCACCTAGCCCCCCTTCCTCCCCAGGTATCAACTGTGTTAAGTGGCCTAAAATACTTTTGAAAGAAGTGAAAACTGAACTGTCAATCAAGTGATAATGAAGAGGTCAAAGGATAAAGTCTGAAGGACCATCGTCAAGGATATCTGCAAGTCTGAAAACCACATCAAAACTACTAATGTAGCTTTAAAAGACAAATAAAAGAATACACTGATACTATCTGAGTGAGCATATAGAAGTTTCCATGTCATTACCTGATCACTGTTCTGCAGAGAAACTATGAAGCTATGGCTGAGGGTTTCCAGGTGAGCAAGTGATTTCTCCAGATGATCCAAAGTATGTGCATGGGTAAGTTTAGAATCACTAGCTTCTTCAATGTCTTCTTCTGAGTCTCTTTTCCTTGGCTTCTCAATAAAATGTTTGACCGTCTTAATAGCCTTTCTAGTCATCTCTTTACGTGCTTCCACAGACAGCTTTTAAAATAAGGTATTAAACAATAGTGAGATAAACCAGTCCTACATTGTCACATAAAGCATATTCAATAAGGTATCAGTGAGGCAGAGAGAACAAAAGTGACATTTTAATATGTAGAATTTTAACCAATGAATAAGACTTGTTATACTAGTTTTTCTTCTGTGAAGAAAACAAAAACAGTGAGGTACCATTTGCACTATTAAATTAGTAATATAGATCTTTTTAAAATGATAATACCCAAAGCAGGCAATGTTGTGATAAAACTAATATTCACACTGACTGCTGGTTACAGTACGAAAATGAGGAGTCATTTCTAATATCATAATTCCCAGTTCTGGTCACTTATAAGAAAATAATTCAAAAGAAGAAAAGATATATAGATATAAAGATTTTAGCTATAATAAGACTATAAAAATAAAACAATTTAATTGATAAGAGAAATGATAACTAGCTTAAGATAAACTGGTAAGAACATGATGTTGTTAAAATTAGAATAAAAAAAAACAGTACAGCAATTTGGAAAATCCTTATCATAAAATGTTAAATTTCAGAAATCAGGATATAAAACTGTCTATACCATGGTTACATTAAAACTTGAACTATATCTGCATATAAAATATATGTATTTTATATATTTTGTATTTTATGTAAAAAGAATATGTATATATATTATAAAAATATAGGTATTCAGTAGGAGGGTACTTCAAAAAGTTCATGGAAAAATAGAATTAAAAGGTAACATGGATACTTTCATGTTTGAAAGATCCTTCATATATAAAATTAGTGACTACTAAGATTTTGGAATTAGGAGCAATTTTTTCCTTCTCTACTTTCCAAACTTTCTATAACAATGTACTCACTTGTATTCACTGATATGTGCCTGTGTTAGATATCCAGGAGTTATATTTTTCTAATAATATTAAAAATATTAAGCTCACTTACTCTTAAGAATACAAAATAAAGTCTAAACTTTACTCATTTTGATGAAGAAACCAGACAGCACTGAGTAATTCTGGGAGCATTCTTAGGCCCTACTGATTAGTGCTGTTTTGGATCCTGGCTTTTAACCTCCTGTCAACTACTCAAGCACATTTTTACTACATCCTCGAAAGGATTTGCGTTGACTTATTTTTTAAATAAAAACAGATAAAAGAGTCCTAGGATAAAATCTTAATTTTTCCTATTATTTCTCAGTCATTGGTATGTCTCTGGTTATGGCATCAGTGAGCACACTAGGAGGTAAACGTCCCCAACCCTCCATTTCCTATCAGCTCTCTCCAAGTCACTTTTCACAGAATTACTATTTTAAAATGTTGATAGCTGACATTTTCTTAATTTCATATAAATATTGATAAAAGGTATCTTTAGGAAAGTACTATTTCCATCAAATTGTAACTAAGTGCTTGCTTTGCAACTTCAAAACAAGTTCTGTAGTCTCTACTTCTTACCAGATTTCTGCCTCTAAGCATCTAGGCAAACAAACAAACAAAACAAAACAAACAAACAAACAAAAAACACAAAGGCCACCACTAACTGGAAATATTAATTATGTTATTGTCTCCTCCCCCAAATAAACTGTGATTCCTCACTGTGTCTTAGAAATAAAAGACACTAGTGCTGTGTTTAGTTCGATAGATCTCCCCATACTCCACTGTGTGGATGGAAAGACTGAGCTCCAGGAAGGTGAAGTGGTGTGTTTGGGCTCATTATGTGAGAAGAGCAAACTGGAATCCAGATCATCTGGTTTCCAAGTCTAGACCTCACACTGCAGTCTACACTTTCATTAAACTTGTTCTTGGGGAAACAAAAATAAGTGAATAGAATGAAAAGATTTGCCATACTATATTAATTCTTATTCAGTCTTGATGCTGTTCCTCATTCAGCATTCAAGCAGCCTGCACTCTATCATACACAGTCAGAGCCTGTGAGCATGCAGAAATGACCAGTGCAAGCTGTGTGATGTGTTTTGACAGGCAGCACTGACGTGGAAACCAAGTGGTCTGGGTTCTGGTTTTTAATAATTAGTGGTGGCTTGCTGCTGCTGGATACACAAGCTGGCCAAATTCATATACTCTTCCTAGTCTGTTGTGTGGTGTGGCAGGGTTTCAACAAGAGAATAGAGACAGGCAGATAATTCACACATGCAGGAAGTAGGGTCCTGGAAAAAGCGTCAGATCCCTATGCCCTTAAATAGGTCCAGATGTGATCATTGTTGTCAAAGGCTTAACGTGCCATTGTCAACCAGCCCTGGAACGAATTAAGCAGAAAGAGCATTAAACTCAGAAAACCTGTGTTTAATATTTACTACCTGGGAGACTTCAGGCAACTTGACAAAATGCTTCAAGCCTTAGTTTCTTCATCTGCAAAATGTAAAAAAATGCCATCTACTGCACAATGTCATTTTAAGAAATTAAATGAGATCACATGTAAAATAATCAACACAGTGCCTTGCTCATAGTAATAAGTGGAAGCTGAATTTTATTTTGACCAACTCATAAAAAGCATAGGTCATCTTCCACCTGTTAGTTTTTCATTTTCTAAGAACTTTCTCATGTAATTCCCTTTTAGAAAAAAGATTTTTATAAGCTCTCCAAAGTCCTTAGCATGGAACTCAAGGACCTTTCATAAATTGGTCCCAAGCTAACCCTCTAGCCTCATGGTATAATTGTAGCTCACACCCTAAGCTCCAGCCACACAGACTTTCATCATTCCCTGGTATCATCATGTAACTATCCCAGTGAAATGCTCCCTTCTCTCTTCTTTGCAAGGCAAGTTCCTAATCATGTTTCAATACTGAAATGTGAAGCCAATCCAGATCCATCTATTTCTTCAGCCCCCACAGCCAGGCCACTGGCCAAGTCCTCTGCTCCAACAGCAGAAACCTTCTTACACACAGGTAGACCCTGTCTCCTCAGCATTACTGAGTCTAGACTTCACAGTGTAATGTTTCATAAGACTTGCTGTTGGTCATGAGAGGCAAGTGAATTTTTTCAAGAGTTTAGATTGTTTGACTTCATCTCCGTAGTGTTTAAAACAGGGTTTGTTTTTTTTCCCCTATTTTAAATAATCCTTCAAAATAATTAAATATTTCAAAATAACTAAAACCTGACACTTAAGAATATAGAATATAAACAAATATAATACTCAGTTAATTTTCCTGAGATAGCAAAGACCTCTAAGAAGCAGAATGATATTATGATAAAAGATGTAAGGGCTTTTATTTGACTGTGCATTTTACTTAATTCAAGTTTTTTACAATTTCATTTTGTAAAAACAGGTTCATTGCTGAAAGACTCTAAGGTGTGATGAAGAAATATAAGGTTAACAGTGAATTTACACCTAGCAGATTTATTTTCTTTAGACTGTTCTATGTGGAGGTAACAGAAGTAAAAGACAAAGATTGAAGAAATGTACTAGAGTAAAAAACAGCAATTTCTATACTAGTGGCCATATGGTGCCTTTATCCTTAACATTATTTTTTTAAAGCTCATAGCATTAACATGCCATTCATATACATCATTACTACAATAGCCAATCAAGATCATAATTTTAACTATTCCTTATAGCAACTAGTAATTGCTATTAAAAAATAATGTGGATTTTGTGAAATAAGAGTAAGTGGCTAAATTGTTTCCTCACTCAATAAATAGGTCCTGAGCATCTATTTTCCAGGATCTATGAAAAAATGAGATAAAAGCATGAACCAGGCTAACAAAGAAACCATATGTAGTAGGAGAGATAAGATGATGATAAGGGAAAAAATTCAGAAGATATCTATGACTCCAAGAATTCTTAATGGGTCTACCTTTAAAATATATCCAGACTCTACTTCCCCCAACCTCCACTGCCACCACTCTGTTTCTAGGCACTAATCACCTCTCATAAAGAACATTATGATGAATCTAAAACATCTCCCAATATGACAGAGTTAGTGGTGCTCACCATATATAATCACCCCATCTACTCCACTGCATTTGTCAATTCCATTGTAGTTAAGATGATCCACATCTCAACTAATAGAATCTGAACACAAGTGACATGTCATTGCTGACCCAAGGCAATAAAAAACCCACATGGATCTTTATCCAATCTCCCTTCTTTCCTAGTCATAGCCATTGAGGAGGGTGCAGGGCCCAGATGGTGCTAATACGAAAGGGCAGAGCTTCCATCAGCCTGGATCCTAAGTGACTTTGCGGAATAGAGCCATTTGCAGTATCATACTGAATTAGGAGCATGAAGGAATATTAGCCCTATGTCGTGTTAAGCCACCACATACACGAGCCTATTCTGATATACAACAAGTACCAAGTGTCAGGCAATACATGGCTTTGGTTTTCAGATATCAGGCATTGAAAAAATTGTAATTTATGTTAAGCTATAATAAAATATTTAGTAAAACTGTTGTCTGTGGTAATGGGGGGAGTGGGGGGATCATACCCCTAATAAACTTTGGCTCTAGAGAGGTTGGAAAATGGAATAGCAGTAGCATGGGTTGAATGTTCTAGCATTCTGTGGATAATTATCACAAGAAAGAAATGAATTTAGAAAAATATTGTCCAGATTATAAGCATTATAAGCAAGAATGAAATAGAGAAATAGCCCCCAAATTCAGGGCCTTACTGGGTTAAAAAAATTTACTAATTCTAGACCCCAGTAGTAAAAGATAAGACTGAGAAATCCTCAGATAACACTTGCAGGATAAAACCTTTAGAAGATTAAAATGCTTCAGGGGAAACATAAACCAAAGGTGTGACACCTCGCAAATTCTTTCAATCAGACAAGATGATGGGCAAGAGATTCAATCAATGATGTGGTCCTCAAGCAGAAACCTGAAAGCTGTAAGCCAGCCCCTCTGAGACGATGTATGAGGGTGGAACACTACAGATATATATGAGGGTACTTCAAAAGTTCATGGAAAGATTCATACTCTCTTTCAGTTATATTTTTCTATGAACTTTCTGAAATACCCTGGTAGTAACTGAGAATAATGCTTCAAAAACAGACAAACAAAAAGACCCTGTAGGCATGGTTATGGGCAAATGTTGCTAAGAAAAATAAAATAAATAAGAATCCTACTAAATTTCTGAGATAGTGGTGCTGCCCAAGAAGCCTTAGCCAAGAATGGAAATACTTGTGACTGTCTGAAACTTAACACTTGGGCCTTCAACCTTCTCCAGGCAAGCTGAGAAAGTTGGATGGCTTTCAAAGAGAGCATATCACCTCTCATATGTGGCCACAGAAGAAAGTAGAAGACTTTCCTAGTGTAGAGCCTGGGGTTATGGAGAATAAAGGACAACAGGCAGCCCCTAGAAAGCAGAATCAAGACCTAGTTAAGGGTTATAAACCACCCCATGTGGGGAGGCCCTCACAATGTCTGTAAAGCAGAATTTCAAAACTGCCTCAGAGTATTATCTGCCAAGTATCCCCTATTTCCTCCCTTTCCAAGGTGAGTTTTTAATGCAATTGTCTTGTGCCTGTTTCACCATGTAAGTTATGTGTAGGGGTAGGTATGGGGGATGCAAAGCAGAGGGTTTGTCCATTTAGTTCATGGTCTGGATCACAGCTGGACCTAATGCACAGCCTACTGAGAATTACACTGACTGAGCTCCACATTGTGACTAGGTGAGACCCTGGTTGTTCCCCCTAGCAGAGAGGTGGAGTGAGTTCTGTGGGGGAAGAAGGATGTTTGGTGAACTAAACAGTGGGCTGCAGCAGACAGTGATGCTCCCCAAACATTCCTTCTGCTTCCCTATACTTCTCAACCCCTTGCAGTTAAGTGGGGCTAGGTGATTAGGTGGGTCTGTGAAAGGTAAGAGGAAGTGTCACTATCACTCTGGGATAAGGCAGTCACATTCAATTTCCAGTGCCCCTTCTTTTCCTGACAAAGTGCCTGAGGAGACTGCAAGACCCACACAGCGTAGCTGTAAGATGGTAGGATTTCTGCCATCCTGGGTTCCTGGGTGACTGTGAAGAACAGAACTACAGGCCTACCCACGTGGGTGTGTTTCCTGAGGGAGACTTAAACCTTTGCTGTGCTAGGCTACTGTGATTCTGGGCTTAACTTGTTTCTCCAACATTCCTAGTAGCACAGTGACATTTTTAAAACAAAAATCTTTCATGCCTCTTCTGAAATCTATTTAATGGCTTCCCAGTCTACAGTGCCCTGGTAAGCCCTGTAAAATCTACTCTTCCCCTCACCTGACCTCTCTAATGCCATCTGCTCCTTTCCGCACACTCTCACCCCACTCCAAACATAACCAGCTTCTTTGCAGTCCCTGTGCTCAAAACGTTCTTCCCATAGGCACCCTCATGGCTTGTTCCTGTACTTCTGAGGACTCAACACAAACCCTGTTCTATCAGAGAGTCCTTCCCTGATCACCCTATAAAGCCCAGCACTCCCTCCACCTCTTCCTCCTTTCCCTGAATTATCTTTTCTTCTTAACCGACACTGGGTTTCTACTTGCTTATTGCCTGACTGTCACTCTTATGTTCCCAGAGCCCAGAATGTGGCTCACTCATAACAAATGCCTCTTTGTTGGGTGAATAAATGAATGGATAAATGACAATGCTTCGTAAAGACAGAAGAGCAAAAGCACAGCTGCAGAAGGAGTAAAGCTCAGGACGTATGTATAACCATTACAGTACTTTCATTTAAACAGAGCTGGAATGTATAGGGCCAGAAAGTAAACATGTTAAGCTTTGTAGGCCACATATAGTCTCGGCTACATATTCTTTTGTTCGTTTGGTTGGTTGGTTTTTACAATCCTTTAAAAATATGTAAAAAAAAATCTTAGATAAGAGGTGTACAAAAACAGGCAGTGGGCTGACTTTGACCTGTAAGCCACGGTTTACTGACCCTTGATCTATAATCTTAAAACGCTATAGTTGGAAAGACGGACTGACAATCAATTGTAAGTGGCCTTGAATGCCAGTTTAGTTAAGAAATCTGACTTGGTAGCCACTGAGGGCAACTTGTATACTAAAGGCAATTGCATAGAAATGTCCTATTAGATTTCCCATTTAAAAACACCATAAGAGAATTTTAATTAAAAGAAAAAGACAAAACTACAGTTATCTGAGGAAAAAAAAAAATCTCATCATTTCTTAGGCCTCACTTTGCCTGTCCTTCCAGAATTAGTTCAGGAATTCACTCCTCTGGGAAGCCTTCCCTGACATCATCTCCTCTCCAGGTGACCTAAAGTTCTCTGTGCTTACCTGTATCAAAGAATATACCACCCTGCATTAAAATTGTCTGTTACTTGTACATCTCCCTGGCTAAATAATGAGATCCTTCAGGGTAAAAAGAAAAAAAAATTTTTTTTTAATTTCTGTATCCCTAGCACCTAATATGATGATTAGCCCATTGTAGACAAGCAGGAAATAACTGCTAAATTACTAAACAACTCTGATCAACATATAGGAAAAGCAAAGAACCTTTAAAAGTGCAATGAAATTACATGTTCTCAACATATCCCTAGATACTCATGGTCCAGTATGCTCCAAAAAGGTTCCAAATTACCCACAGACTCTGCAGTATCCTATTCTTATAAGAGGATCCTCAGAGACAAAATCTACAAAAGTACATTGTAAAGGACGTGAAACAAACAAACAAAAAAACTGGGATAAAATATATGCCATCAGGACAATGCCAGGCCACAGTGATCAAACGTCATGCAGGAAAAAGGCACAATGACACTGAATTAACTACTGATGGCTTTCCATTTATTGATTCAACATGCATCGAGTACACACTGTGCATTTGCCTTGGGCTGGGTGCTGGTGACACAGACAAAATTAGATCAAGTCCCTGCCCCTGGATATGTTAAAGTCTAGTTGGAAACACAGAGAAATAAAGGACATTATAAAGACATATGATCATTATTCAACTATAATAGGGTAAATATTCACAGTAAGATGCTGTGAAAGCCCTTAGAAGGGGCACTCTGTCCAGACTGGAAGGGAGGGACATGCAAGGTCAGGAACGGGTTGCTGATGGGATGTATCTCAAAGGAGAGTTCCTAAGAGTAAGTAGGAATTAAGACAGGAAAGGAAGAATTTAAAGAGGTCACCAGTCAAAGGAGCAAGTGGGGAACCTGGAAGTACATGGGCTTGGCCCAAATGCAGAGTGCAGGTAAAGGCACACCAGAGAATGAGGGGGATGGAGAGGGGTGACATCTCAAGGGGCCAGTGTGCCAGGCTGAGGCCCCTGTTGTCATCATCATCATGCCTGGTAGGGCAGGAAATGATCTTGTGTAGGAGAGTGCACAATCAGTAGTAGAGTTTTCAAGTGATGGCTTGATTCAAAATTCATCAAGACAACGTTCATCATCCGCAGGTACTTTAAGATTGAAAATCTTGCTAAGCAGATTTTTTTTTTAAATGAACAGAGCATGACTTTGAACATAAGGCTGATATTCAGAAAACAGCAGGTGAGTTAAGAAAACCCAGTTGCTACCTACTAAGAGTGATGGAAAGATCAGGGTTTACATACTGTTTACATTGCTAATGGCAACTACAGATGCTCCTTGACTTAGGATAGTGTTGTTCTGATAAACCCATCATAAGTTGAAAATATCATTACACTGAAAATGCATTTAATACACCTAACCTACCAAACATCATAGCTTAGCATAGCCTACCTTAACTGTGCTCAGAATGCTTACATTAGTCTACAGTTGGGCAAAATCATCTAACACAAAGCCTATTTTATAATAAAGTGTTGACTATCTCGTAATTTATTGCATACTATCCATTACATCAAAATTGCACGGGCTATGCACCCTCATAAAGTCAAAAAGATGTACACTATTGTAAGTTGGGGACTATCTGTACATTAAATAATCGGAAAGTCAAGAGCAAAATTATTTTATTCATTTTTTTTAACACTGGTTAATTTGGGATATTGAAAACAATTTCTTTAACTAATATTCGTACAGGATAGACAGAATTTCTCTCTATTTAGGTTCCCATTTACCAACTCCTGCTCCTTTTATTCCATCGCTCCCTCCTCTTCATGCTCAAACACTTCAACATTTACCATGTGCTAGGCCTGATCTTGACACAGGGGTATAAAGGTAAATTAAGACACAATCTCTTTCTCTGAAGAACAAACATCCTAATGGAAAAGTCAACACAAAAATAAATATTTACAAAATGTGACAGAAATATAAACTAAGTATGTGGGTACACCGAGAAAAAAAAAAACTGCTGTCTTAGAGAGGCAAGAAAGTCTTTAGAATGGAAGTGATATCTGAACCAGGACGAGAGATGAGCAAGGGTTTATGCGGAAGAAGGGGTGGGGTTGGCAGGAAGAGTAGCATGAGGGGTTAAAGAAAGGCTTTTATAAAGAGGGTGTTCTAAGGCCTTTCATTGTGCCCCAAACACCTGAGGAATATAATAAACTCTCACCAAAAACAGTGTCTCATGGAATGGAAAAGAGGAGTGGAAGAGAGGAGTGGGTGCAGAGCAGTGGATAGCAGTGTATTTGGGAAAAGAGGGGAAATAATTTTTGAAAAAGATCCAAATATCCCAGGAGTTTGATCCCCAAAGCTAGACACTGTTCCTCCCCCAGCCTCACTCCCACAGCGTGCCTGGAAAAGCTCCTGGTGGTGCAGATGTGTGTGTGTGCATGTGTTCAGGCAAGGGACTGTTCCGCAGGAGAAGAGATGCGAAGGAGGGCCAGGGCTGCCATGGTGCTATGCTGGGAAACTTCTCGTATATTCTCCTTAGGCCAGCGGTCTTCAAACTGGCGTGTGTGTGCCATCAGGACACAGGCACAGATAGTTTTGAGGGAATCAGTTTCTAAACTTCTACCTTCTCTAAATATTCTTTCCTAAAACTGCTCTTCTTGAGAGCATGCTGGAGGTCAAGGTGTATAAGCCTGCTCTCATCCTCAACTCTCCTTTCACAATAGCTCCTCCTCCACTTTGTGTCCCCCCAGCCCCAGGCCCTTCAGTGCCTTCCATTTAGCACACAGCAGCATTTAAAAAGTCTCCTGCCCTTTTTTTTCCTCAGCAAAGTTCAGTTTACGCTGGACTCTCTTCCCTCTGCAATAGTTACCACAAAATAAAAATCTGTCTTTATCACTTTTACCTAGTGTCCAGCTTTATTTCTCTTCGACAAAAGAAACAGTAGATATAGTTTGAGGAAAAGGAAGGATGCAACTCTTCTGACTGCTAAAGATGTGCTTGTTCTCATGCTTTTTAAATGGATAGTGGTAGATATCAAATCACTATATTTAGCTTCCCAGATACAAATGGAGCTACATAACAGTTTTACTTTAAATGTCAGTATTTAAAATATGCTGGAAATTATGCCAGTGAAAATCTGACACTGTCACTACCTGCTTTAAAATTTGTCTACTTGACCCATTCTCAGGATAAAGTCTAAACTCTTTAGCCAGTATGCGAGAGTCTTCATTACCAGGCCCCTCCTCATCCTTCTAGCCTCATCTCTACACTTCCATTTATACCATATTATTTGAGTTAACTGAAAGGTACTAGGTTATTTCATGCTTTTATTAAAACTGCTAAATCTGTCTGAATGTTCCTACCCTTTTCATCTTTCCTCTGTGGTACTTGTGACAAATATTCTCATTTGTTAAGACTCAGCTCCAATACCTCTTCTACTTCAGGGACTTTCTGGGCTATATCCCTGGCCCCACTGACTCAATTATTACCCATTTCTACCTTCTTGCCTCCACGTCTTTCATTGATTTGTTTATCCATCTTCATCTATGAAGAGCGCCCCCTGGCTGTCAAGTACGCAAAAACAACTGGCATCCTGAGAGCTGCAATTAAATAGGGATCCTCCTATGAGTGCCAGTACTTGACAAAGCAATAGGTGCTAGCTGAGAGGGCATGGCTTTTTATTATAAATTCCTTCACTGCACAGGCTAGAGAATGTATTTATGAAATAGCAATTAGGAGATAAATCTGTTTTTATGTTTGAAAGGTACTTAAATGACAGGAGGGAGCTTATAGGATGAACAAAGAAAGGAGTAAAGGGAGTCCACGTCACTAAAGATTTACAGTTTAATAATAAACAGCTGCAGAACTATGAAGTCTGCCAGAAAGAGGAGAGCATTCAGTGGGGAGGTTATTTTCAGACTCCTTTTCCCCCACTGCTTTTTACATGTTGAAAGATGCTTTGGTATTTGCTGCACATTATTCTGAGATCGTTTATTTATCCCTCTGTCTTCCCCCAGACTTGCAACCCCTAAGAATTTAGAGCCTACACGCTTCACGGGAGAGAGCGCACTCCTCCTTGCAGCTTATTACTGAAGAGGCCTGCAAGCGCTGCAGAAGCACACCGCCAGCTCAGCGTCCCGCCACACTGCTCAGGAGCAGAAGGCATTATCATTTACAATTGAACTGCGCACACGGTCTTTTGGCCAATTTTCAGTCTCCCCTACAATTATTACCTTAGCCAATTTGAAATAAGTTCCCAAGCACAAACAGAGAATCAGTTTTCAGTGTGCCAGTCAGGCCAATAATCACTACCACCCCAGATGGGCTTTCAAAGCCGAATTTGTCAGGCAAGAGAGGTAGTAAAAAGGAAGATTTGGGGAGTAGGTCTACATATGAACCTTGACTTTGTCATTTCTAGCTCATAAAACACTGGAGTGCCTATTTACCTTCCTTGGGGCTTAGTTTTCATATTTGTTAAAATGGTGATAAAAATTATTTACTCTATAGGGCTGATGTGACAATTTGGAGTACTGCAATAAATATTCTCTTCCTCCTCTTACAGTATCTGTTTGAAAGGCTGAATGTGAATAGGGAGATGAAGGGAAAAGGTTGATCTATTCCACTGTTCAGGTGCAGCCTAGATAATTAGGACAGAGTTTTGGACACATTAATTCCCCTTGTTATTATACGGTGACACTGACAGACATTTAACGGCAAATTCTTAGACTTCTACAGATCACAATATTCAGAGTGAATGCCATACCCACAATCCCCTTTTGAGGAAATAGGCAGAGGGGTCTGTTACAAATAGATTATCTGCTTGGCAACAAAATTCTTCGTAATGTGACCCTTAGCACTGCGGCCAAGGGCAGTCATACAGAGGCAGAGCAATGACTTGTGAAGTGGCTAGACACAAGAGCTCCGTCCTGCACGGCTGCTCTACATTGAATAGCAATACACAACCCAAAAGGTTCCTCTCTTGGGAAATTTTAATGTGAGTATGTGAGTGTGGTTTGGGAGCCAGAGTGAGCAGGTTCACAGCATGTTGGGAGTTGTCAGTTGTCCAGGCAGCCTTCCTCACTGACATGGTTTCTTTCACTCATATTCTGTGTGGAGACTAAAAATGTCCCATTAACTGGATCACTAGAGTGTGTGGGTTCCTTACAGCCTGAAAGAACCAAATTATCACATAATTCTAAAGCATGGAGTTCACTGGCATGTTTGCCCTCGGAAAGACAAAAGTGTGAATGCCCTTCCTTCAAGAAGTGTGACATGAACTCGCACTTGCTGTGAACCCTCACACACAGCACGACAAATCCCATGACTAACTCTTCCCCTCACATCCCATATCAAATCCAGGGGCAATTCCCTTTGGCTATAGCCAGAATTTGGCCATTTCTAACCATTTTCACTGATACCAACCTAATACGAACCCCCTTCGTCTTTTACTCGTATAAATGCAATTGCCTCCTAAGGGATCTACTTGCTTCTGCCATTACCATCTACAATATTTTCAACATAGCAGCAGAATGATCCTGTTAAAATGCCAGCTCAGATCAAATCACTCCAATGGCTTCTCATTTGTACAAGCAAGGCCCTACACAAGCTGGTCCCCTCTGCTACTGCCTCTTTGACCTGACCTCATCGCCCATTACTCCTCTCTCTCATTCCCTTCTAGCCATACTGGCCTCCTTTGCTGTTGCCCAAACAACCCCAGCATGCTCCCTGCCAGGGACTTTTTACCTCCTATTCCATCTTCCCTTGCATCACCAAATAGCTTGTTGCTGCCTCACTGCCCTAAGGTCTTAGCTCATATGATACCTTCTCAGTGAAGTTTTCTTTGACCTTTTATGTTAAATTGCAGCAGTCCTTCTGCCCTGCACTCCTGAGTCCTTTCTAGGTTAATTCTTTGCTTGTGTTTATTACCATTTCACGTGACTAAACTTAACCATTGTTTATTATCTAGTTTCCACCTCTCCCTATTGTATGTTCCCTAAGGTCAGAAATGTTTGTCTATTCTGTTTAGTGCTATATATCTAGCATTGAGAACAATTCCCAATATGTAGTAGGTACATATTGGTTATCCATTGTATAACAAATAACCCAAATTTAAAAGCTTAAAATATTTATCTCACAATTTATGTGAATCATGAATCTGGGCACAGCTTAGCTAGGTGCTTCTGGACTGAAGTCTCTCGTGAGGTTACAATCAAACGACTGGCCAGGATTGTAGTTTCATCTGATGACTTGATTGGGGGTGAAAGAAACAGATGCATTCCCATGCTTATTTACATGATCATTACCAGCCTCAGTGTCTTACCATGTGGGGCTCTTCTCAGAGCTGCTTCAAAACATGGCAGCTGGATTCCTCCAGAGTGAACAATCCAGGAAAGAGAGAGAAGGAGAACACCAGACAAAGACTTTATGAATAAGACCCCAAAAGCACAGGCAATGAAAGAAAAAATAAACAAACTGGATTATGTCAAACTAAAGAGGTTCTGCACAGCAAAAGAGAAAATTAACAGAGTGAAAAGACAACCTACAGAATGGGAGAAATTATTTGCAAACTATGCATCCAACAAGGGATTAATATCCAGAATATACAAAGAACTCAAACGACAATTAAAAAAAAACCAAAAAACAAGTAACCTGTTTAAAAAATGGACAAAGGGGCTGAATAGGCATTTCTCAAAGAAAGATATAAAAATGGCCAACAGACACATGCAAAAATGCTCAACATCACTAAGTACCAGGAAAATGCAAATCAAAATCACATTGAGATATTATAGTGGATTGAATTATGTTCCCCCCAAATTCCCTGAAGCTTGAATTATGTCCCCCAAGTTTTATGTATTAGAAACTTAGTCCCCCACTGTGACTGTTACGAGGGTGGGAAATCCTATTGTGGTAATTGAAAGGTGGGGCTTTGAAGAGGTGATTGGATTGTAGGACCCTGCAGTAGTGAATGGATTAAAAATGGTGGTCAGGGGCGTGGTTCTGAGGGCTTTAAAAGAAGAGAATCTGTCTCTCTCTCTCTCTCTCTCTCTCTCTCTCTCACTTGCTTTCTCTGCTCTCTCTGCTTCCACCATCTTGTAATGTGAGACCCCTGGGTCACTGTTGTCACCACCAGATGGACTTTGGACTTTCCAGCCTAAGAAACTGTAAGCAATAAATTTCATTTCTTTATAAATCACCCGGTTCAGTGTACTTTGTGATAAGCCACAAAAACAGACTAATACAGATGTCATCTTGCCCCAGTCAGGCTAGCCATTATCAAAAAGACAGAGAATAATAAATGCTAACAAGAATGTAGAGAAAGGGGAACCCTCCGGAAAACAGTATGGAGCTTCCTCAAACAACTACAGGTAGCCATATGATCCAGCAGTCCCACTGCTGGGTATATATCCAAAGGAATGGAAATCATCATGTCAGAGGGATACCTACACTCCCATGTTTATCACGGCTCTATTTACAAGAGTCAAGAGTTGGAATCAACCTGAATGTCCATCAGTGGATGACTGGATAAGGAAATTGTGGTGCATATACACACGATGGAATACTACTCTGCTATAAAAAAAAAGAAAAAGAAAGAAAGAAATTCTGCCATTCACAGCAACATGGATGAACTTAGAGAAAATTACATTAAGTGAATAAGCCAGGCACAGAAAGAAAAATACTATACGTCCTCACTCACAAGAGGGAGCTGAGAAAATAATCAAATAAAAAAGAAAGAAAGGTACCACAATCACAATAATTCCTTGAACTTTCAAAAGAAGAGTATAGTACTGAGGCTAATAGAGGTAGGCAAGGTGGAGAGGGAGCAGGGGTTAGTGAGAAATTGGCAAAGGGTCACAAAAAAATGATTATAATGTGTAAGGCTGAATACACTATTTATCCTGATTTGAACATCACATATTGCACAGGTACTGATATTTAATGCTGTACTTGACAGACATGTACAGTCAATTATGTCTCAATTAAAAATTAAAAAAAAGAAAGAAAGAGAATGCTAGAGATGGAAGCCACAGTCTTTTTGTGATCTAATCTTACAAGTGGCACCCTATCACCTGTGCTGCATTCTACTTACTAGAGGCTAATCAGTAAGCCCAGCCTGTGTTCTAGGAGAGGGGATTACACAATGGTATAAGTACTAGAAGGTAGAGACCACCCAGGGCCATCTTAGAGGCTGCCTACACAAGCACTCAATAAACATTTGTTCAAAGAATGAACGAATAACCAATGATGCATGAGTGAAAAAAGGAAGTCTTAAGCCAATGAGAAAATCAAACTGACTTCTCCAGTAACTTACATTTTTTTTTTACTTTTAACAAATGGAAAAAAGGGTAAGTAGGACAAATAGTCAACTTCTGAAGCATAAACAATGCCATGTAAAACCTTTACTAGGAGAACCTTTCCATTCTTTAGAGTCTTGTAAAAGAAGGGCATTTTTCTCAGAACTGTTTATATTTTATTTATTTGAGTAAACTATGTTTCAAAGATCATATTCTCTATCCTTAAAGTATTCCACCTGCTCCCATTTATTCTGTACCTTTGACAGTCATAATGGGAAAAACAATTTCTTTTTAGATTTGCTCTTCTATGCTTATCTTCTAAGCTCCTAGCTTTTTGCATTTTTGTCAAGATAGGATACGCTTATCAAAATAAAGTCTCACCTTGGAAAACAGAAGAAAGCAGTTCCTTAAAAGCAAAAGTATCCAAGTACAGGAATAGAAGTATAATGTTTACAACCCTAATAATACATTCAGGCTACCTGAAGGTCAGATGACAGCAGTATACATCGCACATTTAAAAACCCTGAAATATCATTATTAGGTAACATTATTAACAAATATATGCCTGGAGCATAGAAGGCATTCTATAAATATTTATTATCTCTTCTTTGTATGTATAGCATATTAATACCTCTACATAGTACTTCCCATATTACAGTTTATTTGGTATGAATGACTATGTATGCCTCAATAAACTATGAGCTTCTCAAAGGCAAAGACCATGGCAATGTTTTATTTGTTTACTGCACCTAGAATAATGGTAACGAAAATGTCCTCAAATAAACATTTCCTGAAAGTACTGGAATGAATAAGACACATTCAATTCACAATCACAGGAGTCAAATGATGACTAGACCATCACCAGAGATCAATGGGCAAAACACTTATTTCAAGATTTTTTTTTTTTTAAATTACAACTTAACATTTAGTCATCTTGTAAGCCTGAGAACATTTTATAACACTTTCACAGTAGAGTTCAGTATGATTATAAAATAGCAACACCAATCTCCATAAAATTTAGGCAGAAAAAAAGACTAAAATATGAGTATATCACTTTATACTTAGAAATAGGAGCTTCAGAAATGCAGTGTCTTTAAGACAAAATAGTATTAGATAAATATCCTTTCTATTAAAAAAATTACGAAGATCAAAAGATTTTCATCCACTGATGTAATATATACTCCAATAATTAAGATCAATGTGATTACACATGCCAATAATTACAAGTAGAGAAGCATGTAGTTCATTTAGCTTTAAAGTAAAAATGTTATATCTTGAATAAACTAACCATTTATTTATAAATAAACAAACAAAAATATGTACATATGACAGTACATTTCAGCTTTGACAAATATTCTTCAATGATTTTTACCATTTTTCCATTTTGGTCTTACCTAAAGTCCTTTAATAAAACCTCATTATGTAGAGAGGTATGTGTGTGCAGAATTATGGCTCCCAAAGATGACATCTCTAATCCGTGGCATCTGTGATATGTTACCTTACATGACAAAGGGACTTTGCATATGTGATTTAAGGGTATGGACCCTGAGACGGGGAGAGAAGCCTGGATTACACAGGTAGACCCAGTCTAATCATCTGGGTTCTTGAATGTGGAGAACCTTTCCTGGCTTTGGTCAGAGAGAAAGATGTAAAGACAGATGGGTCACAGAGATGTAATGTTGCTGGCTTTGAAGATGGAGAAGAGGGGCCATGAGCCAAGGAATGAGGGGAGGCTCTAGACAATGGAAAAGGCAAAGAAATGGATTCTCCCCCAGAGTTTCCAGAAAGTAACGGAGTCTTACCTATACCTTGATTTCTGCTCAGTGAAACCCAGGCCTGACATCCAACCTATAGAAGTGTAAGACAATGAATTTGTGTTGTTTAAGCCACTAAATATCTTTCTGGGAGAAACACAAAAAATAAATTCAAGGAGAAGAGAATTAGAACTGGAACACATATAATCCAGGTTATTTGAGGAACAAAGAAGAAATGGGAATGCAAAGTCTTGAGGGATACTTGTTATTTTTATTCCATTACACAAAAAACAGTCATTTTGAGGAGGAAGTAGGTCTATTTCTTTGCTGTTAAAGAAAAAAGAGCAAATTGAACAAGCAGATGCAGACTCCATACAAGAGAATGACAAGTAAATGTATCTAATAAATGAATCAGATGCCTTAAAAATAGTAGGCACCTGTCTAAGGAAGAAAAAGATTGTCCTTTGCTGAAGACCTCTAACACTTGAGCAGATGAAACTAGAATTGGAATTTTGGCTCAGCTACTAACTTGCTTCTGACCTTGAACAAATTACTTAACCTTTAACCTTCAATTTACTCATTTCTAAACTTAGATTATAATACCTATGTTGCAGGGCTGTTGTGATGATTACTGGAGATAAGGTAAACTGTCGAGCCAGTGCCTAGTACATAAGTGAACAATAAATGGTAGCTATTACTATCATATTACATAGCATGCACAGTGATTTCTGTAGGAGACAGATAACCTCTAAGGTCTCATAATTTATTGGTAGCTTGCCATGCATTTGGAACCATTTTCTTCTTCATTGGAGTTCCTATCTCAGCCCATAAAGCAGGAAGTTTCCCTTATGTATCCCAAGAAAATAAATACTGCTTCACTACTTATCCTCCTACTTCTCAGGAGAGGAGTGACATCTGATAAATAAAAAAGGGAGAATAAATTGATTATGGGTGGCTAGCCCTTTCCCTTTCTTTTTGAGATCCACCTGAAGAGTACACTCTTCTGCTACTCTTGTTCTTCCAGTGGTAAACATTTGCGGGTCAGGCCCAGACCTTTGTTCCAGGGAAGCATATCTGTCTAATAAGTTCATGTGGCTACTGTGCATTTGAAGTGACTAGTCTGAGATGATGTGTGCTGTAAGTACACACTGGATTCAAAGAGTTAAAAAAAAAAAGAATGCAAAATATCTCATTAAATTTTTATATTGATCACATGTTGAAATGATAATATTGAGGACAATTTCATCTATTTTGTTTTATTTTTTAAATGTGACTACTTGAACATTTCAAAATCCCATGTGGCTCATAGTATAGTTCTACTGAACAATACTAATCCATGGGCCATTTGTCTGGGGCCCATGAAAGGGAGGGAGCCCTTCTGACAAAGCACGTATTCTCTGCAGATCTAACTGTGTGCTTGGCAGGGTTGTCTGAAGATCTAGAGCAGGGAGTAGTCTGAGGAAGGCTGATGGGCAGAACAAACCACATTCTCCACTCCAATTCTACCAGCAACAAAGCTGGCATTTTGATTTCCATCTATCTGACTCCTCTGTCTCTTAACTGATTGTAACTTGATGAGGGAGGATGAGATGTTATTTATTGATTTTCCCCTATCAAATCCGAAATATATGGTAGAAATATTCCTACTCCCATGGAAGTAGCACAAGCACAAAACTCACTGATGAGCACAAAGCAGAGGCAGTGATCCTCTCTAAGTCCTCGGGGTATAGGTTTCAAAAGCACCTACACTGATTTCAGTTGAGAGATCTACCAAGGGTGGCTCTCAGCTGAAACAAATATGAGCATGATTCGGAAACTTTCCCAGGAAGCTGGTTTCTGAGTCAAATGGGACTGCACAGCAAAAAGGCAGTGACAGTAGCCACTGTGGCACTTAACTGAGAGCAACACAAGACTTAAATGGGGAAACGGAAATTAGAAAGGTCTACTGACTACAGGCAGGCATATGTAAAACAAATCAGTCTCAGAGAGGAGACAGTATGGATGGACATATTTCTTTCCTCCATGGCAAACATGTGCTGCAGTTAACCGCTTGATGGGAGACTTTCCCAACCAATTTCTGGACAATCGGCTTGACCTGACACCCCGGCAAAGCTAAATCCAGTAAGATTTTCTCTGCCTGTTCTCCCTCCCTCCCACACCACTGAGCAACTTCTGTGGTCGTCAGCATTCTACTAACATGTATTTGGACTGGACCAAGAACAGGATTCTGGGTATCTTGTTTTGCTTGGTTTAACTATTTCAGGGCTGGTGATAAGCTTCAGTTTTCTAAAGTGCATATAGAGTTAATGCTAATTTATTTTTTTCCCATTAATCTTTGAGAATCTTTCAAAATAATGAAACCTTGGTGTGATATTAATTTAACTTCAAAATTGGTGAAGAAGCTATACTACACAAACAAAACAAGGTGTATTCTGGAGGAACCCAGACACCGAAATCAGACCTCTCTAGTTAAGATAGAACAGACAACAGGAAAAATAATCTTTGGAGTTGACTTCTATTGAACTAATAAACTTTACTCAACTAATAAACTTTAGATTTTGATTTAATTGAACTTTAACTAAAAGGGCAAGAAGATTTGGTTTTTAGGATGTTAATTTCTCCCCGATAATTTAATAATGGGAATTGAAATTTGGGACACTTTCAAGTCGCTGACCTGTAGAATTTAGGATAGCTTCTACTCACTTAAGCTCACAGCATAACTTCTGGTGAGTTTTAGTCATCAATACAGTTGAGCAAAATTTGAGATAGGAAATAGAACAGAAAATGAATTTTCAGCCTAGACTAGGAAAGCAAAAGACTGTACTCTTCTGACCTATTTTAGAGCTTTCTAGGAGCAGAGGCTGAACTGCCTAAAACTGATCTCAGAAGGACACCTGACAAGTCTTGCAGGTAGGACAGGAGAGGTCTCATAACATGAAGGCCCCAGGACCAACTCCTGACAGACCCTTGGTTGCGTTTCTCCCCGGGGCTGGTGAGAGGTTTCATTATTCAGCCTTACCAGTTTAGGAAACCAAAAGGTCATTCCCCATTCCCTATATTTCCATTCTGAGGAGAAAACTTTCACTCCAACCAACAGACAGAAAACTCTAAGAGCGAGTCTGGCATCTTTCCCCTCTCCTGCCCACTCTTGCACACATGATAAACACTGACTCAAAGCCATGCACCGTGCAGCCACGCTCTACCTACAACCTGCCCATCCACAAGGGGCTCTCTTTCTCAGCTTTCTTAGAGGATTACTGTTGGCAGCAGTCTAAGTTGTCAAGTTTCAAATAAGTGTGGAATGTGAAAGAAAGCCCACTCATCCTGATAAACAATAAAAGACACACACACACATGTTAAATATATATAAATATTAGTTTAAAAATTATAAAGGCTAAAATTTATAGAAAAATACATTGCACAGTTCATAAAATCAAAGGATAGTAAAATGAAAGTAACATGCACACATTCCATCTTACATTTTCAAATTATTTATAACAGTTCTACATCTGAAAAGATGATAACAAATTAAACTATTTTAAGAAACTGAAATTTTAACACAATCATTTATGCACTTACCAGAACACATCTGCTTTATCATTCTTGTTTGTATCATAAATATTTAGGAAGTTAAAATGATCTTCCATGTGGGCAAAGACAGCTATGGTTTTGTAAACAGTAACCTATAACTGATTCTCAAAGTGTGGTCCACACACTATAAGAATCCCAACTCTTTCAAGGGGTCTGCAAAGCCAAGATTATTTTTATAATAACACTAAAATACTTTTTATCTTTTTCAGTGTTGACATTTGTAACTGACGGTGAAAAAGCAACGGGTGGATGAAACTGTGGAGACAGCAAAAATCAAACTATACTAAGAGGCACTGTATTTTTCATGTCATTTTCATATAAGAATGTTCTAAATGAAAGAGTAAAAATTATTAATTTTATTAAATCTCAACCACTGAGTGCAATGTTTTTAGTATTCTGTGTGTAGAAATGAGATGTTCGCATAAAGCACTGCATATAGAAGTAAAATAAGGAGATCACATTTGTAACATTATTTGAAACGTGAGCTGCAGTAGGTGCTTTTTGCATGCAACATCATTTTTGCTTGAAAGAACAACTTATAGACAAACTGGTTTTCAGACTTAGATATTTCACAGACATTTTCTCCAAAGTGAACAAAGTCAGCCTGTCACTTCAAGAAAAACAATGCACAGTACTTGTTGCCAATGATAAAATATAAACTTTCAAGCAAAAAGTACAATTTTGGAAAACTTGCATCCACCACTGTGAGCTTGACATCTTCCCAATACTTAAAGACTTATCTGATGAGATGGGTGCTCATATTAATGCATGTGATTTTTTTTTTATATGGTATAATGCAGCGTATCAACATTTGGATGATCTACATAACTTAGTGAACCAATATTCCCAAATGCCTAATATAATTACATTACAAAATCATACCAGGGTAAGAGATCCATTCAAGTACAATCTAGACGAACAGTTTTAATGTAATAGGGTACAAAAAGTTCAATAATATGGTTTCAGAGTCCACACTGCAACTAGACTTTAAGAATCTATCACTGGCTGAGTTTCAGAGTAGTGTCAAAGAAGAATGTCCCAACTTATAAGCTATTAAAATACCCCTCCTTTTTCTGAACTTTTATCTCTATAAAGCTGGATTTTCTTCATCTACTTCAACCAAAATAACAACTGAATGCAGAAATAAATATGAGAATTCAACTGTGTTCTATTAAGCCAGACATGTAAATGCAAAATGATGCTACTCTTTCATTATTATTCCTTTTTTTTTGGTGTCTGGATGGTATGGACTTCCATTATTCTTGGTTTGTCTTACAAATATTTATTTTTCATTAAAATATGCTATTCGTGTCAACCTATAATGGCTCTATTATTGGTAGTTTTGAATAAGTTATTAAATGTTTTTAAAATTTCTTGTTTTTAACTTCTAATATGATAAATATCAATAGGTATAACCTACATAAAAGCTCCTTAGGGTCCTAAATATTTAAGAATGTTAAGACATATTGAGATCAAAAGTTTGAGAACCACCAATCTATGATAATAATTAATTATTTAAACAACTAATTAAGGGGTATGTACTTAATACTGTGCTAGGAAACAGGGAATTAGAGATAAAAGGCACCATCCTTGCCCTCCAAAAATTCCAATTTCATGGAAATGTACTTCTCAATTATAATAATTTAAATATTATTTTATTGTACACAAAACCTTTATTTTTAAGTTCCTTACAAGCATTTGATTTTTTTGATACTAAATGCAATACAGGAACTTAATGTCTCCTATGGTAACTAATACTGTATATGGCACATGGCTAATGCCAAAATACTTCACAATTCAATCTGAATATACATAGAATGCATTTGATTTATGCATCAGAAAGTCTTCTGCCATGCCATGTAATATGCATAAACATTTTTACATAGGTTTCAGACACTGATTGCTCATTATGGTGAAAGAAGTACTACTATCCTTAGTTAAAAGGTAGTATTAGCACTGTAGAGATCCAGAAGTTGTAGCCTTTTGGTTGAGACTTAAACTTATGAAAAAATTTAAGTTTTAGGCAAAATCATGTTTTTTAAGATAAACTTATTCTTCCAGATTTTTATGCCAAATAGTCTGCATAATAGGATAAGGAAGGAAACAGTCATAATATGAAACAGAGATGCCCTAATGCTGTTTCCATAGCTCCAGATGGCAGTACTGAAAAGTGGAGACTATCAGGAGGCAAAAGAAAGATGCCAATCAATCAATCAAGCAAGCAAGCAAGCAATCAAGCAGGCAGTCAGGGATAGTGGCTTTATTATCAATAAAAATGATGGTCAAGATCAAAGGATAGACTACTTAAGAGGTCCTCAACAATTCTGCTCTAACCTAAAAGATACAAGAAGTTCCGATAAAAACAGTGGCTTACGATGGCAGTGAATCATAAGTGGTGGGATCTGGAGAAGAGGGCATGTGGGGGGTGGGATGGAGAGGGACTGGTAAGTGCCTATCCAATTCCAGGTTGAGAAGCACCAGGCAAGATACTAGAAGGCCTTTTTTAATTCTACCATTACCTGGGGACTTTTAAAGAAGGACTGTAGCAAACTTCTAGATAGCATTTCATTAAGTGGGGAGAGTATTTCCCATGCATTTATCTATGGATGTAGCTGTACCAGCAATTAAAAGCAAGTGGGAAGTAGAAGACATGAAGGCTGGGATTACATACGTGCTCCCTGTCATCTAACCACATCATGTCTGAACAAGGCAACAGTATTTTCACCTGCCTTTCATCTTCTTTTACCAGTTTCCTGGATTTCTAACCCAATAGTTTGTCCTTTGTCCCTTCTACGAAAATGTTTCTAACTGATGAACTGGACAAGCAACAGGAGAGCAACTCTAACCTGGCTCAACCAAAATATTTTAGATTTGGAGCAAATGCACTTTAAACATTTATATCCTTTTCCCTCCTGCATATTTATCACCTCAAATTTCAGGCAGATTCAGCCTCTGCCTATATAATATAATACCATTCCGTGAATATTTTCCCCAAAGATCTAAGAATTCTGCTAATGTAAATGATAATGGAATGACTATTACCATGAGGGCAAAGAGCCTTCTCTGGTATACTTTACCATGGAGTGGGCACTAAATTCAGGCTTTGGGGATATTCCTCTCTGAATTCAAATATCTGAACAATTGCTTATTCTTATTATTATGCATTCTAGAATTAGCTTACTAATTATTTCCAAAAATTTGGTCCCGAATTAAATGTGGGCTACACTTTTGAAAAACTGCACACTGTGTATGAATAGTACACACTTATTTTACATTTTTAACATCATGTACAAGCTGGAGGAACATCTGGTGTTTTGCAAATTTGGGCAAATCCAGCTGTATTTCCTCTTCTAAATGTGTCCTCTGACATGTGCGGGTTGTGTTTCATTCTGATTTTTATACTCTCTCTCTGTAGCACTGCACTGAGTAGTTTCAAACATGCAGTTTATCTATACTTTTCCTGCCTAAACGAAAAGCTAAAAGCTTACCAATTAATAAAATGAGGCAAAATATTAAGGCTAGACTAAAGATATAAAATTAATTTTAAATGTATCTATTTCTTCTCTATAACTTACCTGACTCTACAGAAAACCACCTCTTGAGAATATTTCACAATAAAGAAATACCTGTGATTGGATTATACCATCTGAACTGAGAGAAAGCAATGCAATAATTAACTGACTGAATCTTTATTGGGTGAGCTATGCATATTTTCCTTAGAAAAATACACATATGTGCACAAACAATTGTGCCATACATTTTGGGGTGGTTGGCAGACATCTTGAAAGTATAGAATTTAAAAACTAAGGTGATGAGAATGTGCTACAATTTAAAGTCATCTGACTCAAAACATCATACATAACAGCTAAAACTCAGAGTAAACTGTACATCCTACTCTTAAGTTCAATCATGAATAAATAACTGCTGCTGGAAGGTCTGAAACTGTCTGTCCATCCCCATGTACTTGCTCACAATTGGCACACAGACTTGGCTGATTGTGCTGGGCTTCCTTCCTGCCCTCACATGAAATTTTTAACACCATCTACAGCCTGAGAGCGAGGATGGGAGGCTGCCCCAGAATGACAGTGCCTCTCTCTTCTCGGTTGATCTGCTTGCTGTCCAGCCCCTTCAGCAGTTCACAGTGAATTGGTTAAAACTCATCTAGTGACTTGGTTAAAGCTAGCCTTCTCCATAGATGTTTGAACCTCTACCTGTGCCAACCTCCAAATGAATGATTAGCAATTCTTAGTCTTTATATTTCCAGGATAATATTACTATAGTAAAAATACTTGACAGAGTACTGCACAGACTTGCTGATTTGAGGGAAGGAGAAATCAGCAGCAAAGATGCGCAAGAGAAGATAAAAAGGGAGCTCCAAAGGCAATAGAGATAACAGTTGAGACCAGAGGCTGGAAGACTTTCCATGAGATATTACCCTGGGTCCATGCAGTGAGAAATCTACACTTGTCTAGCAGTGTAAAAGGGCAAGATGTGGAGGAGAAGGACCCACATTATCTATTCCAAGTGAAACTGTACATTGTTGAAGGATCAAGAGCAGGTAGCAGCATACAGCCAAAGGGCTCAGACCTGAGCATGGAGCAGACATTGGAAAATGCAACACGTACGTCCAAGGATAATTTTACCACCAAGTCATATATACTTTGTGGTATTTGCGTGAAGTTTTTTAAGGATCCAAATTAACACAGCTAAGTTATTAGCTTGGGTTCTGAATGCAGATAATATGAGCTGGGGACTGGAGCTTATTTACACTTAGCAATTAGAGAGAATAGGATGGTGTATTTACTATAAAATGATGTATTATGAAAACTATAATAAGTACAACGTGTACATATAAATTAGAAGAGTCATGTCTGATTTAGACTATCTGTTTATCTGTAATAGATGGAAGTGATTTTCCAATTAAAAAGCTTCATGCTTAGCCAAAAAAAAAAAAAAACAAAAAAAAAACCAGCCCAATATGCAATTATTTTCCATTTCAAGACAGGAAATAAAAACAAAATCTACAGAATGTAAGAACAACTTTCCTTTCTTCTAAAATGCTCAATCTACTTTAAACTGTCTTTAAGGTTACCTTGGTCACAGCTTTTGGAGAAAATGTAACTGCATCCACCACAGTGATGAGATCGCCCGGATGGAGGCAGTCAAAGTACTTCATGCAGATGTCATAGGCATGAAGCCACTCTGGTGAGGACTCAGGGACTTGTTTAATGAGGTGAGGGTCTCCAGTCCAGAACAACTTCTGTAACCAGATGGTATACAGAGAGCTTGAGGAAAGCATCCGTCCATCCTTCTCAGGGATCTTGGGAACAAGTTTGGAAATAGATAAGATGTTTTGACTTGAAAGAACTGGCTCCAATGCTTCAAGAGGACTCATGTTTTCATCTGTCAGCTTTTTGTAATTAAGGCCTATTGGGAAAAAAAGAAAATAGGTAAGTGGTTCATTCCAATGTAAACATGAAGGAGCTTTCAAACATACACAAAACTTTCTGTATGGCTGAATGAAAAGATCTACCAATTTAGTTAGTCAATCAGATAGATCTTAGTTCTACTCCCAGCCTGCAAGTTAGTCAACTGTGCAGTCCTAGACAGGTCACTCAACCTCGGTTTCCTCATCTGTAAACCGGGGATGGTGATATCTCTTTGCCTCTTCAATCCCCCACAGCACCTATGTTTTCCTCTATCAGTGCATTCACTGAACCGCACTATACTCATTTGTTATTTATCTGGTATTTCACCAGGTACTGGAAGGCATGGATTGAATCTCACCCCTTCTCCTCTGTGTCTGACCCAGTGTATAATTTGATTATTCAGTAAACAACTGATAAGCTGAAGTAAACTCTCATGATTGTTACAAATATCAAATGAATGTAGATTTGAAACTATCTTGTAAGTTATAAAGTATAATACAAATTTGAGAGGTATTAACCTGTTTAATTTCTTAGTTAAGAACATAAAGAAACCATTCTAAAGATTTCCACAATTTATTAATGATTCAAAGGCTCTTATATTAAGTGTACCACACATGCTTTAAAAATATAGCCCTACTGAAGTGAAATTCTGCCAAAATGCCTATTTTTAAATGTCTCAGCCTTACCATTTATATATATAAAATATAACCAATGGGAGTAGGGATAAAACCTCTGAAGCAGTAGTCCAAAACTCTGGATTTTGGTACCAGGAAGTCACTATGAAACTTTCAATAGGTTTCTTATTTTTTCTGGCATTTAATTCCCTCATCCATCAGTGAAGGAGTTGGAAAGATAATAACTAAAGACGATTAGCTTCAAAATCATGTGGTTTCAGATCTATGCCAACCACAATGCATGAATATGACCATGTACAGAAAATTAATTCCCAGGTTTAATTTAAAAGAATGAGTACAAGCAGAGAACTGATCATCATCCTACCTGACGCAACTACCCTAAGTTTCTTCAGCAGCCGAATGTGGGTTTCTGGTTTAATGGAGTGTTTCCCAAAGTCTGCACAGCCACAGTTTTCCAGAAGAGTGAAATAATACAGCAGCCTTTCATGATCAAAGCCGCCAATAGCAGGGTAAATATACTTGACCATGCGCTTGTGAAAGGCTTCAGGATCAGTCTTCAAAGTCTCAAAGAGATGAAGGGCTTGGGCTCGATTTTCAATTTCTACTGTGGACAAACTAAAATTAAGAGCCAAAGAAACCATGTTAAGATGTGGTTCCTAGGCTCTCCCAAGCCAGGGTGGTGGGGGGGCCTCCAGCCTCGGCCACACCTCCCCGACACCCTCAGCTAGCCCAATGGCAACCACCAAGCAAGAAGGGCCCTGGGTTCCTGAGCTGGGTTGGTGGGGGTGAGTGCTTTTGTCACACACCCTTTACATCTGCACCCAGCCTGGCAATGGCCAAGCCACCACTGGAAGCTCCCCGGTCTCCCCTGTGTGAAAAAGGGGGATGCCACAGGCCTCAATCCTGCACCTCCTCCGTCCTCCTTCTTCCATCACATTTCCTACCCTTTTTCCCTCTTCCCCTCCCTCCCAATTGCTCTGCAACATCCTAGAATGTAAAACAGTAATATTAATAAAATTACATTTTCTTTTAAAAAATTAAAAATAAAAAAAAAATTAAAAGATTTGTTTCCTTTATTAACCAAAGCATTTTTTTCTTTTAAACCCAGGAAGAAAGGCTACTTCTTTAAGTCCCTTCTTCCTGCCTAGTCAAAGACAGCAAACCACCAGGCCCCAGTCAGCTTTTCATAAAGAGAAACAAACATGTTTTAGATGCCAACTTCTGCATTGCACAGTTTTTATGTTATCACATGTGGGTCCACAGTAACCCTGTAAAGTAGGTGTTACTGCACATTCCCACAGTTGGCATTGTTTCTAACGCTTCCCAGCTACAAAATAAACCAAAATCTGCCAGTTTCTGTTATACATCATTTATTCACCTCACAACAAAAATTCAAAATCTGTGCTTCTTTACAGAAATGTAAACAACCCTAGTGCTTCAGGAATTTAAGAAATGGTGAGTGGGAGAAAAAGCTCAAACTTCTAGGTATAAGTTTTACATCCACGAGTTTTGAATTGATATTCAATAGACCCAAATTTTATATAGTGCTCGTATAAAATTAAAATAGGAAAGAGATAATTGTACTTTCACTTTAATTATCTGTAGTAATGCCACTTCAATAAAACACATATCTTAATATTTTCATCCTAACTTAGATGTCTTTGTAATATAATAAAAATATATATCATTTAAGGTTAACATGTTGGGGAAAAAAATTAAGGCATTTTTGTTTGGTCAGTTTGTGTTTTGGGGGGGAAGGGAGAAGTTAAATTTGGTTCCCTGCTTCTACCTGGACAGAATCATGGTGCCTCTGGTCTAGTATAATCCCAATGCCCCTGTACAGGATGAGTTTCATACTCTGTAATTTTAAGAGTTTTTTAGGCAGTCCTCACACTAATAGAAATGCCCAGTTCCCAGGGTTCTCAGAAACAGCAAAGAAAGTATTGGGGCAGTAAGTGAGACCTCTGGTAGCACCAAAGTTATGTTTCATACAGTTTTAAAGCAACTCCTCTAAAATATGATACTCTGTTTACTGGAATTACCACTCTTAAACAGCACCAGAAGATATATGTTTTTGGTTTATGTAGATAAAGTTAATATAAATTGTGTTTAAAAATTTTTAGCAATGTGATAATACTTGGGATAATAGGAACTATCTATAAAGTCAAAATATCAAGTAATTTTTAAAAAGTCTTTTTACTTTCACTTGAAATCTTATTTTTCCATTAAGACACATTTCAAACATTTACAAAAATATTCCTATCTATAAATATGTCCCCAGTCTATAAAAATTTTCATGAATGCCTCCTCTGAGCTACTTGAATATGCTAAATAACCTTCAATTATGGTACTCAACATATTTTAAGTATTTTTTACCTTGTCTGTCTCCCTCACTGGACCATGTGCTGCTTGATGGCATATGATGTCTTCTTTAACTGTAGTTTCTCAATACCAAGGACCAGTGTGTGATACAAAGGAAACACTCAGTGCATGTTGTGTGAATGCCAAACAGATGGGCGGGTAAGCACAACATCAGGCATGCTCTAAGTAAAAGGCACTATGCTCAGCACCCGGGAGGATATGAATGAAGATTTACAGCAAGGAACTCTCATCCAGGTTTGAAGATCTAGTTGAGTTATAAATACCTGCAGTTAAATAACAGTGCAAAATATGGTATGGGCTGACAAAGGGCACACAATTAGATTCTAATTAAGAGTAGGATCGCTAAAACCTATGACGTCAGAGGAGGTAGAAATCAATGATAACAGAAGGCGTTACGGAAGAAGTACTCAAGCTTGGCACTGCAGAAAGGAATGAAGCAGAAATAATGGGAATGAAAGTATGAAAATAAGTCACAAGACCTGTACAGGAACAATGAGCATAAATGGCTGGCTGGTCAGAAGATATTCTGGATACTATCACTCTTCAAGGTATGCAACGTCATCTTTGAAAGACACGGTACACACAGTGGTACAGGAAAGTGACTCAGAATCTCTGATGTCCCTTCACAATTTACAAAACGAAGTCTGAAAACAATGCAGTGAGAAGAGGTAAATAAGAAAGAAACTGTGTAACCCTAGTAAGATGAGTTTTATTGATAGCGATTTGCAGGCAGAACAACATGCCAAACAAGGTAGGGAAAACAAACTTGCATTTATTATACAGATCACTCTGCCAGCAAAGTTAAAGCTGTATAATTATCAATTTATAGATGAGAAACTGCCATTCAGAGAGATAAAGTGACTTGCCCGTGACTGAGAGTCCAGATCTGCCTGGACTCAAAGCCTGTTTGTTCACATCACAAAACAACATCGATTCATGAAGGTCAAGCACCCACACTAACAACCACGTCAGAAACAGGGTTCTTTCTGTAACACAGACATCAGTTCTCCCCCTAGCAGCATGAATCTAAAAGAGTTCTCCTGTCATATTTCATTTCTGACACCCTGACAGAGTATTCAAGACAGACTCATCCACAAAATGGACAATGACTAAAACATAACAGTTTTTGTTCTTCTGATTTGATTCTCAATACAGTCTCTCTCACTCAGCATTACTTTCTCCTTTGCCCACCCACTTCTTCTTCTGTGCCTACAGTTTGGTTTGCCTCATGTGCAATTTTACCTAATTATCTTGTCAAGACAGACACTGGAATACCTTTACTGACACATGATAAATACCAGAGCCTCCCTTTTCAGTAAATTACAATCTGCTAAGATCTTTTACAGATGCCAGTAATCAATAACCCATTTTAATAGTTTCCTCTGAAAGAAGCTGTTATCTTCCCTTTGAAACAAGAAATAAAATCTCTGCTTAGAAAACAATTTCAAAGAACACACATTCAAGAAAGTGGAAAGAAATACCATGAAACCACTGTGGACTTTTCACTAATCAAATTAATGATTACTTTTAAAAACTGTTTAAGTGCTTTTTCCTAAACCAAGTTTTAGCTATAAAGCAGCTTATATATACAGTGCATATTTAACTTTCAGAGATTAAGTGCAGGAAGAAGTTAGTATTAGTTGTATTCAATACACGAGGAATAAATTATTAGTACTAATCCCTAGATTAAGGTGTTCTGTAATGGCTTCAAGTTGTCAATCACCCAAAAATGTGATTCAAGAACAACATATACAAGAAGACTAATTTATTTAAATACATTTTTCTTTACTCAGCCAGAGATTGAGTGATAATGCAATTTTATTAGCTGACTGAAAGGAATATTTAGAAGGGAAGAGGAAAGAGGAAAGAGGGAAGAAGGAAGCAGGAAAATAGGGGAAAGGAGAAGGAAGAGGGGAGAGAGCTGCTGGAAAAGGCTAACGGAAGAGCAAAGGGGATGGAGTAGTGGTGGAAATTAAAATTTACCTGCCAGAACTTTCACTTCTACTACCTCATTTAATCCTCATAATAACACTCTGTGGAAGCCCTTGTTATTCCTATCCTCTGAAGGAAGCTGAGGCTCAGACAAAAACCACACAGCTAGCGAGAGGTGGAGACTGATTCCAATTGGGTCTTTCAAGCACAGCTCTCCGCTTCTACTCAATAAAGCCATAAAGCCGATGTTTTCATCCTGAAATTTTATGTTGGGTGCAGCTCAGATGCAGTGGCTTGTAGGCATTTCCCTTAAAGACTAATCCTAAGAGTATGAAGGTTTATGAATCCAAATAAATGACCATCGCCAGGGGTGAACATGGCTTCACCACTGACTACTGTGAAACAAGACAAAGTCTTCCCTCTAAATTAAAACTATTCCTGACTCAGGGAATCAATCCGAGACACTCACCACATAAATGCCTCAGAATGAACTTGATGCGGCAGACTGGATCTGCAATGCTGCCTGGCAGCTGAACCTATGATTATTCAAGGAAAATGTGGTTAAAAGAATTATGGCACTTTTCAGTTTTGCCAACATTTTGGCCAAGTGTCTTTGCGAACTGAAAAATGGAGTTCAACTAACCTTTCAAGATCATCCAAATAGCTGATGAGAGAATCATTAACAAGTATCTCTCAGAGTCCATTTCTTGTCTCAATGGTATTGAGTGAGGTCCTGCACGAAATGTTTTATGATATGAACACAGTGGTGACGTTGAAGGCCATCTGAACAGTCTTTGTGTCCTCTGTAAGGATAGCCCTGTCCCCTTACGTCTTTTAATTTCCCATAAAATGTCAATTCTCACTGGTTTTTATAGCCTTATATTATTACCACTCTAACAAAAAATATTTTAAGAAACACACTGATATCCATACTGACTTTTAAAAATAATTGTTCAAAAATCAGATGTGCAATGTTAGGCTAATAGTGGTCATAGGATGAGTTCAGTAAATCAGCCTATTTCCAGAATTAACAATGATAGCTACTTTTTTTTTTTTTTAATTAGCACCACCCTACTATATGTCAGGTATTTTGTATAAATCTCTTGAATCTCACAGCAGTTCTGCACAACAGGATGAGAACAGTCATTTTGCAGAGGAAAAACTTAAGCTTAGAGAGATCAAACAACATGTCTGTCAAGAACACGCTAACAGGAAAGTCACAGAGCCAGGGCTTGACCCAGGCTTGCATGATTCGAAACCAGAGCACTTTCCTCTGGATATGAACAGGCTAAAATGCATCTTCTTGCTCACATTTTGTGCAACTGTCAGGAGCTTTTGACTACTTGAGCAAAAGTGGCCTTAAGGATGACAACATGGAGAGGAAGTTTGCAGATACACAGAAGAAATTGCTTCCATTTTGGTAACGGTAGTAATTTGTTTTTCCATTTTTAGGACTGATAGATTTCTCCTCATGTACAATGAAGGTCAGATTTCTCCTCATGTACAATGAAGGTCACAGTTCTGATCAAGTTTTCTTTTCCCCTTAGGCCAAAAGAAAGATCAAAACCGAATTTATGGCTCAACTGTGTAAGACCTATGGCCGGAATATCTACATTCAACATTCCTTCTCTAATAGGTATTTTTCCTGGTCCTGTGTTTTTATGTATTTTAATTTTCAATGTTATAACATACTTTTAATAGGCTAAGCTACCTTAAATCCTAGAAGACTAATATGGGATTATGTCTTCCCCTCTCCACACACTAAGCACTCTCATTCCTCAGCAAGCCAGTCTTCTTTAAGGCAGGAGGGGATGGAACAGAAGTCCAGAATTGAGAATTCTTTACAATGTGGCAACCTGCACACAAACCTGACTATGCAAACAATAGCAACCCTCAGGCATAAATTCTGTGTACGTTCTGTTTCAATCAGTAGATGAACTGTTCTGTTTCAAAAAGGTAGATGCATTACAGTTTTTTTTTATCTCCCCACAGATATATCTTGCTCTTACCCATCCTTGTGTCTGAAACCAGAAGAATCCCACTAGGGAATATGAAATTGACTGCGAAAAATAGCACACACATTCAGAATCCCTATGACCAGGGATCCTAGCCATGTGTCTGAAAGAGACAATACTAAATTAACCAACATGATCTCTGCCACCCAAGAAAAGTCACTTGGGTAATTAATTACCCGAGTGACTAAAAGTAGATAATAGTGAAATCAAAGTCTAGGATGTTCGCCTCTCAGATCTGCTGTTTAAATAAAAAGGAAAAGATGGGAAATGTTGCCAAGTCTGACAGTCAAAAGGTATGTTCTGGCCCCTATTTAGTTCTCCTTTGCTCACTATGCTCCAGCTACAATCGTCTTCCTTTAGTTACTCAAAAACACCAGGGACCTTCCTGCCTCTCTGTTCCCTCGGCCTAGAATGCCCTTTCTTCAATTCTTTTTCAGTAGTGAGCTCTTTTATCTTCATGTACTAAGGGTACTTACCACAACTTGCAAGTTAACTTTTTGGCTATTTTTGAGTGTGTTTTGGGGAGGGGAGCGGGTAGACAGAGAGCGAATTCCCTATTAGAATATAAGACAGCAAGGATGTGTCTGTCTTATTCAGCACTTAAAACTATGCTGAGAATACAGAGACTAAATAAAAATAACATTTAATGAATAAACAGTACTATTATATCAGCTAGATACATCCTCTGACATTTTCTTTTTTATTTTTTTTTCATTGTACATGCTTATGGGGTACAGTTTGTTGTTTCACTACCTGAATATATTGTATAATGATCTAATCAGAATAGTTTGCATATCTATCACCTAAATATCATTTCTTTGTGTTTATAACATTCAGGATCCTCTTTTCTGGCTATCTTGAGATAGTCAATGTGGTTTTGATTTGCATTTTTCTGATGACTAATGATAATGAGCGTTTTTTCATATACCTGTTGGCTGTTTGTATGTCTTCTTTCGAAAAATGTCTATTCAGTTCCTTTGCCCGTTTTTAAATCAATTGATTGTTCTTTCATTATTGAGTTGTTTGAGTTCTTTGTATATTCTGGATATTAATCTCTTGTCAGATGAATAACTTACAAATATTCATCCTCTGACATTTTTAAATGATCCTGTGTCCAAACTTAGACACTCATGGAATCAGCAATATCAACAAGAACAATAATAACAGAAATAATAGCAATAGTACTAAATGAGCCACCAGGTTATATACTTTCCAGATTTTCTCTAATCTTCACAACCCTCCAAAGTAAGGATAATGGTCCCTGTAACTAAGAAAACAGTGACTCAAGAGAATTAAGAAACATGTTCAAGACTACAGAGTTGGTGGCTATGGGCAATAGATTTGGATCTCGAAACTAGACCTGATTCCAAAACCCATGCCCCCACCCCTAGGCCACATGTACACTGGTCGTTACTGTTGTCTGTAAAGCCTACCCATGTCCAAAACAGCCCTAGTGTGAAGATGCAACTAAGCCTGCGGTGAGTGACAAATCAGCCTCAAGCCCCAGCAGAACTAAGAGGCTGAGAGAGCCAGTGTCTGCTAGCTGGAAGTGACTCCGGGCACTCATGACCACTCAGCCATCACTGCTGTTTAAAACTAGCAGGAAGAAGAAAAAACAAGAGGAGAAAAAGAGACCAAGAACTCAAGTTATGGTATTTAGGAGAGTTATCTTCCTGACAAGGGTGAAATTCTAGAAATAAGGGCATTAATTAAGCACTGATCATGTGTTAGGTACTGCAGGTTAAATATTTTACAATTAAATCATTTAATTTTTATTACTCCTTACTTGGAATTGAGGAAAATGAGTTCAGAGAAGTGAATTATCTTGTTCAAGGACACACAGCTAGGAGTGACACAAACAGGATTTCATCTAGTTATCCCGACTTTGGAAGGCTTGTGCTCAATTACATAATGCTGCCTCACCCGAACCTGTCTGTGTGTGCTTATCCATAAATGTGCTGATGCAGGTGATACCTCCAAAATCAACCAAGAGGAAGAATTACAATTATAGGGAAATGAATTTCATGGAGAAAAATGATTATTTTAAAAAATAGTACAACAAATCCCTAAAGCAAAGGACATTATTCCTCTCGTGACTCTACCTGTTAACTTCCCAGTAGCACTGATTTATTATCAACAAATAAGTGGTGGGCAATTTCTATTGTCTTAACAAGGCAGTTTTCTAATAACTATGTTACCAAGTTTCATTAAATAGTAAAGCAAACTACTACCTTTAAAGTAAAGAATAGGGAGCACCAGACATCACTTGATAAATCAATATTAAGTGCATTGCCACTCACAAGTAATGATGCCAGGAGGTAACGATTTCCTGCGTTTGTAATTGCTGTGCATCTGCATAATCACACTGCTATCAGGTATAATGATGTGCCAGGAACAGACCTGCACATTACTCGATTGCCTGATAATTTATAATGTATTCAGAGACCAATGAAACATCCTGTTTGTACAGATACGACATCCTTTTATGCAACACCCAATGGAAAAAAAAGGTATTTAATAAAATGCCAGGATATTTTTTAAATGCCAATATGCATATCTTAAGAAACATTTATTTGAACATATTACTGTGCCTCAAGAATGCTAAAGTCAGTGCAATACTTATGACAGATAACACTATCATCCATGCAGCAAGCTGATAAATACTTAAAAATGTCGACATTAAAATTTCAAAGTGATTAATAAAAATTAAGGCTAAATTATAATCATTTCTTGAGTATTCAGCAGGATTTGACCCCACTCAATACTCCACCTCTTCTTTAAACAGTTTCTTCCCATAGCTCCCCTAAGATAAGATTCCTCTGTTTTTCCTGCTGCTTCTCCTGCTACTCTCCTTTTGTCCCTGTTGCTAGCAGCTCTTCCTTTACCACTAAAAATGGAAGGCCCTCAAGAGCTGTCTTAAGTCTTTCTCCTTTCCGCATTCTATATTCTTTTCCAAAGTACATCCACAACATAGCTTATTTATCATCTACGTGCATGACTCCCAGTTTAGTATTTCCAGCTCCATCTTCTCTTTTCAGTACCTGATCTATAAGATCTAACTGCCAAACTGACCTTTCCTCTTGGGTGTTTCAATATATATAACTTCCCCATTCCATTGCCTTTTCTTCACCCGCCCCTCAAAATACTTTGACCTTATCTAGGGTTCCTTATCTCACTGAATGATGCCACCATCCAACAAGGTGGACCAAGTAAAATTCTGGGGATGAGTCTTGACACCTCCCTTTCACTCACGTCATATTTAGTTTATCCTTATTAATTAATACATCAAGTTCTATCTGTTTCACCTGTTACATATCTCTGAAATCCATTCTTGCCTGTCCTTCTGTACTTTCAAAACCCTATTCCAAGCTATGGTCACCTGTCATGCAGTCTGTTACTATAATAGCTCCCTAAGTGGTCTATATATGTCTTCACTGTCTTCCTTAAACTCTCTCCTCAACACAGTATCCAAAGTGAGCTTATCAAAATGCCTCCATGGTCTTGCTGCCCGACCTGGCTCCTATGCCTCTTCCCAGTCTCATCTCATGCAGAGCTCCCCGACTCTCTGGGACTCAGCCACAATGTCCACCCATCAGGCCCTCAGACTCATCATTTACCTAATCAAAGGGCTTTTGCACTTACTGTTTGTCTCCCTAGAAAACGGTTTCCCTCTCCTTGGAATGTAGTTAATTCTAACTCAATATTTAGGTCCCGGTTCATGCATTATTTCCTCAGAAAAGCCTTCTCTAACTCTCCCAAATCCCTTAATTGGCTCTTTTACATGGTACTTGTCACAGTTCTGTGCTTATGTCATTATTCAATTATCAACTATCTCCCACTGCAGAGTATGAGCTCCGAGACAGGGTGCCTGCTTTTGCTCACCATTGGAACGCTAGTGTCTAACACTGGGCTCGCACACAATAGGTTCTCATTTAAAGCCTTTCAATGAATACATGAATAAATAGTGAAGTGTCTAACTCAAGGCTATTATTACTGAAAAGCAAAAACTATTAGGCTATTGTTAGAACACTGATGAATTAAGGATGCATGCAAAGAGAACGTACTAAGATACTAATCTACTATATAGATAAAAAGGAAAATTCAAATTGTACATCTTCAAGATTCTTCTAAAATAGACTCTGAAAAGACATGTAAATAAGCTTACATATGGATTGTATGCTTACCCACTGTCAGTAAACAGGAATTCCAAATGGGTCATAAAAACTTCCCAATGGGAGACACTGTACCGTTGTGCCAGAGAAAGGGCAATGCTGTAGACATTTTCCTCAAGGGTTCTTCAGGAATGTCCATCAGGCACAGAGAAGGGAGAGAAGAGAAACACATTACCTTAATCAGCCATGAAAATGCTCATTAGGATTTCTGTCCAGCTGAGAAGGGTGTATATTAATAAGACATTTCATAGTAGTTCAGGAAAAGTACTTCCAAAGAATTTTAATGGTCCTTTTTCACTGTGGTGCATTGCAGTTTACAAAGGACTTACCTAAATCAGTGGTTCTCAACTGTGGGCAAGTTTGCCCCCCAGGGGATATTTGACAATGTCTGGAAATATTTTGATTGACACAAGTGGGGGGAAGGGAAGAGTGCTACTGGTATCTAGTGCGCTGAGACCAGGGACGCTGCTGACCATCCTACAATGCCATGACAGCCCTCCCACAACAAAGAATTATCCAGTCAAAATGTCCACAGCACTCAGGTTGAAAAAAGTCTGGTGTAGACTCTAGAACCTACAGACAAAAAAATAGTGCATCCCTGCCTTATGGGTAGATATTTGAGAAAGTACAGTTACATATTTAACGAATTTTTATGTTTTCTACCCTGTGCCAGGTATTGTGATAGCTGCTTAGGATATAAAAACAAATAAGATATTTCTTAAGGAACTCACAGCTTAGTAGAAGATGTGAGAGGTGAACCAGTAATTACAGTGGTGGTGCTGCTAAAAGAGAACACTACAAAGTACTGTGAGAAAAGAGATGAGAAAGTAACCGATTTGAGGTGAAGTCTGAAGGATAAACAAGCATTAACTAAGCAGAGGTGGTAAAGGGATAAGGTGAGGCAGAAAGCAGTACAACTAGGAAAGTACAGGGTCCTCAGCCTGCAGGCGTGTGCTACAGGAAATGGAGAGTCAGCAGAAGGTTTAAACCAGGGAATGGCATCAACAGACTTGATCGTTTAAGGCATATAAAGAATTCCATGAAAACGGCCCAGAGCACCCACATGAAGGCCATTTTGGAAAGACTTTTGTAGGAACTTTCTTTCCCATAAGTAAAGAAATGTAGGACAGAATTCTCAGTTGCAAGAATAGCGTGGGCAAAACCACAGAAGCAGAAATAAAATCTGTTATTATTAAGTAACATTACTAAGAATATATTTACTCTAGCTAAGGAAACCATGGCAGTTATAAGTTTGATTGGCCAGTGGATGGCGAACAATTTCTGTAAAGGGCCCATATTTCAGCCTTCACTGCCATATAATTTCTGTGGCATAGTCTTCTTTTTTTTTGCTGTTGTTTTTCCACAAACCTTTAAAAATATAAAAAACATTCTTTGCTCATGGGCTATATAAAAAAGAGGCCGATGGCTGGATTAAGTTTGTCAACCCTTGGATTAGGTCACTGCCAATTAGAAAGTATTTATTGATTATCTCCACATGACAGAATGAGAATTCATTGAGAATGGGGACCATTACTAACTTGTCCTTTCTATTACGGGAGTTTGGCACACTGCCTGGCATGGATAACATGCTCAATAAGTACTAACATTTTGACTGCTTGATAAAGATGGGAAGGAACCAAACTATGTTATGCCCTCTTCAAAGCTACCCTGCCTGAGCCCTGAGAATATATTATCTAAAACACACAGACAGTAAAGGACAGACATAGTGCACTTACAAAAAACGACTGCCATTAAAATGGATATACAATGAGGAAATAAATGGTCACACATGTGCAAGTGATGGTACAGCTGCAAAACAGGAGGAAGATCCTTCAAGGATTCTTGTAGGAAGGACACTGAAATCCCACCTCTATATTAGAACTGCCAAAGCATCAAACCCATGGAAATTTTGAGACATTTTAAACAAGCCATCCAAAGACTGCTGTATATTTTTCTAAGTAACAGATTGCAGAGAAGATTCTATCATATATTTATCAAAAGCATATATTTGTATTCCTCTAGGACATACTTCAAATAGCATATGCTAGCTGGATACTTAAAAAAAAAAAAAAAGAACAAAAACTCTAGCAAAATGTAACTGATGATATAAGGCATGCCTTACTTTATAAATTTTTCTTCTGCATAATAACCCTCTTCCAAGAAACCATGAACGTGACAACAGGGATTACAAAATGCCCAAAGGAAAAGCACATTGGACTTGGAATTAGGAAACGTAGGCTCAATACTTGGTTGTGACCTTGAGCCACTTTTAAAATGCTCTGGTTCTCAGATACCTCTTCCAAAAAGTAAGGAAGTTGGACTAAACAATTTCTTAAGTCACTTTCAAACTGGCCATTAAATGACTGTATGAAATTATAAAGCTCCAAGACAGAGGCGAAGAGAAAAATATTCCATGTTTCTCTTCTTAATCAAAACCAACTATCAGTTGTTCCTACCATCCTTCATTTGATCTCTCTATGCCCTGCCTCGTTCTAAAGAATTCAGATTGCCTTCTAGTAGGACAAAAGCCCAGGCTAATATAAAATTATTACAGGGTACTGAGGCTATTTTGTCACTTTCTCAAAAATTTAAATGATAATGATGAAAAATAACATATACCATATCATAATCGAGACTATATTATGATTTGAAAGTAATTTGTCTGGAGAGAGGAATAGCCACCAAATGTAGGCATGATTTAACCTTGGTTTTGGAGGCGGGAGCCCAGACTGAGCCACATGCCACTGCTTCCTTGGGAATGCAGCAGGCCGCAGGAGAAGGCCTTGCTGCTATGGTGAAGGTGTGACGGACCCAGGTTAAAATCATAGCTGTTGTCCTTACTTGCTATGTAAACCTGGGCCAGCTACTTAATATTCTCAGCATCATTCTCCTCAGCTAGAAAATGGGGATAACAACATTTTATCTCAGAGTCATATTGGAGGATTGAAAGATGTTTATAACATAAAGTTTGCAGAGCACCTTATGCAGTACCTTATCCACAGTAAGCATTCAACACACTGTGGTGTTAAAAGCAAACATTTCTACTTAATAACCACTGTGGGTAAATACACTTTCCCACCTCCTGACCTGTAATACTTCTCATTTGAGCTGAACTATTAAAACAAAAAGTGGACACCAGTATTAAAACCAAAGGGGATTCCATGCGTAGAAAGAAGCTCTTTCCACTGGGCCATGAGCTATACTGTCACCTCACACAATGGGCTGCTCCTCTCTTGAAAGGGGTAGGGACAAAAGGAAAAAATGGAAGCTGCTACTTTCCTCTGACAGGAGAGACTACCAGAGCTGGTTGGTTTCTCTTTCTCTGGAAACCCAGGACAGATAAAGGTTCAAGGAACAACACTGGGTCTCCCTTTGGTATTAAGTCAACTGTACCTAATTTTTAACATACTGAAGAAATTAAGCTGCCATGTACTTTGAAAAGTGAGATTTCCAGCCAGGAATAAAAGGCAATCTTCTTTTTATATTTCCATCATAAGCTCCACCCCGACCGTACCCTATTACCTCTAACACAATCACAGACTTGGCATTGGGCTATCAAAATAATGGGAAACATTTTTTTAAAAAATAATAACTTTAAAGAAAAAACTTAAAAAAAATAATTCTCTTAAAATAATTATTTAAAAATCATGGGAAACTTTTTCTTTTTTAAATAGCTCAGAATGTCTATATCTACTGATCTGTTTGAGGAGGACACACACAACCCTCATATACCTGAAGATGTTGGGGAAAGCTCTGTTCATATCAACCATAACATAAACCTTCAAAGGACTGTGATTTATAGTCCTGATAATTCAACTCTTCTGCATTTTAAATCCATCCCCATATGAGACAAAGGCATCCCTTACTCTGCCAGACCAAGGATAGTTTCTCTTTTATACTGGTCGTCTGCAGTAAACCGCTGCACATCCACACCCTTCCGAAGGCCCTGAAGGACCTGCGCCTGAGTGAAGTCCAGGAGACGTTCATTGTAGTAGTGTAACTGCTTGGTCAGTGAAACAAGGTCCTCAGGCCAGGCTTCATGTCCATATCGAGTCACATGTCTGGTGACCATCTTGATTAACTCTTTGGGATCAGCCTGTAAAAGGCATGGAAAAAATACATTTTACAAACAGTATACAAATATGAACAAGTTAGCAACAAAAAGAAGAAGACCATGTCTACTGGGCCCCTGTCTGTCCTTTCCCACCGATGCCATTTAATCAAGGCTCACAACTGCCCTGAGAAGTCACTTGCAGAGGTGGTATTTAACCACTTTGCAGAACACAAAGATAAGATCCAGAACTGAGTCTAGACACAGGTTTCTGGACTCTTGTTCTGTTGTTCTTCCACTTTAAAAATCTCCACTGCTTAAAAAATAATATATTCTTGCTTTTTCAACTACTATAAACCTACATCAGATTTGTTCCCCAACCACCTGATCATTTATAATAACTTACTCTGGAAGTAATTTTCGCCATCATTGCCTCTGGATAAATTTTCTGAGGACCACCATAACTGTTCTCAATAAGAAATCTCGGTTCAATAGCCTCACTATAAATGGCTAGACAGCTGAGGAGAAAAGTATTTTCTCCAGGGATAAGTTAGAAAAAGCCCCACCCCTGTTCCTGTAATCATAAATACTTCTAGTTATATAAGAAAGCATCCAACCAATTTTTATTTTGCTCAATTTAGGGCTCACTGAGATATTGTTCTATGATTCTTAGCAGTTTCTCTAACAGCAATAAAATCATTCAAATAAAAAAAAAAAAAAAAAACCAGACTCCAACAGCTGACAGGAAAGGAGAGTAAGTGATTAACTGGCCACATTTATTTATATTAAAGTTGGTCTGGGTGTCAACGAAGCAATAGCAGCCTAGCCATGATTTTGAAATTAGTTAACAGGGAGCATAATACTTGAACAACATTAACTCAATCAATCCCAATTTCTGGAAAGACATGGTACATATTTTAACATAAGCAAATTATGGAAAAAAACAAGAATCTACCTTTCGTTCTCAGAAACACACTTCTAATTATAGTAAGCTGTCAGCATTTCTATTGTGCAAGCCATTATTCTGAGCTACACAGGAGATTTGTCAATGTCAAGTCTATGTTACCAAACTTAGCCTGACAGTCTCTCTCTTGATCCTATTAAGGAACAATCTGGGAGTACCAATAAAAACCAATTAAAGAAATCTTCCTGGATCCTGGCAGGTTTTTGAGTAAAAGTCAACCTTACTATTTTTATTTTTTTCCCTACATTGAATCCTACTCTCAAAAGCCACACATAATGGGTTTCAAGTCAAAAGAGCTGGGTTTGAAAACTAACTCTCCCACAGGAAGCTACTAGATCATCTTTCATTCATTCAACAAATGTTTCTGTGCACCTATTATGTACTTAGTGATATACAAGAAGACATGACCCTTTCCTCCAGGAATGCAGTCTAGTAGGAGAGACAATCAAACAAACCACTGTAAAATGGCATGATGCAAGTTAGCACAGGGTGCTATGGGAACACACAGGAGTGGGACTTGGGCAAGTGTCAAGAAGACTTCTTGGAAGAGTTAATGTCGAGGCCAACTACTCAGGTACTAGTAGTAAAAAGGCCAGCAAAAAATACGGAGAAAAATTTCAGAAAAGGGTAGAGGACATGCTAAGGCCTAGGCAGCTAAGGCCTGATGGAAAGATGGACTAATAAACCAAATCTAACTCCAATTAGTGAGTTATTTGGGAACCAGCAGCATATGAACAGTATTTCTGGCAATGGATTTAGGCAAAGGGGATCCCATACCTCAGCTCTTAGTGCATCTACAGCTGACATTTAACTTAATCCTCTTTCTACCTGTTGACCAGCCCCCTTGGGGCACCACCCTGAAGCTCCCACCATGGGCACAGCCACCTCTGCAGCTATCTGGTCCAGGGAAGTTGCTTACGGGCCAACCAGCCTGTGTACACCTGCTCTGCACACTGAGGACACACTAGTGGTGCCTGTTCCTCTCCATCCAGTTAGCACTTTTCTGCCCAGTTGTGGAATGAGAAAGGCCAAATATCCAACGACCAGGGTTTCAGGGTAGCAGGAGAGCTCTTTTTAGTTGTTCTTAGATGGAGCTCCTAGTAGCCCAGTTCTGTATACCGCCTTCAAATCCACGTTCACCAAAACAGTGAAGAAGGCTTTTCTTCATATATACCCTCACCCTGCGGTTCCAGACTAAAGCTCTCAGCCTGAACTTGCTCAATGCACTCTGAACGAAAGGCTATAACCACCTGACCTATTTCTGTGTATAACTCCATGCCCCTCTCTCTACCAGGCTACTGTTTCCACCCTCTACTCATGAAATCGCCCACCTTCATTCTCCCACTAGTTTCTCACAGTTTTCGCTCCACATTTATTTTTGACTTGTTTCCTGGCACCTCCAGGATTTACTACATGTACTGAGAGTGGCCTACGTGCCTTCACTTAGCCTCAATAGTATAACACTTCCTCATTTTCATTCTCTTTGTATTCAAACAACTTACGAAACATATCCCAAGGCCAGGTAGATACCAAAGCTCCAAAATGGTAGCACACAGCAATAATGAGCATAATCACTACTAAGAACATTTACACAGGCTCTCATTTATCCTACAGAAAGTTTCAAATCTCAACATACATATGTCAAAAAAAAAAAAAGGATTATCTCCTTTTGCCAATGAAGAAAACGATGTGGCACAGTGAAAAAAAATACAGACACGCAGAACTTTCTAACTGGATGGTCTTGTGAAAGTTACTTAACAACTATGAACTTCACTGTCTCCTCTGTAAAATGGTGGTAATAATATGTATCTTTCATGGTTATGAGAAGCCTGAGAGATTATACACATAAAATATACAAACCAAGGCCTGGCATGAAGCAGGCGGTTCAAAAATAAAAGAGGTTATGGAAATTGCTAAAAGGCATACCAAAATCATACTTTAATTGTGCCTGTACTGTAAAATTTACTTTACGTTGTCTTCTTTTAATATTAATTTATAGTTTCGGAGGGCAGAGACCATGCACACTTCATGAATTTACCTCTCTGAGAGTACAGTAGTCTTTTGCATGGTAAGAGAGGGACACATTGAACTGGCTTTTAAGTCAGTACTATTAGCTGATATTCCAGCTCCCCCACTTAGTAGAGATGCAATTTGGAACAAGTTACTTCATATCTCTACTTCTTCACCTATAAAAGATTCAATAAGCACACTCTACTCACAGTTTGTTGTGAGGCATGAATAAAATGAAGTATTTTAAAGCACTCCTTTCTTCATTATTATATGAAAGCAAATTGGACCCAGAGCTCACTCTCAAGGAATTAAAAACTAATGATTGACAAAGATGTACACATAAACAATTCACAGAAGGATCTGAATATAAGCACCATCATAGAATCACAAGCCAAGAGCTCTGGGAACTCCATGGAGGGAACAATTGATTCCCTCTCTTGATTCTTCTGGGGCTCAGTTTCTTCAGATGTAAAACAATGGAGTATCACCTGATGATCACCTCTCTAAGATTAAAATCCGATGAATGTATAAAAATTCAATTATTAAAATAAAATAAATCCTTGTAAATCCCTCCAGGTATGGAAATGGGGAAGTTCCTCTCAATGATGTCTCCACTAAATATTCAGAACAGATTTCTAGGTTAAAAAATACAATTTTAGATTGAAAAATTATAGACAATAAATTCTTACAAACTTTAAACACCGTTACTCTCTTCTCCTTTACTAAGTAGAAAGTGTCTAGCCCCTCTGTAATTTTTTATTTCATAATCTTCGTAAAAAATTTAAGAACAAAAATCTAATATTTCAGTCTTCTGAACTAGGATGGAACAGGCCTAGTGCTAAACATGCATGTACTGAGTCTCATTTTAATACCAACGATCTTGTAGGACACATATCTCTTAGTATCATCTCTGTTTTACACAAGGGTAAGGAGTTAAGAAACTTGTCTAAGGCCATTAAACTGGTAAGTAGCAAAGCAGGGATACAACTCCCAGGCATAATGCCTCCCAAGAACCGTCGTTTTATATTTGCTATGCAGGAAGACATATCTCTTAAAATTACAAGGCTCTTGATTGGACCAGTGTATACATAGTTCCCACTAAATGTAAATAAGACTTGGCATTAGAGTCCTTTTATAAATGATCGACTTTTAATGATAGATTTTATACTGTCATTCTATATCACTCCAAGTAGACCTTCTTTCATACATGCATTCTTCCTTTCGTCCCACGTGCATGTATTTATGCGTATAAATATAAATGCCCACAGAAGACACACACAGGTAGACAGGTGTTCAACTGGATATCTGATTTGAGCTACATTTCTAAGCCTTTCATTTTTTGTGCTCTAATGATAACAAAAGGTTTCAGAATTATGAGCAAGAATACCATTTTCTGTTTAACTCCCTGAGGTAAATACAACTCCTTTTAAAAATCTGTCTTAATAAAGTGGTAAATGCGGGCATTCTATTAATCCCTTGATGACAGGTTTCTAAGTGTCTACAAATTTATGGGTCATCAAATATTTGTTACACGTATAGGAAGACTTTCAATATTTCAATTTATTGTATAAAACACGATGCTGATAAGAACTTCTCATAAAGGCTTCCAAGGAAGAGTAAAATTATGGGGGAAAACATAAGAACCAGCATCAAAGACCTAGATTACTAGTGTTTCTCTCCCGACCTTCAAGTTTTGCATTTCTAAAACTGAAGCAATTTCTTCTGCATAGAATCCTCATAAAAATTAAATGGGACTGGATGCATGAGCATGGTACAAATTCTAACGCCCTATACAAATTACTTTCTTATTGTCACTACTACTTTCTATCCCTGCCTCAAAGAACTTTACTGGTTACGATTACTTACTTCTAATATTCAATTTAAATTTTAGTAAAAGTTCTTCCCCTGAGCTTATCACAACTTTTCTCAAAATATTCCAGATCATCTCTTATCCACCCCAACACTTCACTTCATACATTCATCTATGCCCACAAGAGCACACTGAAATTTTCTAAAAAATCTTCACATGATTTTTCATTTGACCCTCACACCAACCCAGTGATGTGTGAAGGTGCCCTGTTCCTGATTCATGAATGCCTGATCTGTACCTGCGGTGTCTACAGGTGTAGTCTTGCAGCTGGGAAGGCAGTTGAGCCGCCTGGCCTCTCACCCTTTCTCTTCCCGTCCTGCTGAACAATTCTCCAGAAGTTTTCTACATCCAGCCTCACACCTAAAATCACTCAGGATTTCTCTTGTTTAGAGTACATTCAAACTTCTCTTCCTCTTTTTCCTACCTAAGTTTAATGACATGATCCATGGTTATGAAAGCTTTAGCCTCTAAGGAGTTTATGAAGGACTTTATGGATAGCGTCAAAATATTCCATATTCAGGATTCAAACTGATATTGCAAAACATCACAAGCTGCAAACACTGACAGCATAAAAGGCATCAAGAATTTTAAAAAGGAAATTGTGAAGAGTTAAATTATCCTACTTTTTCCTCAAAAACTTGGCAATCAATTCTCCAGGGGGGTGAGTAAAATATGATTTCTTTAAAGAATATTGTCAAATCCCTAAAAACAAAGTATGCATGAATATTCATGACAAAAGAATGCTCAATGATTTAATCTGCTGCTTACTAGTAGAGGTAATAAATCCACTCTGGTTTAACAGTTTCCATTTCTTGGTAACATTGTCTGGAAAGTTTTAAACAGGTGGTATGTTTCCTCTCTAGGGTTGCTATTTTACTTGCAATAATTTTCTACTTAGTATTTTCAGTTAGCAGCTTTAAAATCCATGTTTTAGAAATACTCTACCATAAAGTTTTGAATTTCATCCCCTGCTGAGTTTGCTTCCCTAGCCTATAAAACTAAAGGACATGTTTCCATTTTCAACTGATTTTATCTTCTGAAAACTTTTTAAAAAGAATGCTAGAAAGACCATACTTCAAGATACATTCACAGTAATTATAAAGGTATGATATAAATGAAGAAAATCAAGGTACAGAACAATGTGAATAGCTTATTCACATTTGTTTAAAAAATAATCATATAAACATGTATATCTGTAAACTATTTCTGGACTGATACAAAAGGGAAACACTGGCTTTTTACTGTACACCATTTTAACCACTTCAGTTTTGGGCCACATGTATTTTATTTCTTAAACATAACAGTGAGTTAATCAGGACACATACTAGAAGAGAAAATTCTCTCCAACTGACCATTTGCCAATCATCATTACATAAAGCTGAAAAGAAAAATGCAGTCAAGGTAGACTGCTCCAGAGTTCATCTGGGAAAGCTGCTGAGTTCCAGGAGCCTCTGCTGGTTAGCTCAGGATGGTGCTGCTTTCATGAGGCACAGGACTTGCATCAGAAATAACCCCACAAATTCCATCAATACTTTTGTTCAAACCTAGTTATCTACCTAAGTTAGCATTCCTGCAGGACATTAACTACAGGAGATGGAAAGAGAAAATGTGAAAAGACTGCAGAATTAGAAACAAGCTAAAGTGACAATTGAGTGAAAGCTAAGCTTCACTGGGTACTATTATGTGTAGGCAACAAATTGAAACCACTTTGATTTCAATTTCCAAGATGATTCATCAGGAGTTTGTCATATTTAATTCCAAACTCAGCAGTGCTATTTTATGCACAGGAAGATGCTGAAACAACTCAAATAATGAGCCATTAGTCAGTCAGTGGCAAACTTTTGTGTACTTAAACCATCCAGAGATTGTACATCCCTGTATTTCCTTCAAATCCAAGAGGGTCAGGACTCACAACTGCAAACTTGATGCCATTTCTGACCCACAGCAGCTGACTTGATTCCCACACTTATTTACCTGCCACTCAATGGTCACCGAGTAACTACAGTGGGTTAGGTCCTCAGGATACAGGGAGCAATGGAATTCCTGCTCTCAAATAAGGTCACCACACTGAGAGGAGACAGATGTGCATCAGCTATAATCCCCTAAAGGAGCTTCGTCCATGGGTGTACACACAAACAGCAGAGAAAAGGGTGGGCGTCCGCAGAGGAGGCACCTCTGAGCTCAGACTTATCTGCCCATAGTGGGGAGAAGGAGCAGGTATTTCAGGCAGGGGGAATTACAACTGCACACACAAAGAAGGAAACACAGCTGGAAGGATAAGAAAAAGCCAGCTAGTTCACTGAGGATCTTATCTGTCATATATAGGAGTTTAGACTTTACCTGGTAGACACAGAGCAGCACATGAAAATATTCTACTGTAAATTACCCATTAGACTTGCCTGCCAGAGAGATCACTCAGGTCTAAAAATGAGTGACACCAAAAAAGAGACTTCTTTTGAAACAAAGCTGGAGTGGCAGCAAGTAAAAAAGCATGTAAAGCCAGGAATCAGGAACTCTAAGTAATAGGATGTCACTTTCTACCAGAGTAACCCTGAGCAAGGAACCAAATTCTCTCACTTATTTTTTCCAAAGAAGATTCCTCTTCTGCAAAATGGGGATGCTCAAAGGATCAAATAGCAGAATGAATGTGAAATGTACTTTAAGACAGCCAAGTGCTCTTCTAGGGCTAGTTTGATATTTCTACTGTCTAGTGACAACTCCCACAAACAAGTCTCTAAGTTTAAGAAGGTGCTGTCATCCCTTCTGACACTCTCTTATACAGATAGAAGAGCCCCCATCTGGTCACAATGAAGTCTGGTCACAGGCTGCATTTTTCTCCTTTTCCTTTAGATTCAGGCAACTCCTGTATGTCTTGAATTTTATAGTAAAATTTTAACATCTCAAATACCTTATGAAAAAATGCCACAGCCTTTGTTACTGCTATTCCCTCTGTCTAGAATTCTCATCCCCCAGGGTTGTGCCCTTTTGTTTTCACTCAAAGGTCACCTTCTCAGTTGAGCCTTTCCTGACCGTATTTAAATAGTACTCTACACATGCACAAGCACACACACATGCGCGCACACACACTCTTCCTTTATTTGCTTTTTGCTTTAATAGCTCTTACTGCCATCTAGCATAGTATATGTTTTATTTACTTATTTTGTTTATGGGTCCTCTTTCCCCAATAGAAAGTAAGTCCTAAAAGGGTAAGGGTTTTATACATGTTGTTCACTACTGTTTCTTCCATAACGCTGCCTGGCATTAAGTAGTCACATGATAAATATGTGATAAACACACACATATAATTCAATTATTTCATATGTATCTCATCTACCCAGTGAACATTTGTTTACCACCATTTATATTCCAGGTCCTGCCCTAAGCACTGGGAAGTCCAGTAAGTACAACACAGACACTGCCCTCCAATAGCTCATCAAGTAGTGAGATGAGAAGTATATAAATTCAAGACAACAGAGTACAAGTACTATGACAGAGGTGAGTATAGAGCAGCACAAAAGGACACAGGGGAGCTCCCAACACAGCTCGGGACTGCTACAGAGAGCTTCCCAGGTGAGGCAACACCTGAATTAGGCAGCTGGGCAAAGAAATGGTGGACAAGACAATACAGGCAGCACACACAGCATGCCCAAAGACAAGGAAGCAGGACACACCGGGTGTTGGAGGAATTATAAGTGGTTGGTATGGATGTAGCAGAGAAGATGAAGTTGGAGAAACGGAGGCCAGACCATGGGGATGTGCAGACCTTGATGGGGAAATGGAAAACCACTGTAGGATTTTAGGCAGAGATGAGGATAACCAGACCTCTATTGTAGGAAGATCACTCTGGCAGTTGTTAGGGAAAAAATACAAAAATGAAGACAAAGTAAGTCTAAGAGGCTGTCACAGTAGTTTAGGTGAAGAACTATGGAAGACTGAATTAAGGTGAGGACACGGGGTAGAGAGATGAGGACAGATAGAGAGGTGGTAACTCTCCCTCACTCCCTCTTAGCACATCTGTCTATCTGGGAGAGTTGCAAAACGTCTTTGCATCTTGAAGTGGAAAAAATCCTGCTCAACAGCAGCTGCCTTATGCTGTTGGTCCCAGAAAAGGAATGGTGGCAGGCAGCAGGAACCATGACACAGGGTAGTGGGTAGTGTGACAACCAGGAATGAGAGGCCAATGGCTAGGGTGAGGCAGGAGGGCTCCAAGGGACACCTTCAAAGGAAAGGGCATTTTGATAGGAAAACAGTGACAGGAACAGGAGCAAGAGTTAAAGCAGAGATGGTAGGTTGACAGAAATTAGAAGCAAGAAACTGAAATTGGGGTAAGGGGTAAAAAGGGACAGGAATATAATCTTATTATTCTTCATACTGCAATGTCATGCTATGTTCTTCAGAGTAGGTATTCAATAAATGCTGAATGGGTAAAAGGATATACAAACTGTAAGACCTGGAAATTAAACACTCACACTTTCTACCAAGTAGAAAAAACTGTTGGAAACATAGAAGAAACCAAGATGGAAACACCTTCCCTTCTAACCCTTATCCTTCAATGTTCTGTTTTATCTCTTTGAAGGCTTTAATTGTGGGTTTCTTTTAGAGTGACTGTATTATCTGAGTTAGGAAATGGTGATGGCCAGATATAAAAGCTGGGATGAAATCACTGGTTTTCTCCAAACTTACTTCTGCACAAACAGTACATGCTTTGGGACTTTTCTTTTAATTTTTGGTACTATCAGGGAATTTTCCTTCAAGAAGAATACTTTAGTTAGTTTTTTGGGAAATGAAACAAGATCACGGGCCACAATGTGGCTCTGCAGCAAGATATTTGGCTTTCTTAAAAGTTGTAACTGGTAGTTTGTCTTGCATCAGTCTTAGTTCTCTTGCTTGCAGCTGCTCTTATCCACATTTACAGGACTGTCTTATACAGATCTAGAGTGAGCAGAAAGGTCACGAGGGTCAGGCATCATGCCATATTCATCTTTCCATCCCAATGCTCAGTAGGACTGTGGCACATACGAGGAGCTCAGGGGATGTTTTGTGACAAATGAGCTGACTAAGTGGCCTTTCAACCCTCGGCACATTGGAATGAAAGAAAGAGATATCATTTCAGCACTTGCATCCTATTTCAATGATATCCACTTAGAGATGGCAGTCAAATACATTTAGAAAACTAAATTGACTTTTGCAGGGGAGATTCAAATTCACCAGGAATGATGCATTTGGTCAAAGTAAAGCATCACTGTGCTTCCACACACTTGGAATTTTATAGCAAACTATTTGGGACTTGTCTGCATATACAGCATCAATGAAAAAGATAAACAAAACTTGCCACACTTCCACCTGTATAAGCACTCCATTCCCTCAATTTATCACACAACAGATCAATGCACATTTCTTATTTCACATAAAAATATAGCGAAGATGTAAAAACAAAATTACTAGAAATTTTTTTTTTTTTTTTTTTTAACCAGCACTCAGCCAGTGAGTGCACCGGTCAGTCCTATATAGGATCCGAACCCGTGGCGGGAGCGTCGCCGCGCTCCCAGCGCAGCACTCTACCAAGTGCGCCACGGGCTCGGCCCAAAATTACTAGAAATTTTATGTGAAGTAAGTAACTGTACAAAGCAACAGTAGCTACAAAAAAAATCAAGATTTTCAAAATAAAGTAAAACCTTATCAACTGATTAAAAGATGGAAGCATTCCTGTTTCTTGGCCAAATGCCATCACAATAATAAAACTATGCCTAAGAACAATACACACCTAATAATGATGGGGCCTTTGGAGATTACCCTATGCTGCAGATGGTTTACCCACTCTCCCTCTACTTTTAAATAAAAATTGATGGATGAAAGGAATAGCTATCACCACAAACAATGTTTTTCCATATTTGTACTTTCTTAGATACATTCTTTGGATGGTTGAGGCAGCTAGAACTTTGATATACATGTGAAATTTTTTCCTTATAGTCTGCTTTGGGTCGAGGAAAGCGGAATCCTGCCAAAAAAAATTTTGGACCTTAGATTTGCGCACAAAGTGGATTTGGAAGTCTGATCTATTTACTTATTTACTCACTCTTAAAGTGGTAATTTTCTTAAAATTACCCAATACAAAAATTAGCTAATTTCCTAATGCTGACCATTAAAACTGGTCTATACAAGTAAACCTGGAGGGCTTTGACTTTCCACTTTCTGGTGGCACCTGTAACACTTTTCTGTCCACAAAAGAGGCACATGTAACTTGAGACCACACTTCCACTCAGAAATTAACAGTAAAGTTATATAAAGGCCATGTGAAGCTTGTGGCAAATAGGAACAATATGTTTCAACATTCCATCTCCACAATTACTCCTCTCATATCTGTGGCTTAAAAGAAATAAAAGTGCAGTATTGCTGAAAGAATTACATTGCCCTCTTTCCTAAATTAGAGCCATCTTCCTTTTAGGTAGTCAATTAAAAAGCCAGTTCTCCATTTACCCTCTCCTACTATGTTTGCCTTTCCTACCTAAGAACTAAGTAAAATAACTTTTATTTACTGAAAGTTAGGAAGAATCGGCATTCACAAAAAATATTAGAAACTCTACCTCTTATTGATACTTGGAAAAGCGACTACATTTAATACAGAAAAGGCAAGGGCTGTTGGCCACTTGGAATGCATTCTGGATGCAAAGGGATCAGTCTCTCCAAAAGGTAAACACACATTCTGACTTGTTTTAGAAAAGCTTTACCTCTGCTTATTAACAAACTGGAAACCATAAGGACTCACCCTGTAAAGAGGATGGCACTTGTCCCTGAAACATGGAGCCAATTGGGCATAGATCTGTAGGCTATAGTAATACGCTGCCAGCTGGAGAGATAACGCAGAGTGGGACTGCTTTTCAAAGCACTTGTTAGCATCTAACACCTACGAGGGAACATGATAGAATTAACTCAGCTGAAAGGAAATAAACAAGATCATTATAAACCATTACTTTTCTAGTCATTACTGCAGGATTTTAGTACAAAGCTCCCACCTTATCAACTCAAGCTCAACTTAATATGACTACATTAAAATTCAGAAGACACTATAGAAACAGATTCTATATGCAAGTGGATTTAAAAAACAACAACATTTAACCTAACATTGTAGAACTCACTCTCTGGATATTGACCAGGAACCTTTCAGCACCTAAGAACTATCAGAAGGAAATGACACATATAATAAACAATTTTACTGATGAAAATCTCCAGTACAGATTTTTTGTTTACTCTGTTTAAGTTCTTCTTCACCACTAAGGGTAAACTTACCTGTGGTAAGGCAAGGAGATAAGCGAGAGCCAAGGTCATGTCACTTGGCAAAGCATCGCTTGCTAGCTGCAAGAGAACTAAATGAAAAAAATGCATTATTTTCTTTGAGAATCCATATGATAGTCATAGTTAGTAAGTGTCATGAGTTTAGCCCTATATGATTTCAACAGATTATTAGCTTTAGAGGAAGACCTTTTATGAAGTCTACTCATCACTATCCAAACACAGATCACATGGAGCTATGTTAAATAGTAATCTTGCCTTAAATCAGAAAAAGAATACTGCTCATTGCTTACACACGAGGAAATCCTGTTAGGGCAGCTTAAAGTCTAAGTGCAAAGATAGCAGTGAGGATGGTTTCTTAGCGTTGAGCCTTTTGGTTTGAAAGACACAGGCTATGCTATAAAATTATGTATATTAATGATAGCTAATGCGTAGGGTGATCACATGAGTACTAAAGATCTGAGCAATAAAACAGCTTTGTGGGTGCAAATTTAGTATAAATCTTTTGATCACTACAATGATTTTGTTCCTTCCAAAACACCCCTCTTCATTACACTCCACAAAAACAAAATCAGTTTCTTGCTTTGTTTCCATGTCTTAAAATAGCTCATCCATTAACAAATTTTTCAAAGGAAGAGGCCCAAATCCTTTGCAGGGGATAGTAATGTTCTGTATCTTGATAGGAACAAGGGCTACACAGGTGCTGTACTTGTTAGGACACATACAGTCATACAATGAAGATTTTCATCTTTCACTGTTTGTAAATTTTATCCCATACAAATATAAGAAATACTAACTCTTGTTAAAGATATGCACAGTGCAGTGTCAAGGAGTAAAGTATACAGATGTCTACAAATTACTTTGGAATGCATCAAAAAATAAGTTGGATTTGGTAGATGGATAGAGGGGTGGAGAAATACATGTTCAGTAAGTATGGTAAAATGTTAATTGTAAAATCTAGGTGGAGAGTATATGGGAGTACACTGTAGAATTTTTTCAACTTTTCTGTGATTGTTAAGTTTTCTCAATAAATGTTGGAGGAAGAAAAGAAAAAAAAAAATCCTCTCTGATAACTGTGTCAAATGCTCAAGCTCCCTGTCAGTTACTTATTTTATTTTTTTGGCAGCTGGCCAGTAGAGCGATTAAACCCTTGGCCTTGGTTTTATCAGCACCATGCTCTAACCAACTGAGCTAACCAGCCAGCTCACTCTGCCAGCTATTTATTTCCCCAAATAGGTTTCCTGAAGGGTACTTCTGTACAAGTTGGTCTCCAGCCTTGTCTCCATCACTCAGCCAGCTGAGTTTCTGGCCACAGTAAGCCCTTGAACTCCTACCTACTCTAAGACTGGAAGAATCACAGGCATTAAGCACACTATTGCCTACATGACCTATGGCTGAAAGGAAAAAGATCATATTTCTTCCCCAATCCCTAACACTATTGTTGAAATTATCTCAAGACATCCTTTTTCTCCCACATTGATCACAGTTCATTAATCTCTACAACCTAAGTGCCTAGCTCAGGGTCCTTACTAATAGATGAACTGTCAAAGGAAACCGATGAGGGGAGGGGACATCAGTACCCACTCCACACTGGGCATCAAAACTTTCTTAGCAACCCTTCCCAAGACTCCAGGGATTCTTAAAAAGTGAAAATCAAGCCCCCACATAGGAAGTTTCTCAGCCTTGGAATCTGCAAACCATTTGACAGATTTGACAGTTTGACAAAATTTTCAGAGGACGGTAAGTAGAGTGATATGGGTTTCACTGGGATCCATAGACACCATATTGGCTGAAGGCTGAACCACAGGGACTTTACATTACCATTTAAGATACATTTAAAAGAAAAAAGAAAAAAAAAAAGCCCTGCCCTACATTTAGCAGTGTGTATGAATTTGATTTGCAAAGTTAGTTCTCAAACCTTGAACATAATGCATTTTCCAAATAAGTTATACAGCCTAAATCAAATGAAATCTATGCCTAAGACTCCAAGCACTAATTCTGTGCAACGTAAGTGCCTCTGGAAAGCACTGTATGATAAATTTAATTCCAGAACCAAATTCACAGAGGAAAGTTGCCCATGTTATTGATTTGGAAATCATTAGCCATTAAATCATTCATTTAGCTAAATAAATAATGATCAATTTTCTTCAGCTAGTCTCCATAAAAAACCTTTTCATCAACTTTATTAAAAAACTTCTAAAATGTCAGATCACATTGAGAAGTTTAATTTGTATTATGACCTACTTCTGAACCAAAATCAGAAACATTTTTACCAAAATTTTTAATTTGGGTTATTTAAACCTATATCACTCCTTAATTCTGCTGAGTTTCTGACAAATATTTGATATTATAAAACAGCCAAAGTTATCTGTTCCAGATATATTAGCATTATCAAAAGATATCAAATGTGATAGTGTACTTAGAAATGCATCATAAACTGTAAATGCATATGTAAATAAAAGTAATGATTATTTTAAAATCATCTCTATATTTAATATACACAGTATATTAAGGGTATATACAATATACTCTTTCTTAATATACACAGTACGTTCTCTGAAATGTTCTTCCTATTCAATAACATTTGAAAATACATTTTTTTAACTCTTTAATAGACTTAAATTCTTTCCCCTGGTGAAACACTAAAATCTGATTGTCAGAAAAAGCAATTTGAAGAAACACGGGCGCAGAAAGAAAATCCCTGCATTCCCTTTAAAACCCCACAGACACTACTAAAAATAGCACACATACTTGGATTCAGACTAACCAAGAGCACAGGCTCAATTCAATGGCCCAGTGACTATGATACACACACTGCCACTGTCCCTACTCTCATCACTGTGAAGAGACATTTATTTTGCACATACTATAAAGAAAAGCCTTGCAGCTCTGGTTAAGGTGTTAGAATTAGATATAACACTAAAGGCTGATTCCTCAAGTTGAAGAGACCAGACATGGGCATAAAAGATATACGTAGCTGCCAGATAAGAGCTCCAGAGAGCAAGTGTGTCACTTTGAAGAATGGACATATGACGGTTGGGGAGAATCTGGTATCTTAAGTGAAACTCTCCAAATAGTCTTAACTTTGGTCTCACAATTGAATAACCTGAGGTACTCTACAAATATGTGATGCATGGGCCCAGCTCTAATTGGGTTGCCTCGAGTGCAAGGCAGTAGCAAGGAAGCTTATGCCGGTCAGGGGACCAGGCAAAGCACAGGTGCACGAGATGAGCCCCACATCATGCCCCCTTTATCAAGAAGGAACCGGAACAAAGTAAAATCAAATAATCGTCTTCTGTTTGAAATCCCTGTAGCTTTCAGTAGAGCTTTAAAATGTTTAACTTGGCACACAAGGCCTTGCATTTCTCTTCTGCCTACTGTCACCTCGTTTCTTTGCTGGTTTGCCCATACAGACCCTTCTTTCCAGGTATTATAATAACTTTCAAATCCCTGAAAAGTCATGATGTTTTATCCCCTTTGTTTTTGTGAATTGCATTCCCTCTTCCTAAAATAGCCCCTTTCTCTCTCTCCCAACCCACCTCCCTCTTATTCTTCCTCCGCCCCCACCTCAACTCTAATTCATCCTTCCAAAGCCAGGTCAAACATCACCTGCTGCAGGAGGCCTCTTCACACCTCCTTCCCCTCAGCTGTCACACCTCTATAATCCGGAGGCCTCCTGTGTGTGCCTGTCATAGGCTTATCACACACAGATTTGTCTATCTTCCCACCTCAGTTGTAAGCCCATTGAAGACATGGACAGTGTCAACATAATAGTTTAAGTTTCTAGGACAGTGCCCAGTACACAGGTAGCTCAAGGACCACTCCTTCAATGAATAACATACACGTGGTTAGAAAGGGAACTGGAGGGGGATCCCTGATTCATCACCACGTAGTTTTCCCCTGTCTGCACAACTCAAGAAAACCTCACTACTTGCTTTGCGTTTCAGGATCATTCTGATACCTCATTATTAAGTTACCGGCTGCACCAAAGATGGCTGAGTCCTCTAAGGACCCTGTGAAAAGAGGAAACCAGAAGTATGGGCCTCTCAAGGGCCTGATGCTGACGTACTCTAAATGTTTCTCCAAAAAAAGCTCTGGAAAACATCAGAAGCCTCAATAAGCTGAGGAATCAGTTTAAAAGGGACTACTCCAAGAAAGTATCCATCTTAAGCATCTACCTTTTAGACATTTAACCATGTGGCTCCAATACTCTGTCTTCTTGTGAGGCATACATCTTGTATGAGAAGAATTCAAACTCATATACATGTACTTAGCAAGCTAACTAATAAAAACATTGTATAAACCAATGTTTGCAAATGTCTTCATTATTACTTCAGTCCATTATTTTACCAATCAATAGCTGATATTCCACATTCAACCCACTATTTTCTCAAGGTCTCAGAAGATTAAAAGATATGTACAAACTACCCTGACAATCAATCACATTTAATCCATGAACGGCTAATTTAAGACAATAAAAAGAAAAACGAGTAAATGGAGGAAGAGCAATGTGACTACACACTTCATGTATATTCAATACCAACACTAAGATGTACCATGAATTTAATAATAACTTTCTGAAGACAAAATGAAACATAAACATACTCATTACTGGGAGATATATCCTGAGTAGAAAATTAAAGAGGTAGAAAAACATGCATCTCAGAACTGAAGAAAAAAGATATATAGTCATTTCTCAGTATCCATGGGGGATTGGTTCCAGGACTCCCCATGGATAGCAAATCCGTGAATGCCCAAGACTCCCATATAAAATGGCACAGTATTTGCATATAACCTATGCACATCCTCAGGTATACTTTAAATCATTTCTAGATTACTTATAATATCTAATACCATGTAAATGCTATGTAAATAGTTGTTATACTGTATTGCTTAAGGAATAACCAGAAAAAAAGGCTTGTACATGTTCAGTACAGAAACAACTATTGTAGACATAACTACATTTTTGATCCACGGTTGGCTGAATCCACGGACGCGTGAGAACCAACTGTACTTAGTAAAAACCTTCAGTACGCAAGCAGTGATACACATAGTGGATGGGGAAGTTGTATCTGCCTCTTCCCAATTGCAAATAAATATTGATCAAAAGAAAATAATTATCTAAAAATAAGTTACAGTATCAGGTTTGGGGGGAAATAGCAGTTATATTCACCATAAACATTTTCTCAGGTTATACACCACACAGCAGTGTATTCAGTTAAATTAAGACAGCACTATCTAGGCTTAATGGCACTTAGAGGTGGCCAGAAATATTTAAGTGGAGATTGTGGATAGGACTTCCAAGAAAACTGTGTTTTCCTCCCCTACCTTCCTCCTTACTGATGCCTGGAATATGGACAAGATACCTGGAGCTCCAGCTGCCTTTGAATCATGCGGTATTCAATAAGGATGGCAGAACAGAAAGGAAACTAAGAGAATATTATCAAAGAAACTACCTTAGAACCTTGAAAAGAAGTAAGGAGGCTAAAAAGAAAAAAATACAAATGGCAAGTTGTCTGTGGCAAACTTGCATACAGTTACTTCTTCAAAAAAAGTTCTATATGGAAAGATATGCCATTACACAGGAAATTCTTAAGACCAAATGTACACCTATATTCTACGAAGCATAAAAGTAGGAACGAAATAAGTATTTATTTAGCACTTTATACCATTCACTAGAGAATAAATTTACATAATTAGCAACTTAAAGATAGGAATTATATCTTATATATCCTTTTAAATCCTCAGAATAAGTAGGTATACAGAAAGCAGTAGGTTCTCAGTGTTTTAAATGAATGAATAAATGACGGTGTCAAGTTAAGCGTAATTTCAAAATTACTTTAAAAACTTACTATTTTTCTTCTCGTTCATTCATACATTGTTAGTTATTGTTCTCCTGATATGAGTTACACACCGTCAAGAGACTAAAATGTTCTTTCTTACCTTCTGTTGTTGGAAATACTTCTCCTTCAGTTTTAGCCTCTGCTAGTTTTCCAGTTCTCAGCAATACTTCTGCAAAGCTTTCTATGGGGACATACTGATAGGTGTCATAGGTCACTTCAGACTAGACGAAAGAAGCAGTTTTACCATTTACTAGGATGTCTTTTTTTTCTAAGAACATATTCTCAGAAAACACAATTACAGGATTTTGTCTTTTGGTGACTTGAATAATAAAAACTCACTAAGGCATAGTAATATATGTAACATTTTAAATAGATTTTAATCTCTTAATATGTCCTAATGTATACAAAAGAGATCATGTAAAATCAATGAATAACATGAGTGACAACCAAGCCAAAGAAGTACATTTTCAGAAAAATTTTAGTTTTTGTTTATACTGTCTACAACACCATGACAGTTAAACCTGTCTTCTTAGGCACATTGTCCTTACCTTGGTGACAAAGGGATTAGAGATGACAGATTCATAAAAAGGATGACACCCTTGTTTTTCTAGATCTTCATTGGCTACAGTTCCAATTCGATAAGCACCACCAATTTCTTGCCCCTAAAAAGAGCAAAGTGAAGAATCATGGATAATAAGATACAGAGGGTGAGGAGGGAAAGGGGAGAGGAAAAGAGAAGACGGAGGAAGGAGGGCAATAAAGCAGGCAAGGAGAAGAGACGGATTTCAGGAGAAACTGATCAGTGCACTTTCTGTGCCCTAGAGAGAGACTGGCAAAGTGACACAGACATCCGGCAGTGAATGCAAGAATAATCACGGCATTCTAAGAGCAGCACTTCAGCCTCACCCTGCAGTGCCTTTGGATATTCTTGGTCACTTTGACATCAAAGAATAAGAAACACTGAAGCAATCAGTGTTACACACATGGTAAGTTTCCCATACTACAGTCTGATAAGCATCCTAAAATACGATTTTGTACTTGTTGCTGCCCTGCTCAAAAAACTAGTAGCTCTGTAAAAGGAAAACAGCCAATAGCATAAAACCTAAACTATGGAGAATAACACATCAGGTTATTAAATGTTAATTAACATTAAAGGCTATCTCGCCACTCCAATCAACTGACCTACTTCATGCACGCTGCCAACCTCCATGCCTTCCTCCCAGTATAAGAGTCGCGTCCATGCTGACCACCTGGATGGATCCTACCTTCCTTGCAGGATCAGGCTCAGACCACACCTGGTGACAACTTACCAGATGAAAGCATGATGATATGATTGGGCCCCTTTCATTAATTCCATCTCCTTCACATCTACCATCTACACACATGCCTTTAAGACTTGTTTTCACTTTAGTATCCCAAGTATAGTTAATTACCTTTATGTTTTGCTCTCCTCAAACAGATTGAAAAGCTCCTCACTGGAAGAGCCAAGTGAAAAGCATTCACCCATTCCTCTAAAGGATGTTGTGCACTTGCTTTATGCCAAGCACAGTCTAGGAAAACAATAAAACTGCTGCTGCAAATGATGATAAAAATTACAGTTGGTATTTAATGAAAACCATATATTAGGCACAGTGCTGAACACTTTACCTGAGACATAAACCCTCAAAAAATCCAACAGGTAATACAGAAAAATAACCATAATCATAATCCAGCGTGACACATGCACAGACCTACTCCAAAGTCAAGTACATAGCATCTTCACTTATCCAGCTGATTGGACCATCATCCTCAGGTCTCCTCCTTCCCACACATCCCACACATCCCACTTTCAAACCATCAGCACATCCACAAAACATCTCCAAATCAACCACTTCCCACTTCTTTCATAGCTACCCTATCCAAACCACCACCACTTCTCACCTTCTACAGTGGTTATCATAGTCTACATGAGGCTTTAAACTTCTGGCCTCCCCACACCCTGCTCGCTCGCTCAAAGCACATTGACCTCCTTATGTTCTATGGAGATGTCCAGCATGTCTCCACCACAGGGACTTTGCACTTGTTCTACTTGGTTCAATCATAGTTCTGCTCAAAGTGACTCCTGTTCTGGGAAGCCTAACTGCCCTGTCTAAATCAGAACTGTATTCCCCAGTATCACTCACCATTCACTTACCTTGCTTACATTATCTTCACAGTTCTCATTGCCACCTGCCACTACATTACTATACAAAATCTTATTTTTTTCTTTGTCTCCCCCACTGAAATATAAGTTGCACAGGGGAAGGGAATTAGACTGAAGTGTTTCTCCATTCTCTTCCCAGTCATTAGTACAGTATTTGACACAGAAAAAGCCTAATGAGCATTTGCTGAATGAGTGAATGAGATACACAATGAGTGTTTGGAGTGAACTGATAATCAGGCATATGTTTTTCCTTCCTTTTTGTTTTCTAGTGTGAGACGAAAGGACTGCAACATGCAAATGCAGAGGAGACAGCAGGGGGAACGACAGGTTAAGATGTCCCAGAGAGCAAACTCAATAGCTCCACTGCTGGTCCTGACCTCTGCTTCCAGAATGGAAGCAAGAATCAGTTAAACTGTTCTCTTTCCTCAGAGCCCCCACGCTGGTTGCTAGCACTCTTCCTTAACTGCTAACCTGTAGAAATACAGCACAAGAAAGTAAGCACTGATTAAATCATTTCCTTTTCATCTCACTAAATTTTACTTCTGATATATAAACCAGATATTACCTAAATCTATATCAGTGTCAGTGTCCTTTGCAAGTACTCCGTGGGAGTACATTATCTATAAAATAGATTACTCATTCCCTATCTAATGCAGGCCTAGATTTCTCAAGAGATTATTTTAATAATCCAGAGAAAAGAAAAATATAACAGTGAAAACAACTAAGAGCGGTGCTATGAACTGATATAAAATACAGAATTGATTTTTTTAAAAAAATATGCATTGCTTACATGAAGGGGTCGAAGGTATGTTAAAGACTTTTTCCACCACTGCCCATCACTGACAGCCTGCAGCACAGCCTTGGTGGTAGTCGTGGTGTTGGAAAGGACTTTCATGGTGGTAGTAGTGGTCCACTGTAATAGGTCAGCCGAACTGCTGCCTGAAACACTTACTGTATCCTATGTTTTAAAAAAAAAAAAAATGGCAAGAGCAAAAATGTGCATCGTCATAAGAACAGAACAGAGAATGATAATGTGACTGCTTAAAATGATCAGACATTAGATATGAATATAGATAAATTTAAAAATCCATCTTTGCTAGTAACAAGGGATGTGAAACAAAGCATCATCTTTAATTCCAACAATAAGATACTGTTTCCTTGACAACACACTATAAAGTATTTATTTAAATTAATTAAGAAATAAGTCATTCATTGGAACAATGCTACTGTGACCCAGACAAAAGTAGAAGATTCAGATTAATCCACCTTCAAGTGTTAAAAGGCATTGTTTTTCCTCCAAACAAGTGGATGATTAATGGGGTTTAAAAGGTTTATAATGTGGAATCTCTCGCCAATCTTGAAGTAATCAGCAAAAATTCTAACTTTCCATTTACAAATCTGAGAGATTCCAGAAGGAGAATATGCTAATACATTAACAGTCTTTTAAACAGAAATGACAAAAACCACATCTGCTTTTGGTCAGAGACAAATATTACCTATTCTATACAAATAAACTCATTGATTTACTGTCTGTCTACTTCTACTTATTTTTCCTTAAGTATCCCAGTCACATGAAAGAAAACTTAAGACCAAGTATTTTAACACCTATAATCTTCTTGCTACTAACAGAAGAATAGCTTAGTCGATAGCTATTTTATTCTTTAACTAAGAATAGCTTAGTTTGGCTATTTAGGTCAATATCACATCACTCATTAAGACACTATTTAAGTAATAAAAAAAAGTAACAAATCATGTAGTCATCTAATAATTACCAAGAAATCATCACATAACAAATACAAAGACAAAGCTCTACCTACTATATGACCCTTTCAGATCAACTTGACAGTTGTCATATATGGTAGGTAGAATTATGCCCCCCACCACCCCCACCAAAGATGTCCACATCCTAATCCCTGGAAAAGGGACTATGCAGATATGATTAAGGGCACAGACCTTATGGCGGGGAGATTATTCTGAATTATCTGAGTGAGAGTAACCTAATCACATGAGCCCTTAAAGCAGAGAATCTTTTCCAACTAGGGTCAGAGTGTCAGAGAGATGCCATGGGGGAAGAGACAGGAGAGATCTGAAACATGAGGGTACTCAGCCCATAGTTGCTGGCTTTGAAGATGGAGGAAGAGGCCCTGAGCCAAGGAATGCAGGTAGTCTCTGGAAACTAAGAATAGCCCTCAGGTAACAGCCAGCAAGGTAATGCAGACCTGACCTATAACCACAAGGAATTAAATTCTGCCAACAACATAAATAAGTGTAGAAACAGGATCTCTTCCAGAGCTTCCAGAAAAAAAAAAAGCCTTGTCAGCACCTTGGTTTTGGCCTTGTGAGACTCTAAGCAGAGATCCAGACAAGTCTGCCAGATTTCTGTCTGATGGGGACTGTAAAATAATCAACTGTATTGTTTTAAAGCTGCTAAATTCATGGTAATATATTACAGCAGCAATAGAAAACAAATACATCATGTTAGGATACTTAAATGTATATTTTTTCTTACTTCTAAAGGGAAACGTATTTAAGCTATATTAACCAATGCTTACAATTTATCTAGTTTGCTGTTGTTTGCCCATAAATATTCTAAACTGCTTTTAACATGCAGGGGGAAAAAAAATGTTTCTTATGGGCTTTTTGAACATTAGGAAATGTGTAAACTATCAACTCAATGTAATATTATATATTATAATTTAATTATGAAAACAACAACAGAGAAAAAATGGATGATATGTTAAAAAGAGAGGAAAAATCATGTTAAATAATTGCTTGTCTACCATAATGGCAAACATGCAAAAAAAATAATTGGGATTTAGAGCCAGTGCAAAACAGCACCTCTCCTGGATTTCAGGTTGTGGCAGGTACTGCAGCTGGGGTGACTCAACCGCACTCTGACTCACTTCCCAGTCTCCCTGCTGTTGGAAGCCAAAAGGCTAAAGACTACATTTCCTAGACTCTCTTACCACTGGTGTTCCACACACGACCCTAGTTTTCTCCAAATTTCATGCACGTGCTGCATGAAATTTGGGAGGTGGAACTATAGTGGAGACCCATATCTCTGCCAATTTTGTGGTTTTCTACTAGCAAGAAGTATGAGGGTACTCCAAAAGATCATGGAAAGATGTATATTATCTTTCAATTCTATTTTTCCACAAACTTTTTAAAGTACCCTCGTATATTTACCTTTTTTTTTTCTTTTTTCTGGAATTCTGGTTGCATTTTGCAGCAGTGGTAACAGAAGGAATTAGAGGATGAGTGTGAACTTCATTTTGCTGGCTAGTTTCTTGGTAAAGGCAGTGTAGCACTGCAGCCTGCTAGTAGTAGCACTTGGAACCAAGCTCATTTCCCAGCTTCCTGTGGCAAACTGCAGCTCCCGTAACAAGCAATTGTGCAATATCGTTCCAGGAGTAACTGTCAGAAACATACCTAAAGCCTGCTACCTCAGTCTTTCCGATGATTTTCTAAGCCCCTGATTTGCCATAAAAAATCACCTTCTGCTTGTAACAACTAGAATGTTTTCTGTTATCTACAACTGAACCGTGACTGATAAAAAAACAAATTGATATGGGCTGGATGGTTAGCTCAGTTAGTTAGAACATGGTGTTATACACCAATGTCAAGGGTTTGGATCCCTTTATGAGCCAGCCGCCAAAACCAAACAAACAAACAAAAACCAAAAAACAAAATAATAAAAAATTGATAAAAAATGTAAGTAGGAATCAGAGATATGAGAAATAGTATCTTTATTCTGGAGTGGAGAACATGGCTTAAAGCTACAGTTGTAAATAGTCTAAAACCTTTCTGTAAGCCTGTGTCTTGGAGTAACTTTTTCAAACAGTTGGATACATTGAACCAAGACCACCGTGTCAGTGCGGTGGTAGAAGCCAAGTGGAAGAGACTTCCATAGCTACCTCTGACCTGTGCTGTCCAACACAGTAGCCACCAGCCACCTGGGGCTACGGAGCACTTAAAATGTGGCTATTCCAAATCGCGATATGCTTTGAATGTAAAATACACAATGGATTTTAAAGACTTAGTACCAAAAAAGGAAGAAAGGCAGGAAGAGAGAGGGAGGAAGAGAGAGAAAAGAATAGCGCACATGAGCTTAACCTCAGTGAAGCACATGTAGAGTAGAAGTAGAGCAGAAGACACACTTTCTGTCAATAGATATCACCAGGAACCTTGGGGCTAAGGCTTACATTCTCGGTTATTTCCCTCAACTTCAGCAATCAAGCAAGTTAATACTATGGTTTGAATGTGTCCCCCAAAGTTCATGTGTTGGAAACAACCCCCAATACAACAGTGTTGAGAGGTGGGACCTTTAAGAAGTGATTAGGTCATAAGAGCTCTGCCTTCATGAATGGGCTAATATTATTATGGGAGTGGGTTTCTAATAAAAAGGATCAGTTCAGCTCCCCCCTCTCTCTTGATCTTGCTCTATGGGATGATGCAGCACAAAGGCTCTCATCAGATGCCGGCACCTTGATACTGGACATTCCAGCTTCCAGAACTCTGTGAAATAACTTTCTTTTCTTTGTAAATTATCAAATATGTGTTATTGTTATAGCTAAACAAAATGGACCAAGACAGTTACTCATTCTCCATTGTGGAGGGAAAAGGAAGACAGAATCAAAGACTGAAGCTCATTATCCAACACTTCTGAAAAGACAAGGTAGAAAGGCCTAGAGAGGAAAAGAACATAATTCTCCCTTCAACAGTAATAATAATGACAACCGTCATGTCTTGACTACTTGCTATGTGCCAGGACTTTCACAAAGTGCTTTTTATGCATACTGTGCGTAAAAACTGGAAGAGAACCCAAAAAACAAAAATAGTTGTTTTAGTGGTAGCATTACCAGAATTCTTTTCTTTCCTTCATTTCTTTACCATTTGAGGAGATGGCACTGGAGGTTCATTTCCTCCCCACTTTGGTAATATAGTAAACAGCTGCCTCATCAGGTCTGACTTGGAAGAAAAACACACAGATTCTAGCTTCTGAGCTTCAGAGGCCCCCTTTTCTAATAAGGTCACCACCCAGCCAAGGAGCTACTAATGTTACACAGTGATACAGATGTCACCTCCAACTCCTGTCCTGCATTATGGGGATAGAATCTCTTTCCATTGGACAGCTTGTCACTGTACACGTCACCCACCAAGTCTGGCCTAAGCACACCTCTCTGTGGGATACTGAAAGCTTTGGACATCACATACACTCTAATTCTTTCTGCCTCTAGGTTCTTCCCCCTAATAAACCCTGCACTGAGAGGAACTAGTGCTCTGTGTCTGAGACCCCAATGAAAAACACTGACAAAAATAGCTCTTTGCCAGAAACAAATTTCAAAAGGAATTTGTAGTAACTGTCATTCTTTATATGTATGTGTTAGTGTATGTAAATTTATTAGCTATACTTCTGAGTTACTTAAAAAGCTACAACTAGAAAAGAAAAAAGAAACAAATTAGAATTCATTCACCTACTGAGCAAATATTCACCGAGTGACTTACTCAGTGTCACATGCTATGTTAGGCAACAAGGCGATAAAAATGAGTAACACAGTCTCCACTTCCAAGGAGCTCAGACACTAGGGACAGAGGCAGAGATACAGAGAAATAATTACAGAATGATATCAATTTCTAAAAGAGAGGCACATAGGAAGTACTACGAGGACATGAAGAGAGATCACATCTCCTCTGCCTAGGGATACAATCACAGAGGCCTTCACAGAGAAGGTAATATCTCAGCAGCTAAGAATTTAGGGCTTGCAGAGAATAAATGGTGAAGATGATTTCAGAGGGAAGACGCAACTTATGAAATACAGCAAATTGGAAAAACCTTAAGTGACTCAATGAAGCTGCCGAAAAGAGCACAGAAAGAGGAATAGCAGGATGTGAGGACGAAAGAAAGGCAGAGGTAAGCCCAGTAAGAAACCTATGAACCAGGCCAAAAAACCTCCACTGTTATCCTGCAGGAACAGGAGGCCATTAAAAGGCTATAAACAAAGGGAGTAACAGAATCAGGTTTGTGTTGCAGAAATATTTCAGGGGCAGGAACACAGTTAGGAGACTGGTGCATTACTACAACTTTAAAATAATCAGTGACTGAAATAAGGTAGTGACACTGGGGATATAACAAGGTTACTATAAGGTAGTTTTCCACCTGAATAAATATGTTAAGTTCAAATGTTTTTACTTCTAATTCCTCTAAAGGTGAAAAGATAAGCAGAAAAATTCAAGGATTCTGTATCTAACCATCTAATAAAGAAAGGGCATAGTCACCAAACTGGAAATATTAGCGAAAATCAGGGAGGGGAGAAAAAAAAAAAAAAAAAAAAAAGAACAAAGCCACACTGTCATGGTTTGTAGCAAGGCTAGAGGCAGTGGAGGTAAGGAATGAGTAACACATGTTATTGAGGAAGAACTAACCGAGGACCAAGCTCACAGAGAGGTTCCAGACACATTATTTACCAACAGTAAAGTCTAGGAGTCTTGTTTATGATGTACAAGAATCATAATGGCTACCATTTATTAAATGCCTACTGTGTGTCAGATGCTTCAGAAGGTCATTCCTAAGTTTTATAATAACACTGCAGAGTAGGTATTAGAATACGACTTGACAAAAAAGTAAACTGCAGATGAACCAAGTTGAATATGCTGCCTACATACAAATATCCTGGGGGTGTCTCCTCTCTTCTCCTTGACCAGATTTGGCTACCAAAATGGACAGTCCACTTGTTCTTTGCAGGATTTTGGCAATATTACACACACACACACACACACACACACACACACACATTTATATTTGTATTTATTTAAGCTCATTTATTTTCCTGTGTTATAAAATTAATGCAAACTCACTAAAGATGGTTTGAAAATTTCAAAAAAGTTGGAGGAAAAAAGAAATGTATTCACATTCCCATGATGCAAAGACAATTACTGCCAGCATAAATTCTCTCTTCCTGTCTTTAATTAACACATAGGAATCATTTTGAAAATACTTTTTATTGAAGTATAGGAAATATTCAAAGAACCGTACACATAAGTATAGTTTGAATAATTTTAACACTCAGGTAACCATTGTTCATACCAAGAAACATACCAACATCAGAACCCCCTCTTGTGCTCACTTCCAGTCACTGCCACTGCCAGAATGAACCCTATCCTGACTTGCAGCAGCATAAATCAATTTTGCCTACTTTTATACTTTATATGAATGGAATTATGTACTCTCTGTGTCTGATTTTTTTCACTCAACATAAATTCATTGATATTTTGTGAGTAGCTGAAGATTGTTAAACTCATTGTTATATCATACTATGTTGTGTGAATATACCAGAACAAAATTATCCTTTCTTCTATTGATGAGCATTTGAGTGGTCTCCAGTTTGGAGCTAATATCAATAGGGTTGCCCTGAAGATGTTGGTAATTATCTTTTGGTGAACATATTATGCACTTCTGGGCACATATGTAGGAGTGGAATTGCTAAGATACAGAGTATAACTTTGTCCAGATTTAGTAAATAGTGCCAAACATTTTCTAAAGTGGTTATACCAATTAACAGTCTAACCAGCAATTACAAGGGTTCTGGTTACTGCATCTCCATGCCAACACATGGTATCTCATGAATTTTTCATTTCAGCAATTCTGGTAAGTATGTAATGGTATCTCTTGTGGTTTTAATTTGCAGCTCTCTAAGTAACTTATGAAGTTGAACACCTTTTTATACGTTTTTTGGTCATTTGAAGTGTCTGTTCCAGTTGTTAGCCCATTTTTCTATTGGCTATTTATCTTCATTATTCACTTGTAGGAGTTCTTACACATTCTGGACATGCATCCCTTATCAGATATATGAATTGTGAATATTTTCTATTATTCCATAGATTGCTTTTTCATTGTCTTAATGGTATCTTGTGATTAACACGAGTTCTTAATTTTAAATTCGTCCAATTCAACAGTCTTTATGATTAGTACTTTTTATATCATATTTAAGAAATCTTTACTTAATCTGAGATCACAAAGATGTTCTTCAAAATTTTCTTTGACAATATTTTGGTTGTAAGTAAAATCTTAAGATGTTGTACTACCCTTCTATCCAGTCATAACATTATATGCTACTTTAGATGCACTTACCACAACATTACAATTTTTTTGTCTGCATTTCCAACTAAGTAGTGAGCTATTTAAAAGCAGTGATGCTATTTGCCCATTACTATATCCTCCAAGTATATGAAAGTCTCTAATCTACAGCTTGTATCTACAGGTAGGTATAAGAAGTCTGATTTTACTGTGCTGTTTAAATGTTTGAAGATACATTTTCAAAAGCCTAATATGTTGTGTTTAGAGTAGGTAAATGTTATTCAAATAAGATTTCAAGTCACTTTTTCAATTCCTGTTCATTTTTAGAATCTTTTTGAGAGGGAGTATTAAATGATTTGAATGTCATCAACTAATCCAAGTATAGAACTAAAAATATAAACATGGTAAGAAATGTGGCACTTTAGCAGAATATGACTTCATTCAGAGGTAAATCAAACCAACTGAAAGATAAAAAATACAAACCATAAAATGATTATTCCATTTCATAAAATGAACCTAACTTTATTTATGTTCATATGGATGGACTAGCTCAAGGTAGGAAATTTAAAGCATAAGAAACTTAAAACTTTGAGAAGATAAATGAAATTCACATGCTCAAAAATGTATGAGATAAAAGGATTTTCTGTAAGAGCTTCCTCTAATGAGAATTACAAAAGAGAAAGTAAAATAAAACACTCATTAGGACCATAGAAGAAGCATTTAATCTGGGGGTAGTCTACCAAGATTACCAGAGCCATTAATGAGGAAAATAGTTTTCTTTCAGCTGTGCATGAGAGGAAAAGAAAAAAGAGGTAAGGCAAAATTTATCCCTGAAATGATTACTACTGGCACTTTTTATATTCATAGCAGCACACTGCTAATTAATTTAGAGTGTATAGCAGCAGAAATAGATTAAACCCCAAAACCAAATCAACAATTCCCAGCATAAAATTTAACATGAAATCTCATTAATGTCAATTGTGTTACATAGCTCAAAGGTTAACTTACCAAGAACTAATAGTATTTTTCAAATCCTACAACAACAGACACCATTGCCAAACAGGTTCACAAGAACAAGGATAAGTCCATGTGTCAAATGTGGCTCACAGAAACAATTCTCATCGGTCAGTTCCTGAGTAGTATTCATAAAGCAAATGTACTTCACAGGGCCTGGTTTTCCAAAGCCTTGCAGTTTCAAATATTGACCTTGCAAAGGACAGGAAATTTTCCCCAGGCTATAGTCTCTGTTGTAAGATAAAGAATTGTAACGCAGCAAAGTTGCTGGCTCAAAGACAGGTTACTGATTGATATATAAAGATATTGGGAAATTGCTGTAAGAAGAGAATGTTTGCTAAAATCAAGCTTTTGTTAGTGGTTCAACTTAATTGCATTATAGAATGTCACCTTGCTTGTCTTACTTAATGTTACCTGCTTCTATTGTTAAACTTGTTAAACTGTGCTTAGAAAAAACTCCACCTATGTTCTCTTTCTGTAACTTCCTGGTCTGGAGAATAAATGCAGGAAGAGAACCCCAATTCGTGGTTAATTTCCCAAATGGAAGGAACAATGCCTCTCTCTTGAGGGTTCCGGGAGATTAACCCCTTTTTGGGGCTTCTCTCTGCTCAGAAGAAATGGGCTTTGAGTAATCTTTGGCGACTCCACATCCAGGGGAAAAGGGGTGACAAATCTGTAGGAGGCAAAGCAACAAGTTCCTAGAATGAATAATCTCTTTAAGGAGTTGTTTTCTCCATTGTCTGGTAATATAGGCTTAACTCCTGAGAAACCTATTGGCTTACTGTAAACTGAGCTGATGGTATACATATAAAGTGGCCAGGATTACAAACAGTGCTCAAATTGAGTTTAACCACTACCCCTTCTGCTCCAATATATCCTTAAATAATCCAAAGTACTTCCTTACACCTAAATTACTTAAAGCAAATCAGGATGAAATCACTCTAAAGTCTGTTAATTAACCTGCTAATTTGCAGCAAGGATACAATTTAGCTGTTCTCACCTTTGGGAGCCATGGACCCCTATACATTTCTGATGAAATCTGAGTCCTTTCCCCAGAAAAGTAAATGTCCATGCATGTGAACTCACATGAACACAAAGTCACAAACAGACACATACACATCAAGTTAGGCGTGCTATTTCAAAGGATTTAGGGGTCAAACCCTTCTTGGACCTCCTAGCATTCTTGGACATAGATTAGGAAATCTGCATTCAGGAAAAATAGAGGTATACAAAGTACAGTTTTCCCTTAGTATCCACAGGGGATTGGTTCCAGGACCCCTTGTGAATACCAAAATCCAAGGATCCTCAAATCCCTTACATAAAATGGCATAGGCATACTATTTGCATATAACCTACATACATCCTCCTTATACTTTCCAACATCTCCAGATTACTTATAATACCAAATGCCATGTAAATTCTATGTAAATAGTTGTTACACTGTATTGTTTCTTTATTTGTACTGTTTATTATTCAATTGTTATTTTTTATTTTTTTACTTCTGAATATTTTCCATCCATGGTTGCCTGAATCCGCAGATGAGGAATCTGCATATATGAAGGTCTAACTATATATTTTTATTTCCTTTTCTCATGCCCAATTTTTTTTTAATCTCTTTTGATAAAGACTTTGGGTTCTAGATGTACCCATAAAGTGAGTTTACTGAACACATATTTTTGGCATGCCTACTATGTTTAAGATCCAGTGCTAAGCAACAAGGTTATCATGATGATAAAGATATGGTCCTTGCTCCCAAGGAATTCATAGTTCATTAGGGAAGAAAGGCAAATAAGGCAATTTGCTTTATTTCCCCAGTGCACTGAGAACTTACCAAATTGGACTCCATTCAAATAATCCTCCCCAAGTAACAGCAGAACTTATCCCCACCCATCACAAGCACATCTTACCTTCCTCATTCGTTCATTCATTCTGCAACAAATATTCCTAACGTCAACTTGTGACAGACACTTTCTAGATGCTGGAAATACAGCAGTGAATAACACATAGTCCCTGCCACAAAGAGTGTACACTGCAGGAGGAGACATGCAGAAAATAAACATAAAGCATGTGAGAGAAGCATATCAGGTAAGCAACATGCTAACAGCTAGTGAGAAAAATAAAGTGGTATGCTGGGTGCGGTGAGGATGCTGTAACAGAACAGAGAGAGCAGGGAAGACGTCAGTGAGGAGACATGTGAATGGACACCTGCAGGAAATAAGATGACAAGTCATTTGGATATTTGGGGGAAGAACAACCTAGGTGCCACAGAGCAAGTACAAGGACCAAGAAGCAAAAGTTTGCTGGGAATGTTTAAAAAACAGCAAGAAAGCCAATATGACTGAAGTCAGCTGAAGACAGTGAATGTGTATGTTGAGAGGTGGGGACAGGTGAGGGGGATATAAAGTTGAACAGGTAATAGAGAAGACAGATCATGGGTGTCCCTGGACATAATTGTAAAACCTTAGTTTTTACTCTGAGTAGAAGGTTTTAAGAAGTGTGCCATGATCTGATGTATTTTAAAAGATCACGCTGGTTGCCTTGTTGAGTACAGACTATGGCAAAAGATCAGAAGCAGGGAGACAAACAGGACACCACTTTAAAACCCTAGGTGAGACATGCTGATAACTTAGACCAGGGTGGTTGCAGTGGTGATGGTAAAATATAGTCCAACAGGATTTCCTAATAGATTGGATGTACTGTGCAGGAAAAAGAGAAGAATCAAGGTTTATGATGTAAACAACTGAAAAGATAGAATTGCCATTTCTTGACATGCGGAAGACTCCAGAAAGAACACAACTGTTTCTGGAAGTGGGTAGAGGAAGGAGTTTTGAAATGAGCAGTTCGATTTTAACATGTTTAGTTTGGGTCGTCTACAACAAATGTAAGTATAGATATTAGGTTGCCAACTATAAAGCTAGAGCTATAGAGCAGAGAATCGTCGGCACAAAGTTAATATTTAAAGTCAGGATAAAGGGTGCGCTCATCTAGGGTATGACTGTAGATAGGGAAGAGGTTTAAAAACTAAGCCCTGGGGTATCTAACACTTAGCTGGGGAGATGTGGAAGAACCAGCAAAGACAATAACAATAAATGGCTGGTGAGTCCAAGGAAAACAAGGCAAATGAGTTGTCCCTGAAACAAGTATGCCAAATATTACTTATAGGTCAAATAAAATGAGACTGAACTTTGACCCATGAATTTAGCACAAACTGGTCACTAGTGACCCAGACATGAGCTGTTTAGGTGAAATTGTGAGGAAAGAGAGCCTCTTGAAGACAAGGTAAAAGGTAATGAGAAAAAAAGAGAAGATGTAGCCACTGCTAAGTATAAAACAAAGTAGGATATGAAAAGTCTCACAGAGTGGTACATATTAGACCCCACAGGGATAAGCAATATCACAATGCTTCCTTAAAGGGAAACTGTTAACATCCACAAATTTCACTGTAACTAAGGTAGACAGTTGAATGTATTATTTTTGGAAAATGCCTTTTGCAAGTGGATTTAAATAGCAAACCTAGATAAAAAGTAAAAATGTATTCTTTAGTACTAAAAGAGTTATTTTAAAATCGAACAGAAAATAATATATTAGAAATGCATGGGACCCATGAAGAAAGGAAAGGAAAAAAGAAAGAAGAAAATCTGGAATTCCAACAGTGATGCTAAAAGAGGAGGCAGCTAATTTCAACCCTGATGAAGAATGGAAATCTATGAAGTAGATTTGCCAATCCAGTCAAAATTATGATTCACACCCTGAGCAGGAAGCTGTCAACTACGGAAACATACTATCCAAGAAGCATGAGAATGAGCAGAATATTTCCTCCTTTGGTCAGATCTCCTTGCTGACTGAAATGCTTAAATGGATGTTCTGAATTGTGCTGGCACTATGTTACCATCCAGATCACTGATGTCATGATCTCCATAAACTGAACCTCCCATAGAAAACACTCATGAGGCAATGCTGTCAAGAAAATAAGAAAACAAAAACTAATGAGGACCTACTGTGTTTCCAGTAGTGTGTGCTGGCATCACAACAGTAAATAAGACAAAGTGAGCACTTACACAAAGTTACAGAGGATAAACCACAAGAAAACAAGAAATTACCTATCCTAGGAGCTCATCTCTACCATTTTATTCCAGGACAACACTAGCATAAGTATGCAAAGATGTGCACATAAAATGCTCAGTGCAGTTCAGTCCAAAATAGAAAAACTGGACACAATCGAAACGCTCAAACGCAAAGGAAGAGAAAAATAAGTCACAGTACCTGCATCCAATGAACCATGTTGCCATTATATAAATGGTCTACATGTAATGACAAGGGCAGATTCCATGTTACTTAACAGTACAGGAAAATACAAGGTGTGAAAGGCAATATATGCAGCATGGATCCATTTTAGTTTAAAAAACAAAATAATAGTCCTCCAGGAGACAGAGATTAGCTATATACAGAAAATCTGTCTATACTCAGGAAAAATGTGGAAGGATACATATAAATTTTAAAATGTTTACCTTAGAGCAGTGGGTTTCATGGGATGGGTAGACACAGAGATCAGAGAGAAAAAAGAGAAAGAACTTTGTTTTTAATTTATATATTAATGTGTTGTTGATTAAGTTATTTTTATATTTTAAAAAAGCATGAAGTGCAAAGTTACCACATATATCCATGTACCTCTTATCAAAAGTTAACACATTAACACTTTATCATAGATGTTTTACTCTTAATTTATTTTTACTTTCAAGAAACAAAGTATGCCAGATAATGTTGAAATCCCCATCCCCCTATAAAGACTGTTAAAATAAAGGCTTGTATTATTTTTGTAATTAAAACATTACAAATTCCAATCAAGATGGAGCAATGAACTTATGTTTCAGTACACTCACTGCGCTCCAAAATACTAATAATAGAAAAAACTATAAAAAGACACCTAAATTCAATACAGTTCAACATTTTGGGGCCCAAAATTCAGATGTTAACAGTAACTATTAGATATTCCTTTCCAGAGAGGAACTGTGAATCAAAAGGATCCCCTCTGAGAGGGAGAACTGCAGCCAGACTTGCTGCCTGGTCCAGGGTGACATATTTATACAAGTTGTGCGCCTAGGGAGGCAGAGAACAAAAACAGGGCCAAATGAACTGGGCCAAAGTCCTTGCTGGTTCCAGATGTGTATTCTCACACCAACCTTACAAAGGGGAAGGAGTCCCCTGTGAAAAACTACCCGAGAATGTGGTTCTGCACTGAGGCACCAAAGGACTGAGTTGAGGGAAACCACACAAATAAAAAATCCTTAGACAGGGTCTGGGGAACTAAAAATTAAACTGAATGGAACAGGGGAGGAGGATGGAGGGATGTTTCATCACTCAAAATAAGCTTGCAAACCAAAATTCCAAAACACATGGAAAAACTTGATAAAGCAGTAATTATAACAAAAATTCACTCCAGATAAAATGATTTCATTAAAACTCTGAAATAATTTATTTATATCCTGTACATACTAAATAAAAGATTTTAAATCCATAAAGACATAAAAGAAAACAAAACAAATATGATTCTACTGAGCTAATTATTACGTGTGGTAAGAGGTAAAGTTCTAAAATTCATCTTTTTGTATGTGGATCTCCCCTTACAAAAAGTAGCTTTGTATTATTACTTATTTATCAACAAATAAACAACTAAAAACTATAAAAGTCTCAGAAAAAAAACATACGAATAAATTGTAATAACCCTGAGTTAGCCACAAATTTCTCAGATACAACATCAAAAGCACAAGCAACAAGAGAAAATATTAATAAACAGGACTTCAGAAACATTGAAACATTTCTACACCATTAAGAAAATAAAAAGTCAAGTCACACGTTAAGAGAAAAAGATTTTCAAATCAAAAATCTGATAAAAGACTTGTATCCAGAAGAGAATAAAAAACAAAACAAAACAAAACCTTCTTACACCTCAATAACAAGACAAATAACCCAGGTGAAAAATGAGCAAAATATATGAATAGCCATTTCACCAAAGAAGATATTAGAATGACCAAAAAGCACATGAACAGATGCTCATCATCGTTAGTCACTTGGAATATGAATATCAAAGCCATAATGAAATAGCACACAAGTAAGAATGGCTTTACTCAAAAATCCAGTCAAAAGGCCAATTAAGAAACCAGTTAATAACAAGGGACAGGGAGGGTGTGGAGAAACTGGAAGCTTAGCACATTCCTTGTGGAAAGGTGAAAATATGCAGCGACTTTGGAAAACAGTTTAGCAGTTTCTTCACATGTTAAACACAAATATACCATTCAATGCAGCAGTTCTACTCCTAGGTACCTACATGAAAAATCAAAATATATTTCCATAACAACTTGTACGCCAATGATCACAGCAGCATTATTCTTAACAGTTAAGAAGTGAAAACAACCCAAATGTCCATCAATTGGTGAATGGAGAAAGAAAATGTTGGCCATGATATTAAAATTAACTGCCATTTTGCTCACGTTTATTTAAATATTTCTAAATAATACTTTTGTAAATTCAAAATATCTCTCTGGTTAGCCCATGCCCGAGTTTCAAACATTAATTAGCCCAGTCATATAAATCTGTAGCCATTTAAATTTTCGTAACAAGCTTTCTCACAATGAAAATGATTTTTTTAATGGGAACCTTGCATGCGATCCATTTCTAACTCTAATTAGATTTATCTGGGGAAAACAGCATTGGTTAATTGCTATAACTAACACTAGGTAAACAAAATGTTAATATACTCTAAGTGGTTGAATACTGTACCATCTAAAAAATGTAATAACCAATATTAATAAGAAATTGGAAATCTGTAATTTAGTAGTTATTCACAAATTATGCATTTTGTTCTATTTATAAACAAACATTTTGTTCACAGGGACAATAGCAAAATCTTCAAACTTGTAGGCTCCACTTGTGCTAATGCAAATGCTACTGCATAGCAATTGCAGCTTTATTTCGCTTGGATATATAAATAAAGATCATTATTTTCACAACTGAAGTAATGAAAGTCTTAAGTATTAGGCAGATTACACATAAAGTCAGCTCTCATTTATGAGTTATAATTTAATGTGCTTATTATATCTACCGTTAATGTGCAGCACACGGCATCTTATAGCTAACACTATATTTTAATCTAATAATAGTAGCTATAACATTCTTAAATGTGCTTCATGAACCAAAGCCATAACTTGTTCATGGAGGGTTTGGATTAGCACTTCATGAGATCCAGATCTATTACAACTTGCTAAAAGAGAACAAAGAAAGACAAGAAAGCTTTTAAGGAGATTAAAAAAAAAAAAAAAACAGCAAAAGATAATCATTTTGAAAGAATTCCTTTTCCTTGCTGAGTGGAATGTTTAGAGGACTGCTGGGGTATTCTTCATTCACTGACTAGATTTTAATGGAGCAATATGTGCCTACTTGTGGTAGCACGGTAAGGCCTACTCCAAGGAAAGCAACAAAGGGCGACCAGGCTGACACTTTCTAATTCATTGTGGAAGCAGAAAATAGGGAACACAAAAGACTTTTCATGAATTTTATAAAGAAGGATGGGGATTCAGAATAAGCTCACAAAGCTGAGCTCAGCATTAACACCATAATTTTATACTAAACAGAGAAATGATACACCTCTTACAAAACAAAACAGGACCCCAATAGCCACCATAGCAAATACATGAGTGTAATGGGAAATTCCTTGTATTTTTACACTAAAATCTACTTCCTAATCTATTTTTACCATTGACTAGTCATTATGCAGTGGGTGTTTCCAGCTGAGCTTTATCAAACATTCACGAGACATTCGCTATGTGAGAGCACTCAAAGAAGAGAGCACAAAGATAAATGACATACTTCCAGCTGCCATACTGCTATGTTTTAAATGTGTCTCCCAAAGTTCATGTGTTAGAAACTTAATCCCCAATGTAACAGCGTTCAGAGGTGGGACCTTTAAGAGGTGATTAGGTCATGAAGGCTCTCCCCTCACAAATGGATTAATAGCATTATTGAGTGAGTGGGTATCTGACAAAAAAAAAAAAAAAAAAAAAAAGAAAGCGTTCAGCCCCCTTCCTCTCTCTCCTGCATGCTCTCTTGCATTTCCACCTCCACCATGGAATGACACAGTAAGAAGGCTCTAGCCGGATGTGGGCCCCTAAATCTTGGACTTCCCAGCCTCCAGAACTATAAGAGATATATTTGTTCTTTATAAATTACCCAGTCACAGGTATTCTATTACAGCAGCACAAAATGGCCTAAGGCACATGCAATACCAAACCATACCATAAAGTGCCAAAACCGAATGATGTGAAAATGCTTAGGGAATATAGAGGAGGGAACAATTAGAGGACTCAAGGAAAACTTTACAAAGAAAATATTTCAGATGAAAGGGATAAGAAAGATTACCAGAGCCAAGTCAAGAAGGACAGTATAGGCAGAGAAAAAATTCTATCTAAATAACACCAAACATGTAAAAATGCCTACTCAGAGACTGGTGATAAGTTCACCTTGACTGGAGCACAGCAGGTGGTTGGAAGGTGTTTGACAAGAGACTGGAAGAGTAGAGATGTACCTGGACAAGTGGGGAGGGATCAGAAGTTCAAAAGATACAAAACTTGGGATAAAGAAGATAGATCTAATGAAAAGTGGGTCTTCCAGTTGGACACTGAAAGACAACTTCTTCTGATACATATAACATTCAGTGACCATTGGCTAATATAAGAACTACTCTGAATCGAATGGAGAGAACCATGAAATTAAATGTTTTCACATCCTATAAGGGGAAAACCAAATGGTTACTATTCACTACAACTATGCAAAGTCAAAACATACCAAAGGACAAAATGTATCCACATCACTATAGGCCCCTGGAAAATGCTATGGTTTCCATGCAGAAGGAGTATCACAAGAAAAAGTCCATTGTCTGCAATGACGATGGCTAAATGCAGTCCTCCACTGAATGTACGATCTTCTAGAGCTATTATGTCCAATCTGGTAGCCAGCAGTTTCATGTGGCTATTTAAATTTAAATAAATTAAAATTCAATAAATTAAAATTTTGATTCCTTAGTTGCACTAGCCATAATTCAAGTGCTCAGAGGCAACATGTGTCTAGTGGCTACAATACTGGACAGTGTGGGGTATAAAACATCTTCTTCACTGAAGAAAATCCTATTGGTTAGTGCTGTCCAAGAGTCACCATTGCAGGAAGAATAGGCAAAAACTCCATAAGAGCAAAAAATCACATTACAAACTTCTTTGAGATCCTTACATCATTTAGCAATGAACTGGAAATAAAAATGTATATTCAATATATATTTGTCAGACTGAATTTTAATATATACAAAAAAAAGAGTTGTGGAAAGGGTACATATTCTACTCTGTGCAAAAGCTAAATATCTTTGCCCTAACTCCATCAATAGATTTCCACAACTGAAGCTTTGTACCAGGGTTCCAAAAGTAACTACATAGTACACGAATACTAATGGGTTTGTCAAGATGGATATAGACAATTTAAAATAAGGCTTAGGTGCAGCTCACGTATCGTGACAGATGTCTTCCAAAATAGTTACTAGAAAAATAAATGACATTTTACACTGTGAAAGTGAAGCTTACCATTTGACAAAATCCTGTGGAAAACCAATCTATAAAGAGGATCATCACTTATAATTTATCCAGCTAGAATGTCAGAAGCCGGGCTACTGTCTTTGATCTAAAAAATGCCAAGTCTACGTTGCTAGAGACAGTCAGGAAAAGTTAAATCCCATGAAGCAAAGATTGACCAATATAAGACAGGTGTCAGGGGGTATATATTTTTCCTCCTTTCCCTCCCAAGATGGACTGTCATGAGACATGCACATACATAATTGGATCAGACTGATTTTATTCATAAGAATCTCAGTGAGGAAAAGGAAAAGAACAAAAATCTAATAGAAAGTGAGCAAGAGAATTAAACAGGTACCTCACAAAAGAGAATCTCTCTTCACATAACTCCATCTCATTAGTAATCAGAAAAATGAAAATCAAAAATCATTAATAGATATCACTAAACTCTTAAGAGGGAGGATAAGTAAAATTTAGAAAACTAACAAAAACAAGGTACTAGATTAAAGTACAGCCAAGCCCACACACTGCTGTTGAACGTATAATTAGTAAAAGCAGTTTGGAAAATCGGTTGGCATTATCTACTTGTGATGAACATATACACATCTGACAACATACACTTCCAGTATTAGATATATGCCTGAGAGAAATGCATGACCATGTGTACTAGAGACATGTAAGAAATGATGATAGCAGCATTATTTTCAGTAGCCAAAATTGAAAACAAACCAATGTCAACCAATATTAGAATGAGTAAACTGTACTATATGCACTCAGCAATTAATTTCTACATGGCAATAGAAATGAACAAACAACAGCTACATATAATAGCAAGTATGAATGTCACAAACAACATTGAGTTTAACTATTTTTGTTAAATACAAAAAGAAGTAAAATTAAACTATCACATGTTCTTAAAACTACTTAAAACAGGAAGAAAAATCACAAGGATTAGGGTTAGTCAGGACAGTGGTGATCTCTGGAAGGAGAGAAGGGTTAGAAATGAAATTGGAAAGGATTATGGGGAGACTTGGTGGAAGGCTGCTCATGTACTATTTATGTGTGTGCTGATTTCATGACTGTTTTCTTTGTGATAATTTATTAAGCTGGACATTTTTGTTTTTTATACTGTTCTATATGAATATTATATTTCACACACAAAAAAAGGTGAAAGAAAAGCAGTCTTTACACACACACATACACAAAACCCCTCTCATACATGATGTTAGGTGATCCCATTTCATTCCATTCATAGCCACTTCCAAACTCTTTCCTCTCTCATCTTAACTTACCTCTTGTAGCGCTTTACTAATTAATGGTGACACACTGATATTTTCCCTTCCTTGAGAATGGATCTGGATATTAACTCTCTGATAAAGAATCTGAAACAAGAACAGGCTGCATTATAAAGGAGTTGAGTTTTTAAATTTGCCTCTCTTCACAACGTAGACTTGAAATTTAAAAAGTACTCTTGAGGAAGAAAATCGCTACTTCATAATAAGCAGTTTTTGGTAACAGGCTTACTTCAGCACTTCATGAACAACCTCACAAGGATGCAATGGTTTCAGAAGTGGGAATCAAGCATGAAAAACCTGATATACAATAGAATGAATGACTATGAAATGTAATTATACATTCCAGAATATTCTTATATATTCAACAGTGTTTTCAACAAGGGTACTATCTTCCCCTATGCAGATGTATATTGTGAATTTTAGCAAATTTAACACCTCCCCAACCAAAGCCAACCCCTACCCTTGATTTTCAAAGGACTCCTAAGGGAATGGTGCCACCACTGACTTTAACTCACATGGTTTCAGATATATTTTACATTACCATTTCTCAAATGTTTTATTCTTGACAATACTAACTTTCCTCATTATATTAAATACTTTATTTCCTAATATTATTTTCTATTTTTCTCAAGCCTATCTTGTATCCTTTCTTACTTACTGTAATAAAGCCAACAACACTATTTTATATGCTAATATTTTAAAATCTCTTTTCATGTGTGACAACCTATTTTTCTTTCATAAATTAAAATTTTCATACTATTAAAAAAATGACCACACATCTCAGATCCCCACATCCAGCAAAATGTACTTCACACAGGTCAGGACTGCTTTTATTGGGAGCACTTACTTCTGTCTGCAGAGAGCTGCTAGCTGCCAAAAGAAGTTCAATGCTGCTAGGAGGGCAATGTGTCAAGGCAAAAGCCATCAGCTCTCGACGAGTGGCCAAGTCCTGGTAACCTTCTGATTGTCCTAACTGGCTACAGACATCCCAACTTTTAGGATAACCTGCAAAATTGGCAAAAAAAAAAAAAAAAACCCAAAAACCAAAAACTGATTCCCAGAATAAGAAAAATATCCAATCAAAGATGAGAAATGCAATGGCTTCCAGCTCAGGTCTTGTGGTACCAAAGCAAAACTGTAGTCATTAGTGATACATTATTATGAAAGCAGAAAGGCATAAGAATCTAAAATAGAAAAGAAAGATTAGGCTAGTTTACTATCCAGAAGGTTCAATGCTACTCCAGACAAGTGTTTCTTTTAAATTTAAAATACCTGTCAATGAATACAACTAATCTACTGAGTTTTGGTGGTAAATAAAAGGTGGGTATCTGAATTCTGAAGACTTGGGAGTATGGTCCAACCTGCTACTTAGCACTCAAGTGAGCTTGAGAAAGCTCCAAGTATCACATTTCCTTTACTATCACAAAGGGACAGTAATAATAACACCTTCCCTCTTGGGTTGTTGAAAGGATTTGGTAACAGTTGTAAACTGCAAAGTGTTAGAAAGAGCAACATTATGAATGGATATCTAAACACAATCTTTCACTTTATAAAACACAGGCATCTAAGAATGATGCCAAAAATAGAAACAGCCCTTTTCCTACACAATATTATATTCTGAATTCTTAAAATATACTTTTTTTCTTATTTGAAGGAGTTTTAACTTGAAACTTTTTTCTACCTTCAAAGGGTTAAGTCCAGAATAAGTTATCTAAATATTTAAAGTAAAATTAATTCAGTTCTACCTTTATAAGAATAAAATTATTGCAAAGCTCTCTAAATAAAAAATTTTGGATTACTACAGCAATGTTTTTTATTGAAAGCCATAATTATTCTAAATTTAATGTTGCAAAATTATTTGGTTATTATCATAGAACATAGCACTTTATGAAACCAATTTTCTAGTGCTGAGGTTGTAAAGTATTGAGTTTTTTCTGGAATTTTAAATATTTTCATAGATGAGAAACCAAAGACTCTCTCCTTGACCAAAGTTTAGTTGTACTTTTCTGAGCCCTCTTCTTAACTTCGGCCTCAGCTTGGCCCCCATCTTTGGTAAGCCTGCATACCCCAATTTTAGCAAGAATCCCTCGATATCAGTTTAGTCAGAATCCCCACACTCTCAACATCTGGTCCTCCTTAATACTGGTCAAATATCTCATCCCTCACCCTTAATATATGATCAAACTGGCCTGCCTTCAGCAAAGATCCTACTAAATTGGATTAGCAAGAATCTCCCTATCCCTGATGTCTCCTCTTCAGTTTTCCATCCACTGACCTCCTCAGTCTGCTCCTTGGCTATATACACCCACCTGTCCTTGTTGTATTCGAAGTTGAGTCCAATCTCTCTCCCCTAGTGCAATAGTCTTGACACTTATCACAATAGTTCTAAATGAAGTCTTCCTTACTGTTAACAAGGGTCAGAATAATTTTTTCTTTAACAGCATACATACAAAAAGTGCACAAATCATTAGTGCACAGTTACATGAGTTATCATGAAGTGAAGCACTGTGTTTAACCACTCACTATTAATGTACAGATAATGGGTAAAAAGATAGATTGGGGCTTTCATATATAGCTGGCCCTCTGTATCCACGGGGCCTTATTAGTTCCAGGATCCCTGCAGATACCAAAATCCATTGGTGATTAAGTCCCTTATATAAAATGACACAGTACAGTAGATCCTCTGTATCAACCAACTGCTGATGGACAATATGAACCGTTGGCCCCTGTATATGCGGGTTTTGATCTGTAGTTGGTTGAATCTACAGATGTGAAACCTGCAGTTATGGAAGGCTGTCACGCTAGGCTAAAGTAGGAATCCTGCCAACGTCGCCAGTTGTCTGGCTACTTTTACCTGCCTGTAATCCTGCACTGACTGGGCCAATTGTCGAGCTAAGGCTGGGTCTGGAGCTCACAGACCCCTCAAACCCATTGTCCAGACTGGGTCACAAACATTTCTTATGACAGGCTGGGTCCCAAGAACACACACACGCCAGGCTGGGTCCCCAGACCCCTTCACACAGGTCTATGAACTAGGTAACTGGCAAACAGGTCCTTGGAAGCTGTAGGTTGGAAAGCATGGCTGGTCCTGTGGGGGCAGCGCCGGAGGCAGTAAACTCCAGCCAAGGTGGTGGCGCACGCAGGCGCACTAACTCCACCCACACACAACCTATTCACAGCAAATGCTCAGCAAGATTCTGAACATCTGAGGGGCCTTGACCATTTTCCTATATTTTCCCAACAAAAGCCAAATGCATTCATGCACAGCCATGGAAAGTAGATCATTTAGTACAGAGCCCAAGATAAGACATCACTTCCTATCCCACTGGGGAATGTGTTAAGTGAGAAATTATTCCACAATAAAATCTGCTTTATCATCCAGAGACACGAATTTGAACTTCAATATGGAAAATTTTAGGGCTGCAAACTACTTCCCAATTTCTCAAGATTATTTTGAAAAGTACTATGTTATCTTTAAAAAAAAAAAAAAAATTAAAGAATAGAACTATTGACTATATACTCAGAAATCATATATACTCCAAAAATTTTAATTTTCTTTTATATAATACATGAATTGAGATAGAATGGGGCTACACCTATGAACCAAACAAACTCTATCTTCCCTGCAGAGGACATTTTGATACTTTTATACTCCTGAGCCATGAGACCCCCAGGGCACCTGATTATCCTGTGGCCCTGATAAAAGCAACTGAAAGAGACCTAATAAAATAAACTGAGATAAGAAGGGAACAGAAATTCACTGAGTTGCAAAACCACTTTCACAAGGCTTGTTAGAGTGTGACTGCTAGCTTTTTTTAAAACTTATTATCTATCCATTCTTTCTATTCCCTGTAATTGTAAAACTTAAGTTACAGATTAACCTTAAGTCCCCTTTAGGAGTTCCCTCATGCACACATATCTTCAAGGTGACCTGCTACAATGACCCTCCTGGGTTGGCGATAATGAACACCACCACCGTCTTGGACCTAATGAGCAGGAGCAAGGGCCAAAGCCCTAACTTGGCATGCATCCATGATACAACCAGGAAGAACAGAAGACCACCTGCAGAGATGCAGAATGATGACACTGGCCTGCACCCCTCGCCCCTTTCCCTTTAAAGGACCCTGAACAGTTCCCCTCATGGGCCTAGCTGCTCTGTAGCTACCTTGCTTATGCATAAGTCTATCTCCTCTTTTAATAAAGCACTGCTTGCTTTACTACTGCGTGCATTGTTCATTTCTATGACTTTAGGACCCAAGAGCCTAATTTGGTAATAAAATGATGTTAAAATATTTTACATAAAACTGTTAAAATTATGAGCATGTTTTCAATAGAAAATGAAAAGCAACCAACATCTCAGATAAAATATAATGTCTTAATCCATTAAAATATTTATATTAATATATAAGCACACAGCATACATTTTATGTATCTAAAGCCAAAATGTGGCAGGCTTACCAATCAGGCCAGTTGATTTCAGAACAAACCTTTTCCATTATTTATCATGTAAAGAGGACATCAGCAAAGTGTTAAGTAAGGTGTCTACTCACCTGTGGCCATCAGCTCCTGACAATGCATACTGGCTGCTTTGTAGTCATGGAAACAAAGTGCCTGCTCTACTAAAAGGATTAGAACCTGTCCACACCTTTCTTCTGGGTCTTCACCTGTAAGAACAAGCAAATGACTTAATGATTATGGCAAAACAACTGATAAAAGAGCTCATTAACACTGTCTTTCAAATTAATTCAAAACTAAAACATAAAAGATTAGACTAATTTTAAATGGTTAGAGGATAAAAGTTCACAGCAACTTTGATCTTTCAATCTACTCATTAAGCATAGAATTAGCCCTCTGTATCCTAAGAGATCAATGGCTACTATTAGTTCCTAATCAAAATACCCAATCAGAAAGTCCAAAATTAGAGTAGTCTACAACCCTTAAGAGAAGTCTTGGTATTACTGAGGCAAGAGAAAGTGAAGAAATCCATGCTTCCAAAAGAAAGCAGGTTATAAAAAGACGCGAGAAAAATTGACTAGCAGATTAAGTAAATGGATGAAAGTAATGAAGCAAAGGTATTCTCATCTTTAAAATTCAACTAGTATTTAGAAACTAGAATATAAGTGTTGTCCAGAGAACTGACAAGGTTGTGTCTGGCTACGACAAAGGCTACTATGAGGCTAAGGCTAAGGCCTGGAATCCTCACAGTGCCAATTGTCTAGCTCTTAATCCTGTTTGTGACGCCAATTGTAAAGCTAGGTGACCACGCTAGTTGTCCCCTCTTTTACCTGCCGGTAATCGTGCACCAACTGGGTTGATGGTTGAACTAGGACTGGGTCTGGAGCTCCCAGACCCCTCAAGTCCATTCACAGATTGGGTCACAAACCCTTCACATGCCAGGCTGGGTCACCAGAACCCTTCACACAGGTCTATAAGCTAGGCAACCGGCCACACGTTCCTTGGAAGCTGCAGATCTGGAAAAACATGGCCGCACAGGGCAGATGCCCAAAGCAGTAAAACACCAGCCAAAGCAGCACTGCCATGAAGGCAAACTTATTCCACCAACACACAATGTTTACCGAACAACCCTGAACTGGCTCCGAGGCGAGGGGAGCCTGACCAAATTGTTCCATTTTGCCAACAGGTTGTCTCCTTGGACTAACTCCAGAAGGGCTCCTCTGAGCCTGACTAAGCCCTGTCCTTGGGAGTCCAGTTTTAGCACAAATCCTGCTAAGTAAATTTGGCCAGAATCCCAGCCCCCACCCCCACCCCAGATATCTAATCACCCTTGATATCTGACCAAGTTCCTCGTTCCTTCACCATTCCCCAGGTGATATGTGATCACTCTGTCCTGCCTTCAGCAACAATCTTGTATCCTGTTAGTTCAGTTTAGTCAGAATCCCTCCTTATCCTTTATGATGATTCTTAGTAATTCCAACCCCCACTTCAACTTCTTGGTTATAATTTCCTGGTTTTTTTCATACTTGGAGTTCAGCCTGTTAAAATAATTAACTGGGAGGGTATCATTAGACTGAGACAGCTCCAGCACTTTGGGTTCCTACTTAAGCAAATCAAAATCCAACTCAATGGAAACAGTAAGATGAATCTTAAGCTTAACCAAGCAGAAACCACCAATTAACCTCTAACCAGGGACTTCCCATGTTAACTCATAAAACATTTTCTTCCTTGCTTCCACAAACACCTTATAAAAGTTTTTGTCTCCCACCCACTTGATGGAGCCCCAAACCACTTGTAATTTGAAGCTACCCAATTAACGAATTGCTGACTACTGAAATAAACTCTTTAAAACTTTAATGTGCCTAAGTTTGTCTTTTAACTAGCCCAATCTCTCTCCCTACTGCAAAACCCCATTGCAGTAGTCGCTGCATATTGTGATAGTTCAGAATAATTTCCCTCACCATTTTAACAAGTGTAACAAATAATTTTTTCCTGAACAGCACACATGGATCTCAATCACATAGATATATACATATCAAGAACGGCAATGAAAAATAAATTTTATATCATCTTAGAGGAAGTCTTATACTTCTTTACCTGTGTAAACAGAATCACTATAACATTACTATGCCACCCAACAAACTACCTACATTAAATTGGACAATTTTTGCCTTTTTTCCCCATAAAGACTATTAGAATGAAAAGAAGTACGAATAAACAAGAAATTATATAACTTTTTACTTTAAATATATTATTATAAATTAACACAAATTGGTCTTGAGTGTGTCAACCTAAAACTCTCAGTATTAAATAATAGCCTTTTCTACAGGCTAATAAAACAATTTTCATATGAAGGGGAGGAAACGTAATTTTCTATGAGTCATAGTTCTTAGTTGGGAGGGATCCCTGAAACAAAAGACAGTTAACAAGAGAAAAACTCAAGTTTACATGTATACTCATGTATACATGAGGGATGTATGGAGGATACCCAGCTAAGAAAAATAAGTAAATCTCAGAGGTGGCTTGAATTCAGGCTTAAATACCACCTTACACTGAAATAAAGAGAGAAGTGTGTGGGGAAGCCTAGTAATGGGGAGGTAATCAGGAAAAGTACAGTAAATGAGCAAGGTTTGTTATGCAGATTTAAATTGGTGCCTTCTCCATTGATAAGAGGCTCTAGTGATTTGGAGACATCCTTCTCTTCCTAGAATAGAAACGAATATACCTTTACAAATAGAGATTTCCTTATAGTTGTAACTTACCCTTACAAAAGGGTAACTTCTCTGTTTTCAGAGCTTCTCTTATGTCTGCGGTTTCTCAAAGTAATCCTATGACAAAGAATATTTAGGGGTGGCATATCCTGGTCTCCTTCAGTCATATTTTCGGGTGGCATATGTTTGATCACATGAATGTACGATGTGGAAAATAATTTTTAAAATAAACCCATTAAGATTTCATTTCAAAAGAATGACTCATACTAGTTTCATATCCAAGAATTTGAGACTGAAGAAATCAAAGTTTTGGCATAAAAATTATTTTAAAGTGAAAATGATGGATCTTGGACATGACCTGAACCATCTTGGACATGACTGGTGCCATTTTACACACACTGAGCACAAAATGGCCACCAGCCTTTCCCTTATGAGAAACCTCATGGTGTCTGAGAAATAGAAACTCCTCTACTTCTGCATGGGTGCAACCTTCCACCTGACTGCATTAGCCAGCCTTATCTTCCACACCAGCACCAAACCCTCCCTGATTACATCAGCCTTCCTTACAGCCTATATAAGCCCTCCCACCCCGATGCCAGCTGCTGCTCTCCATTTTGAGTGCAACCCAGCAGATTCTTTTCCTTTAATAAAGCTTGATCAGTACCCGACGTTTTGGCTCACTTTCTTTCATTTTGGTGCTGAAACCAGGAAGGCTCGTGGCCGGGACCTTTGGATGATCCCGTCTCTTGGATTGATTGGCCAGCCCCGTGGCTGCCCTTCCCAGACCTGCCAAACCAGGTACCTCCAGGACTCTCTCCTTTTGCCATTTCAGACCAATACATCCAAGATCGGCCTCAATTCAGGGTGAGACAGTGGGTCTGTCCTACTTCTACATGTTCCCCCAACTACTTTCTACAACTACTGCCTACTTCCCAAAGACCAGGCGCCTGGCCAAGGGAACCCCTCTTGTGCCACCCAGCTATTGGAGGACGCTCCTTTAGCTGGTCGGTGGCTTCTCCCTCGAAAAGAAGGTGCACATCAATGAGGACGCTCTTTGGTGTTACCCTTTTTCTACTGGGACTGATCACCTCCTTTCTCACCCTCAATGGGATCCTCACAATCCAAATCACCACGCTCTAAGCCTCTGGGCTGTCTCCTGGCTGATTTACAATCTCTCAGACTCCAGGGATACCTTGTTGTCACCTTCTACTAGGATTACTTGTTTCCTTTCTAACCATCTACATGGGATCCTCGTGATCTAAACTGTCACACTCTATGCCCCTAGGCTGTCTCCTGGCCAATTTACAACCCCTTGGCCTCCAGGGAGACATTAAACTCAAACACCTCATTTTCTACTACAATCAGGTTTGGCCTAAATACAAACTAAACAATGGATCCCAGTTGCCAGAAAATGGCACTTTCAATTTGGATACTCTCAAAGAGCTAGACAACTTTTGTCACCAAAGCAACAGAGCTGGAGAGATTCCTTATGTTCAAGCCTTCTTCTATCTCTGATCGTGTCCTTCTCACTGTCAAAACTGTCCTACGTTTCAAATTCTCCTAGCTCATGCCCGACCTCCCCTTCTGGACTCAGATCAATCTTTTGATCCGTCAGACCACTCTGCTCCCCAACCACCTCCTTACACTCCAGATCCTCCACCAGCCCCTTTACCTTTTCCCTTCTTCATCCTCAGCCACCCAACCCCTCTCCTTCCCCTTCCTCAGGTGACAACCCCGCCTCAGCTCTGGCTCCTTTATACCTCCTCCATGAAGTGGCAGAGACAAAGGGAGTTGTCACGTTCTATATCCCCTTTTCTCTTTCCGAACTCTCCCAAATCGAAAAACAACTGAGATCTTTTCAGTCCAACATGGACACATATCTTAAGGAATTCAGATATCTTGCCCAGTCTTATGATCTCACCTGGCATGATATTTTTATGATTCTCACTACTACTTTGTCCCCCGAGGACAGGGAGCAGGTCTGGATAACAGCCCACCAACAGGCAGACAAGGTACATGCTCAAAATAACAGACAGCCCATGGGAGCCGTCACCATCTCTTGCACTGACCCGAATTGGGACTAACAGACTGGCCACAGGGATCGGGATCTCTGGGTTAATATGATCACACACTTGATTTACAGCCTCCAAAAATCTACTCACAAGTCGGTCAATTATGACAAGCTTAGAGAAATCACACAGAGATCCACTGAAAATCACAGTGAGTTCCTAACCCGCTTCTCTGAGGCTTTATATAAACACACATGTATAGACCCAAACTCCCCTGCATGCATGGCTCTCTTACACTCTCATTTCATTACCCAATCAGCCCCTGATAGTCAAAAAAAACTAAAAACACTTGAGGATGGCCCAAATACAACCCAATGAGACCTCCTCAATGCAGCTTTCAAGGTTTTTAACAATAGGGAGGAGGAGGAGGAGAAGAAGGATCAATACAAAAGAGATCAGGCCAAATACCAACTCCTGGCTAATGCCATCCAAGGCTCACATACCCCTAAGCTGGCCGCCCCCAGAGGCAAGCCACCCAGGAACTGCTTCAAACACAGTCATCCAGGCCACTAGGTACGGGCCTGTCCTAACCCCAGGCCCCCTTTTGGGCCCTGTCCTCACTGCAAACAGCCAGATTACTGGGGGGTTGACTGTTCCACTTGCCAGAGATGGAGTGGCCCAGTCCCTGTCCCACAACCTTTAGCTCCATGGCCATCCCTACCAGAGCTCTTCGGCTTTGCCCAGGAGGAGGACTGATGATGCCCAGGGCCCAAGGCTCCCACAGAGATCACCGTGCATGAGCCCAGGGTAACTCTCCTCATAGCAGGTAAGCCAATCTCTTTTGTCATCGATACAGGGGCCACTTACTCTACCCTTCCTGAATATGCAGGACCAACAACACCATCCTCTATCACAACAGTAGGGGTCATGGGATCAGAATACCATCCACGGATCACTCAACCCCCTTCCTGCACACTACCTCACACCCAACTCACACACAAATTTTTAATAATGCCTCAATGCCCAGCCCCCTTACTGGGATGGGCCATACTTTCCAAATTCAAAGGTACCCTTACCCTAAACACTTTAAGTCCAGCTACAATACTCCTGTTACAGGCCACCCTAGACCTGGCCCCTGAGGCTTCCACCTTCCCCTTCCCCTCAGACAAGGTTAATCCCATAGTATGGGACATTTCTTCTCCCTTCATTGCTACGCACCATTCTCCTATCCTTGTTAAGTTGCAAAACCCCTCTTTGTTCCCTGTTGTCCCACAATTGCTAACAAACACCTAATAGGCTTAAAACCTGTCATACACAAATTCCTTTCTTCTCATCTCTTACAGCCTACCCACTCGCCTTTTAATATACCCATCATTCCAGTTATAAAGCTTAATGGCTCATACCATTTAGTTCAAGACCTCAGGGCCATTAATGCAGCCGTTTTACCCATAACCCCAATCATTTCTAACCCTTATACTCTTCTATCCACAATCCCATCCACAACCCATTTCTTCTCTGTACTTGACCTCAAAGATGCCTTTTTTCTATCCCCTTACACCCTTCCTGTCAAAACCTGTTCGCCTTCACTTGGAATGATCCTGATATGCGTCATTCCCAACAACTCACCTGGACAGTACTACCTTAGGGGTTTCAGGATAGCCCCCACTCCTTCGGCCAGGCCTTAGTTCAAGACTCGTCTGAACTTCCTCCGACCTCTAGCACTTTAATACAATACATGAATGACCTCCTCCTCTGTAGCCCCTCCTATGAGGATTCACAGGCCCACACTGTTGCTATCCTTAATTTCCTGGCCTCCAGGAGATATCCAGTGTCCCCCAGCAAGGCCCAAATTTCTTCTCCTTCAGTCACCTACTTGGGAGTCCACCTCACCCTCAACACCAGAGAAATAACAGTGGATCACAAAAGTTTAATTTCTGAACTCCCTACTCCTACCACAAAGGGTGAAATCCTTTTTTACTTGGGGTTTGCAGGGTATCTTCGCCTATGGATTCCTAACTTTGGTGTGCTAGCAAAACCACTTTATGAGGCAGCCAAAGGGGATCCAGCTATTCCCCCAGATCCCACAAAGCCCATTCATTTTCCCTCCAGCGATTAAAAGCCACTCTCCTAGCAGCCCCAGCTCTATCCCTCCCAAACCTACCTCATCCTTTTATTCTATACTTCACTGAAATCCAAGGATTGGCAGTCAGGGTTTGGGGACAAGAGGTGGGAGATATCTTCTCCCCTGTTGCATACCTTTCCAAACAACTGGACACCGCAGCTCAAGGATGGGCTCCCTGTTTATAGGCCTTGGCGGCAGCTGCCCTTTTAACACAAAAAAAGCTCTAAACTAACTTTTGGACAAGAAACAGTCATTTGTTTCCCCCACCATCTTCAAGACCTTCTCAGTCATAAGGCCATGTCAATTCTCTCCCCTTCCCGCCTACAATTTACCCGCCTTACCTTCATTGAAAATTCCCAGTTCTCCTTTAAACCTTGCCCTCCCTTAAATCCAGCCACTCTCATCCCAAAACATTCACGACCCTTAGAACATAACTGCATGGAGGCTTTAGACCTCTTTCGCAATCCCCTTCCACACATCTCCCTGCATCCCATTACGCGGCTCCAACATACATGGTTCATAGATGGGAGAGCCACCTCCACGCCCACCCCCCCGGGCAGGTTATGCCCTAGTAAATCTAACACAAACTATTGAGGCTGCCCCCCCCACCTGACACCACTTCCCAACAGGCAGAACTCATTGCCCTCACCCGTGCTCTCACTCTGACAAGTAACAAATGAGTCAATATATACACTGATTCTAAGTATGCTCACCACAGCCTACACTCCTGCATGGCCATATGGAAGGAGAGAAGATACATGACCACTCAAGGAGGGCCCATAAAAAATGGACATCTTATTGAGATACTTCTTGAGGCTGCACAACTCCCAAAGGAGGTTGGGGTTATACACTGCAGAGGACACCAGACCTCCAATGACCCCATAGCCCAGGGAAACAAACTGGCAGATCTAACTGCAAAACAGGCTGCTCAATCACCAGGCCCCCACTCTTCCTCTCCTGCTCAGGTCCTTCTCATGGTCCCTACGTCCTTACCCCAATGCACACCTCAAGAAATACAACACCTCCAACAGTTGGGAGCACAGAGGAAGGACAACTGGTATACTCTCTCTGGTCATTATGTCCTCCCTACCACACAAGCTGAGCAAATCCTTTCAGATTTCCATAATTCAGTTCATATAGGCTATGAACCCCTACTACATCTTCTTCAGCCCTTATATTACTCTCCCCACATGGCCAAGTTACTTAAACAAATCACTCAAAACTGTCCTTTGTGTACTCGTAGCTCCAATCAAGGTGGCCTCCAAGTTCGGTCCTTTCCTACCCACCAGGCCAGAGGATACACTCCTGGCCAGGACTGGCAAATTGACTTTACTCACATGCCTCCCCTCAGAAGGACCCATTATCTTATAACCTTAGTAGATACCTTTTCAGGGTGGGTTGAGGCTTTTCCCTGCACTTCAGAGGATGCTTCAGCAGTAACACATGCTGTCACCTCAGAAATCATCCCTCGTTTAAGCTTGCCCACCAGCCTCCAGTCTGATAACAGCCCGGCATTCATTTCCCAGATTACACTATTCACAGCACAGGCCTTATATATCAAGTGGGACTTACATATACCATACCAGCCTCAGCCTTCAGGCAAAGTAGAAAAAGCCAATCACCTCATAAAAACACACCTCACCAAGCTGTCCATGGAACTTCACCTCCCTTGAATCCAACTTCTCCCTCGGACCCAACTTCTCCCTCTAGCACTCACTCGCTTGCGAGCTTCCCTCCACAAACCCACTGGCCTCAGCCCCTTTGAGCTTATGTATGGTAGACCCTTCACTCACACCTCTCCCTTCTAGCTCATCACCTTTAGGTCAGTATCTCTCCACTCTTTCACTCATTAGTGATCTTCTCTGGGAACAGGCCAACCTTCTATGACCTCATCCTTTCCCCACCACCCCCTCAGACTTTAAACTGAGCCCGGGACAGCAAGTGTATATTAAAACTCAAATCCCAAATCCCCTCTCACTGTGTTGGGAAGGGCCTTATACAGTACTTCTCACCACCCCCACGGCAGTAAAGGTACTAGGAAAGGCCCCTTGGTATCACTTATCCTTGGTAAAACTAGCACCTGAGACTTTACCCAAAGAATCTGTTAACACCAAGCCAGAGGGGTCCCTCTGCTCATCCCCCAACCCAACATCTCCTTACACTTTGTCCATTTTAGGACCCACAAAATTGAAAATCTCCAGGACCTCCACTCTTCCCCCAATCCCAGAAGAAGGATGATCTTTCCCCCAGCGATTATCCTCTCACTCTTGCAGGCCCGGCTTCACGTCCTTCACACAGGAGCTGCGCCAAGACTGGTCCCAACCTGCCACCTCCAGTGTTGAAGACATCCTTGAGTGGGTAACTGAATTAGCCTTGCAGGGCGCCCTCTGTGATTACACCCCCTACAAGGCTCCCCTCTACTCCTTTTTCCTACTATGCACCCTCTCAACCTCCCAGCCCTTAAACACTTGCCTTTTCTCTTCCTCTTGCTTCTTTTCCTAACAGAGATATATGCCACACCCCGTTTACAACATATAACCAAGGTCTTGGTGGGTGGAAGGACACTTTCCAACCTCCCGGGTCTGCCACCCAGAATCTTTGGGGGAACTCTACAGGACACAATCACATCCCTGACATACGTTCCCACAACATGCTATGACCAGACATCGGGCACATCATGTTCTTACGGGGGTAAAAACTACTGGATAGTTCTTTCCAAAGGGGATTCTGCTGGAGTCCAGTGCCCAACCACCACCCCCCCCCCAACAAAAACATTTCTGCTTCACCCAAACCACTCACCTAGGCTATAGCAATGGGGGAGGACTTCAGGACAAAACACGTCGGACCCCTAACCATGATGGGACTTATCCTTCTTCTTGGTCCCTGCCTCTTTCGGTGTTTCTCTAATTTCTTACAGGAACGTATGCAGGTTTTCACCAAACAAAAGGTTACCAAATTGTTCCTGGGAGGAGGATATCAGCCTCTGAGAACCATCGACACTTCCCCAGAAGAATAAAGCCTCCCCACACGAAACCAATACCCCGTCACATAATTGTTTTACCCGCCAACATAAATCTTTTATTTTTTTCATATCTTTGCCCATCTCCAGCAGGAAGTAGCTTCAGTACCATGAGACCTTTGCTCCTTTTCCCTTCTCCCTATACTTAAAAGGCAGGAATGATGGATCTTGGACATGACTGGTGCCGTCTCAGACATGACTGGTGCCATTTTACACACACTGAGCACAAAATGGCCACCAGCCTTTCCCTTATGAGAAACCTCATTGTGTCTGAGAAACAGAAACTCCTCTACTTCTGCATGGGTGCAACCTTCCACCTGACTGCATTAGCCAGCCTTATCTTCCGCATCAGCACCAAACCCTCCCTGACTATGTCAGCCTTCCTTACAGTCTATATAAGCCCTCCCACCCCGACTCCAGCTGCTGCTCTCCATTTTGAGTGCAGCCAGGCAGATTCTTTTCCTTTAATAAAGCTTGATCGGGCCAGCCTTTTGGCTCACTTTCTTTCAGAAAATATTTGAGCTAGAGAAGATGCAGAAAGAAATCTTATCTGAATTTACCTTTTCTGACTAAGGCAGAGGATCCCTAAAATACAACTGCTATTAGACCACCTCCAAGGCAGTTTCCTGAGAATTCAGCTGCCATACAGATAGACTGCCTATCTCCATCAGCATCAAAAAATCCAAAAGAACCTTCTGTACTTCCCCATTTTAGCACTAAACCGTCCCATGCCCCCCCTTTCCTAATCTGGTATATAAACCATTACTTCTTGCTATTCAAGGAGTTATTCATTATTGAGTGACTTCTGCATGCATTCATAAATAAATCTTGTCTTTTTTCCATTAACCTATCTATTGTCAATTAATTTGTTTTTGTTTTTTTTTTTTTTTGTGACCGGCCACGCCGGCCATCCCTATATAGGATCCGAACCCACGGCGGGAGCGCTGCTGCGCTCCCAGCGCCGCACCCTCCCGAGTGTGCCACGGGGTCGGCCTTATTGTCAATTAATTTGAAGACCCCCCAACCAACCATTTGAAAGTAAGGGGGTGAGGGAAAAGTTTTCCTCTCCACAGATACTTTAAACCTTTTTGCTATCCTTTATATTTTTCCCTTTAAATGTTCTTTTTCTAATTGTAAGTAATTAATGACAAATAAATGAAGAAAAATACCTTAAACATGAAGTAAAATGAGTATACTATAATTTTATAGTTTCACTAACAGTACTAATCTTTTATTTATCATAGTGAGTTTCCAGAGTCTAAGAACACATACCACAATCGAGCTCATGTTAACATAAAGATCCTATTTTCACAAGCACATTCTTAGAAGCCAGCTTATATTTCACTCCCTTTTGTGATATCTCTATACTCTCTTCACATAAAACACCATGTTTAGCTGCTCTTCCTACATGTTCCTTTACTTTTTACTCTCTTAAAACCAATTTATTGTGATTAACTTTTTAATAACCTACATTCTCTGTCAGAATTTAAGCTCTTTGGGGACAACAGCTGATTCACTGTTGAATTCTCAGTACCCAGAATCAAGTTTTGCACATAACAGTGACCCGAAAAAACATATCATCCACGAAATGGGGCATATATTCAATTCAGAATGTAATTTTCAATTTTAAGACAAATAATTCAAAGTTATAATACGAGTACACAATTTGAATATTTAGGCTAAAAAGACAAAAATAAAAAATCTTCACATATTTATTATTAAGGAGGTAATAAAACCTTAAAATTATCTTCAATGTGTCCAGGAAAAAAAGAATATGTGTCTACGGCCCTTCAATTTCTAAGCTATAATATGGTAGAAGAAAAAGTAAACATATTAAAGAAAGAGTTCAGTAAAACTTTTCAAATATGTCCTCATCAACCTTCTTTCTGTGCTTCAGAGATTTAAATAAAATGCAAGGCAATATTGGCCCAACCAGTCTAAAAAGACTCTAAAAAACAAGACTGTGTAGCACTCAGATTCACAATGTTATTATTATTAGAACAACACACTCATGTGTTAGTAACACTAACACGTAATACTGGAAATGCATACGTAAAAGTTTAGTTCTAATAGATGCACATTTTACACTTAATATAAAACCTATTTCCTATATAACACTCTTGAAATGTTTGCATTTATTCAGAATATACTAAATCATAAGTGAAAGGGCAAGGTATGACTTTTTTTCATGTGTCAACTTGGCTAGGCTATAAATGCTAAGTAATTAAAGCCCCTATCAGCTGACTTTAAGTAAGGAAGCTTATCCTGGATAAGATAAGACAAGATAAGATAAGGGTGTGTGTGTGTGTGTGTGTGTGTGTGTGTGTGTGTGTGTGTGTGTGTGTGTGTGTGTGTGTGTGTGTGTGTGTGTGTGTGTGTGTGTGTGTGTGTGTGTGTGTGTGTGTGTGTGTGTGTGTGTGTGTGTGTGTGTGTGTGTGAGAGAGAGAGAGAGAGAGAGAGAGAGAGAGAGAGAGAGAGAGAGAGAGAGAGAAATTCCACCTGTGGATGGACAACAGCTTCACCCCGTGGAGTTCTACCCTGCTCCTGATTTTCTCTTCCTGCTTGACTGCTCTATGAATTTCAGATTTGCCTAGCCAATTCCCATAGGAGCAAAAGCCAACTCCTTATGATAAAGCTTTTAATATGTGTATCACCTAGTGGTTCTGCTTCTGGTTGAACCGTGAATAACAGACCAGGTACCTGAACTACTTGGTCTCTCATTTATAACCTCCTCTCTTGGATACATCTCTTTCTCTTATATTACCATCTAATCTCAAATCCAGAAATGTGGTAAAATCTGATACATTTCTGTGAGGACAGATGCAAAAGTGTGGCGAATGAAACGAAGTAAAACAAGGTCCACTGATCACCTTTACACAATGTCAAAAGAGGTGGAAACATGAGATAAGAGTAAAGAGTTTAAAGCAAAACTTAACTGTGAAGTCCTCAATAAATTATTTAACTTCTCTATTCCTGTTTCCTCATTTTCAAAATGAGATTCATATTTCTGCCTATAAGGGACAAAGCAACTGAGACAAGAATGAAAGCATAAAATGAGAACTACTATTGTGAATACTTCTATGTGAAGATGTACAAAACAGTCATCTTGAAGTCCAAAATCATACAACTGCTTTTGATTCAAGATCAATCTGAGCAGGTGGTTAAAGGAAAAAAATATAACCAAAAATAGGTCTGTAAAAAATGGTATCTAGAAAAATATTAAAAACAAACAAAAGAAAATACAATTCTTAGGGAAAATAGCCAGGAATATGGCCAGACTAAGTCTTTTAAAGAAAATGATTCAGAAAAGAAAACTAATGGTGGTATGACAAGGCTCTGAATATCTGAATACAATTTAAAGTACTTCTACAAATTCTTTGATACTCCCTTCCAAAGATGGAGCTTAATGCCCTTCCCCTTCAGTGGGCTGGTCTTCCTGATTTACTTCTAACCAATAACATGGAAATGATGGCATGTGACTTCCAAGACTAGATCACAAAAGGCATTACAGCTTCCTCTTTGCTCTCTTGTGGATGGACTGCTCTAGGAGAAGCTAGCTGCCATGCTGACAGGACACTCAACAAGCCCTTTGGAGAGGTCCACTTGACAAGGAACTGAGGCCTCTTACCAATAGCCAGGAGGGATTGAGGCATTTTGCCAACAGCCATACAAATGAGCCATCTTAGAAGCAGATCTTCCAACTACTGGCAAGCCTTAAAGGTAGAGTCTATAAACATTCCCCTTGAACTGGAGAGGGTCTGTGTGAATAAAATACAATGGAAAAGAAGCTGTCCAAATAGCAAGGCTAGATTAGAAAATGCCTTGAAGCTTTTGCTGGTTTCTCCTGGGACACTGATTCTGGGGGCCTTCAGCCACTGGAAGATTGGGTACTCTGAGGCCATCTTATGGAAACCCAGCCCAGGTGCCCAGACACATGTGTAAGGAAGCCTCCGAGGTAAGCCCATCCCTAGCCACTATCTGACTGCAATTTCATAAAAGACCCTGAACTGCTTAGCCGAGTTCAGTCAATCTCCAGAACTGGGAGAGAAAAAAATAAATGGTTGTTGTTTTAAGCCACTAAGTTCGTTGGTGGTTAGAACAGCAACAGATAACCAGAACACTCTATAAGCTTCAGGTAAATATTACCTGCTTTGTGATAACCTTCTTAATAGCCTGGGTAAAAATTAGCATTGCCTTTCTTCAAGTTCTCTAATATTTGTTTCCAGAAGCCAGGCACTATCACCACACCCTACAGTGCAGCATAATTGTTTGTTTCCTCAGCCCTCTAAGATTCTAAATTCCTAGAGGGCAGGGAGCTATGTGTGATAGAACCCTGTATCCATAGTTCCTAATACAGTGATATTACCTCAAACCCTCTGCTTTTCTACTTCTTCTACTATAAATGTAGCTAACAAGAGGTGTCGTGTATAGTGAGTTATATTTAAAAACAGTAGAGAAGGGTGCTGGTACACAGTAACCATGGATGCCTGTTAGCTATTTTTATTATATGTACTTAGGTGGCTTACAGTAAAACATGTTGAATAAAATATAAATACTAGCTTTATCTTCTGATGATACAACACTGAGTTGTAATACAGATTCCAAGTTAAAGTTTGTGAAACAGAATGTGGCCAAGTTGAGATGGTCCCAAATATTAGAAATATAATAGCTGCAATAAAGAAAAGAGGTCTAAATATCAAGTACTCTACATATGCTGCTCTATAGGACTGAAGAAGAATGTTCTTCCCATTAAAAATTCATATAGGTTGCCAGGACCACCGATATTCCTGTTACTATGTCAACAAGTCACTAAGAAAAAAAAAGGAAAGATACAAGGAAAGTGTAGACAGCATCACTGAGCTGCTTTGTTAGCTTCTATGGATTGGATCCTTATGAAATTCTTCCCTGGTCATCAGAGTGCTTCAGCATGCATTACAGAGAGATTTTACATGCATTAACTCATTTGTCTCTTATATGTCAATGGATAAAGAAATGGGGTATCATTCCTATTTTCCAAATGCAGAAACTAGAGCTAAATTTAACAAATATGTGGCAAAGAGTCAGGATGTGAACCTGACTTCAGTCTACTGACTTCACACCCAATGTTCTCCCCAGTAGTCCAAGATGCCTCACGATGGACAATTGGCCTCAATCACAGTATCGTCACCTTTAAAGTCTGCTGCAAGTCCAAAATAAAGATGCTGATGTTATGCTTTCAGACAAACTAGAAAAGGACGACTACACATAAACATTTACAAAAACTAAAGATTTTAAGAGTAAGAGTCCTACATGTTAGGATTTTAAAACACTAACGTGTATTCACCAAATATATATATTTTAAAAGCTAATAATATAAACATAAATCCCCTTTACTTTTGAGCCTATAATGTGGCTTAGACAAAAACAACTTCAAACCATTGCTTATGGAACAAAGTGGCCCAAAACCGTTCTTGTAGAGATCAGTATAAGTCAAAAACACCAAAAAAAGTATTAAAAGATGGGTAAGCAGAAGTGTAGTTAAAGAAACATAAAACACAGAGTCAAAAAAACTTTCTTTGAAAGCCATAGTCTGCTATTTAACCTTGCTAAGCAAGATATTTAACTTCTCTAGTCCTCAATTTCTCTTGTAAAATGGGAAGAATACCACCACTGACATCATTTATGTGATCAAAGCTTTCTTGTTATACATGGTAACATTGACTTGATTGTGAGATCTGCTCCCAATCTCACAATCAGCTCGTGGCACCCTGAACAAGCCTGTCTTCATTTAAAGAACAGATGGTCCAGTAGCTCAACACAGCTACACATTATTATAATGTGCTGGTCTTTCTAGAAAAGACTAATCCTTGCCCAAAAGTTGCTCTTCTGACACCATAAACATATTCTGATGTTCACCTAGGATGATGTCCAGAATAATACAGATACCTTATTCTGCAGTTTAGCATTCAAAAAACTCACCTGCAACCCTCAGCAGCTCGGCAAGGCCCAAAAGCTTGGTGGATTGTTTGTAGCATGTGGGGGACTGGGAAATACACTCCTTGATGAGGCTGATCCGATCAGTGCACAATCGCACTACAAAAAACAAATATATATGAAAGACTTGTAATAGGCAGGGACATCATAAAAGGGTGTCATGACCTTCCTAACATAACGTAACCAAACAAAATGAGAACTGTGTTAGTCTCTAGATCAATGAGAATTAAGTAAAAGTAAAAGGCATATTTAAAAACCATTATTATAACTTCTGAATAAATAATGTACAACATGGATCTTTTCTTTATAATCAAACTTCTTTTTGGGGGGAGGGGGGAGAAAAAAAAAGAAGATGACTGGTAAGGGGATCTTATCCCTTGACTTGCTGTTGTCAGCACCACACTCTCCCAAGTGAGCTAACTGGCCACCTCTATACAGGGATCCAAACCCGTGGCCTTGGTGTTATCAGCACCACACTCTCCCAAGGGAGCCCATGGGCTGGCCCCTTATAATCAAACTTCTAAAAGATAGCAAATGAATTGTCATTCTGAAGCTAAAAAAGCATGGCACCTTTTCCAGTACCACGTCAGGACTTAGGGAAAATTTTAAACAAGCCAGTATCTGTCTTTGAAAACTTTATATACTTCCTATTATACCAGTCCCGCCTCACTTTACCCTCCAAAATCCATTCCACATTCTGAATATCCATTTGCTATCTCCACTACCTCACTCTTGGAGGGCAAGAGTCCTCAAGGAGCTCACTGTTCCAATTTATTAATCTTTCTCCAAAAATAAGGCCAATCCTCTCACTTAAGCTAGATATTAGGAAAATAAAGCATGTCTGATCAAACCAATTCAGGCTATGAAGAAATGAAGCACACTTAAAATAAAGGAAAAAAACTTCAGCTAAAGGGCATCATGTATTCTAGGAATATTTAGAGTAGAGATGTCAACTTTAAGAAGCCTGGCACTATTCGGGATTCTGGTCCCCAATAACTATAACAATAACAGCTATAATAATAGCAATTGACGTGAAATAAATATGAATTAAGTCCTAGGCATCGCTGTAGGTCCTTTATGTATATTAATCCTACAAAGCCAAACCCTACAAGGCAGCTACTATTATCCTCAGGGGAGAAAACTGACATACAGAAAGATTAAACATGATGGAACCAGAATGCATCCCTAAATTCTGTTCCCTAAATGTTGTTCACACCTTCAGTCCTTTATCCATTCCTAAATCCATGGCTATTCCCCATACATTCTGTGTTTTCTCAAAACTTCTCAGTAGGTGGGAGAGGGCTGAAGGGTTGGGGAGATAAAGAAGACAAGTGATGGTTCTTCTTTGGAATGGGCTTTTTTTTTTGTAAGTTTTTATTATAATTTAATTTCAAATATAGAGAAACGTTGCAAAAATGATACAAAAAATTCCTCTTTACTCTTTGCCAACATTAACCAATTATTAATAATTTGCTCTATTTATGCACACATGTACAATCATGCATGCACATGCTCCCTTCATACCCCCTCATATATACACACACAAATACATATACACACATATCTTTTTTTTTCTGAACCATTTAAATTGCAAACATCATTTCTTCTTATTCCTTAATTCTTCCATAACTTATCTCAATCAAAAAATTGTGTTTAGGGCTGGCCAGTTAGCTCAGTTGATTAGACTGTGGAGTTGATAACACCAAGGTTTAAGGTTCAGATCCCCATACTGGCCAGCCGCAACCCCCCCTCCCCCCCCAAAAATGGTTTTTTTCACCCTCAATATCTGCTACTATTTTATGGGTATTAATTTTCTAATTTAATATTCAAAACAACACTTGTCATAGATATTATCAAGACTCTACATATGTAAAAACCTGGAGGTTTTCATAGCTACTTTTATAGCCTTGTTGATGAATTCTTGTATTCTTCTTAGAGAAGTTCTAGCTTTAGTAATTCTGCTCAGCTGACTTCCTTTATATTACCACTCTCTTTCCAGCTCAGTAAAATCAAGGTGGAAAACTGAAGCTACACACAACAATGGATCATCATTTTCTCTAAACTTCCATTTACTACAACACTCAAGTTTGGTTCTTTGTCTCTTCGCTGCCTTAAGCAATGTGTACTCCTCATATTTCAAGCACATTAAATGAATTTGGAGAGTAGGAATCTAATACACTGCAATTACCATGTTCGAATTACTTTTTACTTTTTATTTACCTATTTTCTGAACCCCTGGACAATCACGGTATCAATTCTCTTTTACTGCTGCTGTTAGGACTTGCTTAATTATATTTCAAAATGTGTTTCTCAGTTAAAAAAACTGAAGCCTTAAATGTACATATCTTTCCATTAAGGAGGGGTTGTTTGACTCCTAAAATTCCTTTCCAAATGAAATTAACGAACATGAAGAAGATATGTGTATGTATCTTTTAATAATTGTGAATGTCTCATTTTCCTATAGATCTCACAAATATATCTCACATGTAAAAAGAAAAAAAATCCAATAAAACACACACACACACATAGATATCAAATGTAAAAAGCATTTACTTACCAACTACCCACATATAAATAGTATCATCACAATCTTACGAGGCATAAACAGCAAATGCTCATCAAACCACAGATGTGAAATACCAATTTCAGTCAGTCATATATGGCATTAAAGGTCCACAACATATATAATTACTTGTGGTGTTGCTGAAGTACAAATTTGAATTGTGTAGGCCAGGAAGGTGGTATTATGTCAGTCGCTTAGCTGACGAGCAACAGTTTCCTTCTCAAACAATGTTTTATTGTCATACCTCTTCATCAGTAGAGTATTGTCTACAGTTTACAAACACAGGTTCTTGAGCCAGACTACCTGGGTTTGAATCCCAGCTCCACCTCTAACCAGCTGTGTAACCATAAGAAAGTCACTTAACCTCCCTGTGCCTTGATTTCATCATCCAAAAATTGGAAACAATAATAGTCATTACCTCATAGGTATTTTTGAGAATTAATACATGTAAAGTATACTTGGAATATAAAAATCACTCAACAATTGTTAGTTATTATTATTATTACTACTACTGACATATTCACAGAAATGCTTATAAAGTATGGAATCCTCTAATGTGAGGTTTCTCAATGTTTCAAGATATAATTTCCAGGACTATCTAGGGAATATATTTTATTATTATCCCCATCTGACAAAGGTGAAGCTCCAAGATATTGTTGCCACAGGTCACAAAGCAAAAAGTGGCTGAACCAGAATTTAAACTCATAAAAGGGCTGGCTGGTTAGCTCAGATGATTAGAGAGCAGCCTTGGAACACCAAGGTCAAGGGTTCAATTTCCCATACCAGACAGCTGCACACACACAAAAAAAATTTAAACTCATATGTGACACTCTGATGTAACTCTGTCTTGTTATCAGCATGTCAACCCTTTACAGTCAGGAAGTGTGCCTTATTCCCTTCATTATTTCAGTTCCTGGAATACAGTAAGTCCCTAAATTAATGTTTATCAAATGGAAGGAAAGGGGAGTGAAAAGAGGAAAGAAGAGATGCTGGAGGAAGGAGGGGCAGAATCAGAGGTAGAAAGGAAAAACGAATGAAGAGAAAGGAGGGAGGGAGAATGAGAAGGCAGGTAAGACCACAGTAATTCTATCATCGCTTAGAGAACACCTTCGAGTAAAATAACAAAAATGATAGTTAATACTTGCACAGCCCTTACTCATAAATATTCCAGGCACTATAAGCCTACAGATTGATTCCTTATAAGCAATTCCATAAGGTTCTTCTTAGAAATGAGAAAACTTAAAGACAAAGAACAGTTAAGATACTTGCCCATAGTTATCCAGCTGTAAGTGGCAGAACTAGCACCAGGCTGGATGTAACCAGAATGCTGTAAGTCTGAAAAACTGACTTACCCTATTATAAAAAGAACATGCAGAACAACTAAAATGTCCAAAACCAGCTTATTTGAAATTTTAAAAAATTTACATAAATGCCCAAATTATAGGGAAAAACACACTCATGTACACACATAAATACTTCATAGAAGACTCATAAATAAGGAAACATTTTTACGTGCTATTTCTGTTCCTGTATTCTGTTAACTCCTTATTACAATTTAGCTAGTACCACTAGCCTGCACTTGATGAGAAATAGCAACTCCTAGAGTATAGGCAAAGAAGGCTTCAAAACAAAGTGACAAAATGAACTATGTACACTGACTACAATAAAAATACCTGGACCATACATTTCTAAATATCAAGTTACTTTGTTTGTCCAGTATTGCTGATGAAAACAAAAGCAAATGAAATCTAAATCATATCTGTGGGTAAATACAACAAACAGCATACAAAGGCAATATTCCATCTCTACATCCAGAAGACTTTCTGACAGTAATTCTAATAGAAAACTCCAAATCAATATATCAAGCTAAAAAGCTGTTAAGACATAAAAGCACTCCTCAGGAAATTCTCAGAAGCTACAGCAGGGTAGTAGGTTTGATTGCAGATATTCAAACTCTGCAGCTGATATACAAATATTACCAGCAAAAGTACTGCTAATTGATCAACACAGAAAATCAGGGCTTAATTTAATATTTCAAAATTCAACAGTATTTGGTGGACTGCAAGAAAAAATCTTTGTATTATCTCAATCTGCTTGAATTAAATAAGTAGCCAAAACACACACGTACACACACACAAAGATATAATCGCCTAACAAGAGGTATAAGCACAGCAAAAGTTTTATTGTGCTCTAAACTCTTCCCTGACTGAAAACTGCAATTAAGTAAATGTTCAAGAGGGAGGTAGTTAATGATTTAAGACATTTGAGAATAAACTGAAATGATTTTCAGTTACTCTGATTAATCTTCACAATATTAAGAAGATTTGAGTTCAAAAATTACATGTATAGTGTGACTGAATAGAATTTTTTAGTGATTTAACAATCACCTTACACATAAGCGTTCTTCAAACAGTTTGTGGAAAAATGGAATTAAAAGATAATACAAATCTTTCCATAAACTTTTTGAAGTATCTTCATACACATGTACTTGTTTAAGATGCTACAGGATATTTATAATTATGCATAAATTATTTCCAAACAATGATATTCAAGCTAACAATAATACTACCTGTTTCATCTAATAAATTTTTCTGAGAGGTAGGACTTTCTAATTTTTAGTAAATCCACAATGGAAACCCACATGAAAACATGAGAATGTCTTTACTGGTTTGTATCCCCTAAGGACTATCCAACTCTAAACACTACAAAGGATAAAGACAGCAAGGATCTTGTAACAGGCCATCATTATCTCAAGGTACTAGGAGTTCAAAAAAAAAAAAAGGAAGAGAGACACCTGTGGTGCAAACTTAGCAAAACACACAGACAGATGGAACTCAGCTGTACCCCCCTAACCCCAGTGCTGCCAAACATTTCCAGAGTGAAGAACAGAGACAACTCTCTTTACTTAGGTCACTGAGGTCCAGGGTTTGAAGGAACAGAAAATCAACCTCCCATTTGTCAAGTAAGGTCGAGGTTTGAGCCAGTACATTGTGAGATGTGCACTGTCCTCGCAGCATAAAGTAGATGAGACAAGTGATGTGTGACAAGATGCTATTTGGATGATACCTCTATGACTTTGACATTAAGGTAAAAGAACTGAAGCAATATTTAGATATGAGTAGTAGTTAAACTCTAAACAAGAACTTCCTATCGTTCCCTCTGTAAGAAAAAACACTTGACTTAAAGAACATTCTGAGTCAAGCATAAAAAGAAAAAAAAACTGTTATTGTTTATATCAAACTATAAATCTATACACTGAAACAAAATACAGAAATAAACTGTATACCAAAACTGATATAAATCTAAAACTGTCATGCATAATCCCCACTTTCTTTTTTTTTGTTTTTACCCAATAGCCTCACTGTTCTGTCACTAATATTATTTCTTTCAATCTTTTAAATGTGAACTTTAAAAAATAAATATATCATAAAATGTTGGTTTTATTGTTTCTTTTGGGTTTCCACTTGAGATGTCATTTGAAAAATGGGGCGGGGGTGGGACCTACTGCAGATGGATTAAATGATCAAATTTACTCTTTAGTTTTAAAAACTAAAAAGAAACACTAGTAAATTAGTGCAAGATAGGCTAATAACAGTGCAACAATAGAAAACTCACCTTGCAAAGGCAGGATCTTTACCCCAAATTCTTCAAGACATCCAAGGGCTTGGATAAGATCTAGCTCCTCTTGAATGGCAGCAGGTCTATCTGTTATCAGCTGTAAGCAGCACCTAGGAGAAATCAGACAAATTTTTAGAAAGAAAAGTACCATTTGTTCAGTCAAGTTACCTTTTTATATTCAACAACATGAGAACCAACACATATTTATCAAAAATCTACTATATTCCAGGAATTCACTTGGCTAGATGCTTTCTGTTATCTCACTTAATCCTCATAGCAAGCCTGTGAGGTAGGCATATATCATTATCTGCTCTTTTTTTAAAAAAAAAAAAAAAAGATGACTGGTAAGGGGATCTTAACCCTTGACTTGGTGTTGTCAACACCATGCTCTCCCAAGCGAGCTAACCAGCCATCCCTATATAGGGATCTGAACCCATGGCCCTGCTGTTATCAGCACCACAGTTTCCCAAGTGAGCCACAGGCTGGCTCTCATTATCTGCTTTTTAAGAAAACCAAAATTAAAGCTCAGAGAAGTGAAATGATTCGCCCATGGTTACACTGATAGTACATAATGGCATCTGGGCATGATGCATCATCTCTCTGTATTTAGCGTTTTTTTTACTGTTGAATCCAAAGATAATGACTGTATTAGAAATGATTTTTAAAAAGACAGAATTCGGATAATTTCCAGAAAAAACAGGAATGTCTTGATTCAGTCACAATTTGGTCTCCCCAAAGAAACAAGAAATGACTGAAGAAAATGCACAAGGGACATTTTTCTAATCAAAAAGTTGGAATCGGAAAAAAAAAAAAAAAAGTTAGAATCGAGGGCTAGCTGGTTAGCTCAGTTGGTTAGAGCACAGCCTTATAACACCACGGTCATGGGTTCAGGTCCCATACCGGCCAGCTGCCAGAAATAATAAAATGTGACCACTCGTCATTGTTGGGAAAAAAAAAAAAAAAGGAGGAATCTGTTGTTAATGCAGTCAGTAGAGAGATAAAGTAGAGGAGAATGTGACTTGCTAATTTAAGAATGTGTAATACCTATGGAGTATTTTAAGCAAATTTTTTAAAAATTCAGAGAAAGTATATTTAAATGTTTTATTTAATGAATAAACTTATTTTCTGAAACGTGTGAGCAGAGAAACACTGGGACATAAGACTAGAAAGATAGATTGAAATCATGCCACAAAGGGCTAATAAACGCTAAATTCATAGATCATGAGATGAAGATATCTAGGCCCCAGTATAGCATCTATATCACTGAGTGATAGATATAGGCCTAGTTTGTTCTTGCAAAATTATAGTACTTAAATCAGCTGAGCCCTCACATATGCTGTTGATTCAAGTGTGAAAGGTCTATAACCTCTTTGTGATTTTTATTAAAATTTTAAATGCACTTACCTCTGAACCCAGGAATTCCGCTTCTAGGAATATATGCTACAGACAGGTTCAAACATGCTCAAAGACATATAATTATGGATGTTGTCTACCAGATTGTTTTTAAAAAGAAAAAAAAATACACAATATCTGGAACTAATTTTTAAAAATTCTACAAAAGTCAAACAATGGAATATTCTACAACCATCAGAAAAGAATAAAACATAACCATATACAGTCATATGGAAAAAACCTTCAATTTACAACTGCTGTGGACTGATTGAATTGTATCCCCCAAAGTTCATATATTAGAAGCTTAAATCCCCACTATACCTGTTGATGGTGGGAAATCCTATTATGGTAATCAAAAGGTGCAGCCTTGAAGAGGTGATTAGATTGTAGGACCATGCCTAGTGAATGGATTAATAGTGGTGGTCAGGGGTGTGGTTCTGAGGGCTTTAAGAGAAGAGTGCATGAGGAACTCTTTCTCTGCTCTGCCATTTTCTGCCATGTGAGACCCCTGGGTCACTGTCACCACCAGCACGGCCTTCACCAAATGTGTTCCCTGGACTCTGGGCTTCTCAGCCTCCAGAACTGTAAGCAATAAATTTTGTTTTCTTACAAATACCCAGTTCCAAGTGTTTTGTTATAAGCAACAGAAATGGACTAATACAACAACGTAAATGAAAATAACAATGCCTAGAAAGGTATGCATACATAGTGAGAACTTACTTGTTATTGAAGAAAGAAGAGGATAACACTTAATAAAATATTTTGGAAGGATACAAAAGCAAGAAACTCATTTAAAAAATAGCTGAGGGATTAAATTTAGGGGAACTAGAATGAGGAAGGAGACTGTCAGTACATATCTTTTTGTATTGTTTGTAAACTTATTCCTTTCGCAATAAAAAAAAAAAAAACTAGTTAACAAATTATACTTTAACCAACAAGAATGTATGGGCTATTTTCTATATTCGATATAAATGTAAACTGAAATACATCCAGGCTCCCAGGTCAGAATCAGTTTGGTGCCACATTATACATATAAGACATCTTTTAAAAATTAAGGTTTGTCCTTATGGGAGAGAAAGGAAAAAGGGGGAAATACAGGAAGGACAATTTTTTAAATGATCTCTGAGAAAAAACTGCCAAAATGATTTTGGCACAACTCCCAGTTTCAAAAGCTATTCTATTTGATATTTTCATCATTTGAAATAAAAATAGAACCCCCTGGGAGAACAGAAAAAGATTTACTAACTACTTTAAACAATTTTGTCAAGTTCAATAACATGGTTCAAGAAAACATGATTCTTTCTGAGATAAGATATCACAGAAGGAAAAAAGTTACTTTTAAGTTTTGTCAGGTTGAAACAATTTCTAGTCATTTTGGGGAAAAAATGAATCTAAATTATTATCATAATCATTAGATCCAAATAAATTCTGAATGAGCCTAAAATTTAAATGTAAAAAATAAACCAGGGCTGGCCCTGTGGCTCACTCAGGAGAGTGCGGTGTTGATAGCGCTGAGGCCGCGGGTTCAGATCCTATGTAGGGATGGCCAGTGCGCTCACTGGCTGAGTGTGTTGTGCGGACGACACCGAGCCAAGGGTTGTGATCCCTTTACCGGTCAAAAACAAAAAATTAAAATTAAATTAAAATTAAAAAAAATAAAACCAACATATTTAAAAAACAAAATGAGAAGCTATTTTAATGGTGCTGGGAACACCCCAGAAGAAAAGTAAGTAAAAGCCAGATAGGGGTTTCAAAAGAAAAAGTGAAATGCAGGTGTTCAACAGGCAAAAATCTGAAAGACAGACAATCAGTTTAAGGAAGTAGATAATTGGTACCATTTGAAGACATATACCAGAGTTGTATATGTGCTTATTACCCTTTCACTCATCAATTCCACTCTGCATTATCTACATAACAGGCACAGTTCTCACCACTTTACATACTCAGTATTACCAGAGCCCTATGAAGTAATCTTATCATTTTCCTTATTTTACAGGTGAAGAGGTTGAGACCCTGATGAATGGCCCAAGGTCACACAGATGTTAGTGGGCCAAGACTGGATTTGCACATAGGCATCTGGCTCCAGCAGCTATGTTCCTAACCTCTACATTCTGCTACTCCCCAGACAATGAAAGAGGAAAACTCAAAACCAATTAAACGCAATCAAAAAGGAGCTGGACAAATCTAGTACAACCATTCAACACAATTTTGTAAAGCATATGAAAATGTTGCAAATATGTATATATTGGAATAATAAATGACAGAAAAAAGTGTTATAAATAGAAATGTATAATAATATCTTCTTTCTGTCAAATTATATACAAGGACATGTGCAAAATAAATAGCATCCCACTGATTAGGCTCAAAACATCTCACTATTTTATTAAATAAAGAGTAGATAATTCATCAAATAAAATGTAAAATCTCTTATAGATTGTTATCTAGCAAATCTGAGAAGATAGGATAAAATTAGGATGCACAGTGTAGGAAAACAAGACACAGTATGCATAAGCAAATAAGTAACTTGCCAGAGACCACAGTCACCTTATATCAAAGAGGTCCTCAGCTTTCTTCAGTTTCTTTGATCAAGAAACAAAAATTCAGAGATTACATGAGAAACTCAGGTCCTCAGAAAAACTGCCAATTGCCTTGTGGAGGGAAAATAAGTTAAAAAGTGTTTCTATAAATGAATGCGGAACAGCACAGCTCTGAGCAAAGTAGACCAAGGTCTAGAAAAGAAATCTCAGACAAAGAAAAACAAAGCAGACACAGACTTTCAGAGTGTGAACTGAAGGAGAAATCTGTATTAGAAGGAGTAGACACTACAAAACGGTTGAAAACCAACTTGAACAGCAGCATATTGGTCAGATGGCTGGGGAGAGGAGCCATAACACAATTTAACTATTTCTCAGCTTCTGGAACATTAAATCAGGTTATCTCTTTGAAAGCTTTTAAAATTCATTAGTATGAAGGTGATACAGATTTTACTTCCTGATCAATATTTATTGGGCTCTTTTAATTTTATAAAACTTAACTTTCTAAAAATTAACTGTAAATCATAAATAATTCTAAACAAATGAGTGCAATTTTGTATTCCTAATTATGAGAATTCAGATCATGAATATACATTCTTTCTAGTGTTAAACAAGAGAAGTGCATTAAAATAGCAGCACAACAGGCCAAGAGAGGAAGTAAACTTATAGTCTAGAAATTTCAGCCCAGAAGGGACTCTTGAGCTTTATCATCTGATCAGGTCCCTTGGCTCTATACAAGGCAGAAGCTATGCAAAGGAGGCAGATACCACCTACATGTGTTGAAAATTTTCAGAACTTGAATTTATAGGCTATCACATGAATCTCTTCCAATGGAAGAGAAACACAATCTTACAGATAATCAGCAAAAATAACTGGGGAAAACATGCTGGAGAAAAATGGTCAAGAGGAAGTTGATTGATATTCGTAATACAATTAGTTTTCTCTCTATATTCAAACAATATATAACTCTGTAGTTGTAATAATATACTTTTTAAGGCAAATAATAAACTAACACTGGAGTCTGTGTATTCTGACTTCCCCCTTCCCTCTTACAGAAGAATATAGAGTTAATATTACCTGGCTAGATCCATGCAGCTGTCAGTGAGGTTGGTGGAAGAATTGAAGTACTCTCTGCTGGCAGCCAAAACCAAGTCAATACTTTTTTCGTAACTGACCCTATACGGGGGTTTCCCTTTATGGGCTATAACAGCTGGGGGATTTATTGAACAAGCACTGCAGTACATCATCTGCCCAGCCAAGCGGATATTTTCAAGGCGACTGGAGCACAGTAGGCTTTCTGTAAATATCTGGGAAAAAGAAGAAACTAGAATTAGTAATAAAGAGGAAAGACTCAATTCTCAACAAAATGAAGGCTCTGAAAGCTAAATAAAATAAATTAAAAATACATGTATCCCAGAGGTGGTGATTACACAACACTGTGACTGCACTAAATGACAACAAATTGTACACTTTAAATGGTTAATTTTATGTTATGTGAATTTCACCTCAATAAAAAAAAAATCTACCTTTTAGGGAGAAGAAAGAATAGATTCACTGAGAAAAACAAAATTATGCATAATATTTTAATGTATTATAATGAATACTTGAGTCAAGTATCTAAAGTTCCTATTCATAAAAAGAGGACTCCTTAGACATACTGTCCCAACCTCAGCAGGGCCTACTCTGCTTAAACTATTTATGACAATTTTAATGTTTTAAAAGAAAACCTCTGAATATGATACATATAATACATAACTATTTAAAGCATCTGAATTCACTCTTACAAACTAAATAACCAAGCTACAAATGTTATCTTACACCTAGTCATTAAAATTACAATATACCATATAACATTGAGTTTTTTCCCAACCTGCACATTAAGAATTATTTAAATAAAAAAAGAGACACTAATGGAAGGTATTCATGCAAATATCATCATACTCTAATAGGATACTAATAGCATCAATTAATGTAAAGTTAATTCTATTATTTAGATCATTTATGTACTTATTCCAGAAAAATACTAAACAAAGTGACCCTTTTAAATTTAAACTAATAATGTCATAAATAATTAGTACAAGAACTTCCTCAAGAATGCTCTCTCCTATCACTCCACAGTTACATGAGAATAGCACAGAAATAGAAGAGATGGAAAAAATAAGATTACATAAAGAAGCAAGAGTTTCCTTATAATTAAGAAGACCATCTAATATTCATAGGCTCCCCTCATTTTCATTTCTTTGTGCCTAGGTCTTTATGGAGATGTATGAAAGGATAAAATCACTAATATCTAAGAGGAATCTATTATAAAACAATATTGTGACAGAAAGCAAATTGTCAATGAGCAACCCTAATCACTTCTGACAGATGAAAATGGCTTACCCCAAGACTAACCCAGTGACTGACATGCAATGGTTTCTCTATATTTCTTTGGTGTATTGAAGTAAGCCATAAAGAGTCAAGGACTAGTACTGAAAAATATAATATACTCACCCTAAAACTTAAAAGGTTTTGTTAAAATGAACACTATAGATACCTGTTCTACATGCTGTATATAAATGGTCAACAATTTCAAAGCTATGCCACTGTGCTTTCAGGTTATTTTCCAAGGACAATAAAACCCAATAACCAAACATCAGTAAGATAATATAGCATATTTAAAAGGTACTAAAATGATATTTAAAAACTTAAGTTTGCCAAATCTATATTACTATCAAGAACCATTTCAAAACTTATAATACGCTTTCAAACATTTTCTCAATGGAAAGACTCATGGACAGAAGTCATTAAATAACAAAGCCAAACAGAAAGGTATTAAAATATTTTTTAAATGCAACATGTCAAACTGTTATGATAGATTACTCCACACAGGACTTAAAGTGTAATAATACTTATTGCCAATTTTTCAGTCATAATCAAAACCATGGTCAGAAACAGCAAAGTATCGAATTAATACCAGTACAATGTGAAAGTACTACTTCAGACATACTAATGACAGTTAGGTTTCAGACCCCATGTCTGTATGAGTTATTTTCTCCTGAAATTGATTTCAAGTTTTGCTTTAGATGCAAAAGGGGAAATTACTCGCAGTTGTAAGTGGTCTGAGACTGTAATCATCAATATGAACACTACCATCATTCACTTAAAAACCTGAAATTCAAATAAAACCATTCATTTCTCAAGTCTATATTAGCGCTCTTTTGTTAAAATCACCTTGAATTTAAAAAACTGAACGATTTTACAAAATAGAGACCTATTTTTATAACTCTCATGTCATCATCAGTGGGTCGTGCTTTCTGATATCAGAGCAAAGTGCTACAAAAGACATTCTATTTCATTTTGTGTCTGGTTTACTTAACAATAAAATCAAACAATAAAACTCTTTTAGATTGCATCTCATTAAAAGTGAGTTAGCTGCGGGAGTTTCAAGATGGCAGTGGCTGCGGCGGTTGGCGCGGAGTAGCTGAGGTGGAAAAGGCGGCCACTGGGCCTCAGGCAGCCAGGAAACTTGTGGACCTTCCTCTTGCCATCTCTTAAGGGAGGACCGCTGCTGGTGGCCGGTCATGGGGGCTGACCGCCACTTTGCCCTCGGCAGGAGAGGCAGCCTCATTTACAGGCAACAGCTTTGAAGTATGGGACAGGAGAAGAACTGTTTCGTAGCTGCAAAAGTGAGTCTCTAAACAGGGAACACAGTGCCAGGGCTGCCGTGGATGCAGCCAGGATCCCGGAGGCTGGGGCTGCGCTGAAGGCGGCCAGCTGCCCTATTCATGATTCGAGGTTTCAGGCCGGCATAAAAGAAGATTCCCAGGAGCGCCCGAGCCGCGCCACGGGACCGAGCAAGCAGCCCGAGGCGGCAGGAACCAAGAACGGGGAAGGCGACAAACCAGAGGCAGAGAGTGAGCGCCCGACCTGGCACAGCCCTGTGAGTGACCCCTGGCCCGGCCCTGCTCAGGGGGCTGACGCCCACCCGACTTCCGCCTGCATCACCGGGCCACTCACCGCCCCAGGGCTGCCTCCATTTTCCCAGGAGGTGGCAGCTCTGGCCCGGCTCGGCTCCTCACTGAGCCTTCCCACTTGCTTGCCCGGCGCGGGGCTTCTCGGGGCCTGTGGGTTGGCCTCCACTCCCACTCCCTCTGCAGTTCTCTGGCGAGGCTGGTGGCATGGGGCGTCCCCGGCCAGTGTCGGGAGGGCAAGGAAGTACAGGCAGGACCGACTGTCACTCCACCACACCCTGGGGTCCGGCCCCCGGTAAACTTCCTGTTACTGGGAGGCAGATACCATCTCTGCGGCCACCAGTTCGGAAAAACGCCTAACCAATTTCTGGTTGGGAATACTGTGGTAGGAGAGTTCCCAAGTCCGCTTAAACCTGCCGGAGAGCTGACTGCAGGTGGGCACTGGACTCGGTTCGTGCCAGGGGGATACAAAGGTGAACCGTGTGCTGCAGGCTCCTCCCCCAAGGAGCTCATGCTCTGGTGTGGGAGATAAGACAAGTACACAAATAACCGCAATACCAGGAGGACAGTGATAATTCCGAGAAAGATCTACACAGTGCTACAAAGGCACCCAGAGTGACCAGTCGTCTGTGCCTAGCAGAAACCTGGTAGACTTCCTGGATGAGGCGGTGCTGAGCAGAGTCTTGAAGGCCCAGCTGACAGACGAGGGTCGCAGAAGACACGTCCCAGCCCAGCCCAGTGCGCACAAAGCGGGGAGATGTGCGGTCAGGGAGGCGGAGACTCGACAGAAACCACACACCCTGTGGGGTCGCCACTGCACGATCCAACAGCCCGGACCAGAGGACACGGAACAGGGAGAAGTCCTGCACAGGAAGTGAAAGCTCAACAGAGATCACACACCCTGTGGTACGGGATCCACCAGCCCAGCAGAGTCCAAGCTGACGAGAAAGGTGGCTCCCCGTAGAGGCCCAAGACCCAAGGCAACCACACACACAAGGCACTAGAGGCCAACTGAGCAGTCACGGAGGTAGCCATACCAAATAGGCAACCACAGCAACATCTTAGTTAGTCATTAGTCTCAAACCGGTGGACTATGAAACCCCCTGCCACAATGAATAAACATCAAAAAAAAGATACCAGAAATACAAAACCTCAAGAAAGTACACCACCAAAAGTTAATAAATCTAAAACTCTAGATCCTATAGAACAAGAAGCCCTTGAAATGACTGACAAGGAATTTCGAGTGATAATTCTAAGGAAACTGAATGAGATACAAGAAAACTCAGCTAGACATCATGATGAAATGAGGAAAAGTATACAGGACCTGAAAGAGGAAATGTACAAGGAAATCAATGTCCTGAAAAAAAAAGTAGCAGAACTTGCTGAACTGAAGAAGTTATTCAGCGAAATAAAAAACACAACGGAGAGTTTAACCAGCAGGCTTGTCAAAATTGAAGAGAGAACCTCTGAACTTGAAGATGGGCTGTTTGAAATAACACAAACAGACAAAAAGAAAGAAAAAAGAATCAAGGACATTGAAGAAAATCTGAGAGAGATATCAGACAACCTTAAGTGCTCAAATATCCGAGTCATGGGTATTCCAGAAGGGGAGGAAAACGGAGATTCCATTGAAAACATATTCAAAAAAATAGTAGCAGAAAACTTCCCAGGTATAGGAAAAATCACAGATCTTCACATCCAGGAAGCTCAACGATCTCCAAACGTATTCAACCCAAAAAGGCCTTCTCCAAGACATGTCATAGTCAAATTGGCAAAACTCAAAGACAAAGAGAGAACCTTAAAAGCTGCAAAAGAGAAGCATCAAATCACCTATAAGGGAGCCCCAATCAGGCTAACATCAGACTTTTCATCACAAACCCTAAAAGCTAGAAAGGAATGGGATGATATTTTCAAAATACTAAAAGACAAAGACTGCCAGCCAAGAATACTCTACCCTGCAAGGCTATCCATCCCAAATGAAGGGCAAATAGTATATTTCTCAGACAAACAAAAACTGCGGGAGTTCACTACCACACGACCACCCTTACAAGAAATCCTCAAGGGAGTACTGGGTTTGGTTCCTGAAAAATAACTACCACTGCCATAAAAACCCAAGAAAAATCAAAACCCACTAGTATAATAAAAATGGCATTCATGAAGAGAAAACAAGCAAACAAAAACACTATCTACAACCTAAGGAACCAACAAACACAGAAACCAAACAGTAAATCAGAAAGCAAGGAACAAAAGACACCTAAGACAACCAAACAACCAATAAAATGCTAGGAATAAATCAACACCTTTCAATTACAACTCTTAATGTAAAAGGCTTAAATTCCCCAATCAAAAGACACAGACTAGCTGACTGGATCAAAAAGGAGGACCCAACTATATGCTGCCTACAAGAGACCCACCTCACCCATAAAGATTCACACAGACTAAGAGTGAAAGGATGGAAAAAGATTTACCATGCAAACAGAAAAGAAAAACGACCTGGAGAAGCTATTATTATATCTGGCAAAATAGACTTTAAACTAAAAACCATAAAAAGAGACAATGAGGGACACTACTTAATGATAAAAGGACTGATCCATCAAGAAGACATAACAATCATAACTATGTACGCACCCAATGTTGGAGCAGCCAGATTTATAAAACGAATTCTATTAGACCTAAAGAAGGAAATAGACACTAATACCATAATAGCAGGGGACCTGAACACCCCACTGTCAATATTAGACAGATCATCTAGGCAAAGAATCAGCAGAGAAACACAAGATCCAAACAATACTCTAGACCAATTGGAATTGGCAGATATCTACAGAACATTCCATCCAACAACCTCAGAATATTCATTCTTCTCATCAGCACATGGATCATTCTCCAGGATAGATCACATATTAGGTCACAAATCAAGTCTCAATAAATTGAAAAAAATTGGAATTATCTCATGTATTTTCTCAGACAACAATGGATTAAAACTAGAAACTAATAACAAACGAAACTCTGGAAACTATACAAACACATGGAAATTAAACAGCATTCTACTCAATGACATATGGGTCCAAGAAGAAATCAAGCAGGAAATCAAAAAAGTTCATTGAAACTAATGAAAATAATGATACATCATACCAAAACCTGTGGGATACTGTAAAAGCAGTATTAAGGGGGAAATTTATTGCATTAAATGCTCACCTCAGAAGAATGGAAACATGGCAAGTGAACAACCTAACACTTCACCTTAAAGAACTAGAAAAACAAGAACAATCCAAACCTAAAGTTAGCAGACGGAAAGAAATCATTAAGATCAGAGCAGAACTGAATGAAATTGAAACCCCAAAAACAACTCAAAAGATCAATGAATCAAAAAGTTGGTTTTTTGAAAAGATAAATAAAATTGACAAACCATTAGCATGGCTAACAAAAAAAAGAAGAGAGAAGACTCAAATAACAAAAATTAGAAATGAAAAAGTTGATACTACAACTGATTCATCTGAAATACAAGGAATCATTCGAGACTACTATAAACAACTATACGCCAACAAATTTGAAAATCTGGAGGAAATGGATAAATTTCTGGACACACACAAGCTCCCAAAACTGAACCATGAAGACATAGAAAATTTGAACAGACCAGTAACAATAAAGGAGATTGAAGATGTTATAAGAAGGCTCCCAACAAAGAAAAGCCAAGGACCAGATGGATTCACAGCAGAATTTACCAAACATTCAAAGAGGAATTGACACCGATTCTTTACAAACTATTCCAAAAGACTGAAACAGATGCTAATCTCCCAAACTCATTCTATGAAGCAAACATCATCCTGATACCAAAACCAGGTAAAGATATAACCAAAAAAGAAAACTACAGGCCAATATCCATGATGAATATAGATGCAAAAATCCTCACTAAAATACTAGCAAACAGAATACAGCAACACATACGTAAAATTATTCACCACGATCAAGTGGGATTCATCCCAGGGATGCAAGGTTGGTTAAACATACGCAAATCAATAAATGTGATACACCATATTAATAAACTCAAACACAAGGACCATATGATCATCTCTATATATGCTGAAAAAGCATTTGATAAAGTTCAGCACACATTCATGACAAAGACCCTCTATAAGTTAGGTATAGAGGGAAAGTATTTCAACATAATTAAAGCCATATATGCCAAACCCACTGCCAATATCATCCTGAATGGGGAAAAGCTGAAAGCTTTTCCTTTAAGAACAGGAACTAGACAAGGATGCCCACTCTCACCACTCCTATTTAACATAGTGTTGGAAGTACTAGCCAGAGCAATCAGAGAAGAGAAGGAAATAAAGGGCATCCAGATTGGAAAAGATGAAGTCAAACTGTCCCTGTTTGCAGATGACATGATCCTATATACCGAACAGCCTATAACCTCAACAAAAAAACTGTTGGAATTGATAAATGATTTCAGCACAGTTGCAGGATACAAAATCAACACACAAAAATCAGTAGCATTTCTTTTCTCCAATAGTGAACATGCAGAACGAGAAATCAAGAAAGCCTGCCCATTTACAATAGCCACCAAAAAAATAAAATACTTAGGAATTGAGTTAACCAAGGAGGTGAAAAATCTCTATAATGAGAACTACAAACCACAGCTGAGAGAAATTAGAGAGGATACAAGAAGATGGAAAGATATCCCGTGCTCTTGGATTGGAAGAATCAACATAGTGAAAATGTCCATACTACCCAAAGTGATATACAAATTCAATGCAATCCCCATCAAAATTCCAAAGACATTTTTCTCAGAAATGGAAAGAACTATCCAGACATTTATATGGAACAATAAAAGACCACGCATAGCCAAAGCAAAAAATATTTTGAGCGAATTTTTGAGCAAAAAAAATAAAGCTGGAGGCATAACACTACCTGACTTTAAGCTATACTACAAAGCTATAATAACCAAAACAGTATGGTACTGGCATAAAAACAGACACACTGACCAATGGAATAGAATAGAGAATCCAGAAATCAACCCACACACTTATTGCCATCTGATCTTTGACAAAGGCACCAAGCCTATTCACTGGGGAAGGGACTGCCTCTTCAGCAAATGGTGCTGGGATAACTGGATATCCATATGCAGGAGAATGAAACTAGATCCATACCTCTCACCATATACTAAAATCAACTCAAAATGGATTAAGGATTTAAATATACACCCTGAAACAATAAAACTTCTTAAAGAAAACATAGGAGAAACACTTCAGGAAATAGGACTGGACACAGACTTCATGAATACGACCCCAAAAGCATGGGCAACCAAAGGAAAAATAAACAAATGGGATTATATCAAACTAAAAAGCTTCTGCACAGTAAAAGAAACAATTAACAGAGTTAAAAGACAACCAACAGAGTGGGAGAATATATTTGCAAAATATACATCTGACAAAGGATTAATATCAAGAATATATAAGGAACTCAAACAACTTTACAAGAAAAGAACAAGCAACCCAATTAAAAAATGGGCAAAAGAGCTAAGTAGGCATTTCTCTAAGGAAGATATACAAATGGCCAACAGACATATGAAAAAATGCTCCACATCACTCAGCATCCGGGAATTGCAAATCAAAACCACACTCAGATACCATCTAACCCCAGTTAGGATCGCTAAAATCCAAAAGACTCTGAACGATAAATGCTGGCAAGGTTGCGGAGAAAAAGGAACTCTCATACATTGTTGGTGGGACTTCAAAATGGTGCAGCCTCTAAGGAAAATGGTATGGAGGTTCCTCAAACAATTGCAGATAGATCTACCATACGACCCAGCTATCCCATTGTTGGGAATATACCCAAAGGAATGGAAATCATCAAGTCGAAAGTATACCTGTTCCCCAATGTTTATCGCAGCACTCTTTACAATAGCCAATAGTTGGAACCAGCCCAAATGTCCATCATCAGATGAGTGGATACGGAAAATGTGGTACATCTACACAATGGAATACTACTCAGCTATAAAAACGATGAAATACTGCCATTTGCAACAACATGGATGGACCTTGAGCGAATTATATTAAGTGAAACAAGTCAGGCACAGAAAGAGAAATATCACATGTTCTCACTTATTGGTGGGAGCTAAAAATTAATATATAAATTCACACACACACACACACACACAAAAAAAAAAAAAAAACGGGGGGGGGAAGAAGATATAACAACCACAATTACTTGAAGTTGATACGACAAGCAAACAGAAAGGACATTGTTGGGGGGGAGGGGGGAGGGAGAAGGGAGGGAGGTATTGTTGATGGGGAGCAATAATCAGCCACAATGTATATCGACATAATAAAATTTTTTTAAAAAAAAGAAATATAAAGCAGTAGTCAATTATCATCTATTATTCAATACTAATACTTACAGTGAAGCTTATGGTCACCACCCTTGTGTCCAGTAAACTGTAACAATCAAAATGTCTAAATTAAAGGGAAATACTTTATGTATATACAGTTACCTCATAGCAAGCATCAGAATCTAGACACGTGTAAACATTCTGCTGCATAGTTAACATGTCTCGTAGCAACGTTCTCCAGTGAGACTCACTGACAGGAGGCTGTCTGGAGAAAACATGAGAGAGAGGGGAAGAGGAGGGGAAAAAGAAAACAATTTATGAAATCTCTCTCTTCAATTGTCCAAAATAAATAAAACTGGTACCACCATTCTAAATACCACATCATATCCGAAACAATCAATAGGACTATATCTCATTTGAATTTCTAGGAAAAAACTTGGATTAAAGACAGAGTGAAGAGTTGGGTAGCTCTGTGTCAATGCTAGAGATGCTGTCAACGCAGCCTCAGTCACATGTTGCCTGGACACAAAACTGGAATAGCATTAAATGGTAATGGTAAAGGTAAACAAACTGTTAGTTTCTAAGGTAAATTAATGCACAGTGAGATAAAGCAGCTATAACATAGCAGGAAAAGCACGTGGAAATGGGGTACTTTCAAAGCCCATCTTCAACACCCTGCAGTCTTCAGCAGGGGGTCTTCATAACTTCAACTTAATATTCAGACTCACAGGGCAACCATGGGCCCACTTGGCATCAGTGTGGAGGACAGGAACCACAACTCCCCAGCAAGGCAGCATCAGGTGTTCCTTTCACTGAGAGTACTGGCAATAGTCCACAAAGCAACTTATAGATCATTCCAGGAGTTTTCTTCTCAGATGACAGCCCAGGTGCAAGGAGACAAAGTTACGTAGAGTCATTACAGGCACTGCCTTGTCTGGATTAGGAAGAAGCTGCATGTTCTAAAAGAGCCGGTATCTTTTGCACCCATTCCACAGGCAGTTTTCAAAGTCCCCTAAAGAGACATGCCATTGACCACACTCAGGAAAAGTCCAAAGCATAAAGCCCCTATCAGGTATTTCTAGTTCATTTACAGTTCCTCTAGGCCAAAGGCAACTTATCAATCAGAGATCAGTTTTATATAAGCAGTGAGGCCTATGCAAGCTAGTTGATTAAAAACTGTTTCATAGTGTTTTCTAGACTTACAGAGCTAGGATATAAATAGTCATTTTCTCCTGCAGCAGGAGATAGGTTTGTTAACAATTTCACCCACAGTCACAGTTTAGTGGTACGATGGTGAGCAAGCCATTTAATAATCCTGAATTTCACTTTCCTCATTCAAACTCACCTCAGAGAGTAATAAGAAATACATGAGACTAATTTTGATAACATGGACATTAAAGCAAGACACTCCCAAGTATAAAAATAGGCTCAATTACCTGTATGAATTTGAATATATATTTTTTAATTTTTCTGAGCTTTAGATTCCCTTTTTGTGGCAGAAACAGCAGCAGCAGCAGTAGCAGCAGCAGCGGCAGCAGGCCAGTACGAGGATCTGAACCCTTGACCTTAGTGTTAACACCACCATACTCTCCCAAGTGAGCTAACCAGCCAGCCCTAGATTCCCTTCTTGTATATCATAAAGATTAACTTAAACCAGAATATATAAAAGACCTCCCATTTTTCTGGTACACTATACAATAAGTATTCAACAAATATAAGTGAACAAATCTCAGGTCACAAACACATTTTGTTTTAAGTCACATACATGATCACTAACACTGTCTAGAAGGAGAGAAGATATGCTATAATTCTCTCTGCCTCTCTCAAAAGTTCACCTTAGTTGAATATACATGAGCTTGGCATCATCATTTATGTTTATCTTTTAGTCTTGAAGTTGTACATAATCATGAATCTCATTGTTCAGAAAGGGCAAACTTTGTTTTATGTTTGTCAAATACCAACTAGATGATGTTTCTTGTCCATGAATCTTTTTCTTTTTTACCCTGTATAATGCCTTTAAAAATCATCACTGTTTGCATTTACAAATGCTACGCATTAAAAACAGGGCAGATAGACTGTATATGTATAACGGTTATTGCTATGGGAAAAGTACGTATATGGGATCATTCCAGTGAAAAATCTAGTCTTCAAGAATTTTTTTCTCCTAAAAATTTTAATAAGCATATGCTTCATTTGCCTATGGCATTTGTATTTGTTAGACAAAATGAACAATTACTCTTGTTCCATACGCAATAAGGCATAAAAGAACACTTTTTTTCTGCAAATACACAAAACAAACTGATATATTTGCAAGTATTCCAGGATAATCCATGAAATGTTTCCATTAGTTTTATCTTTTTATGTGAACTTTCGGTGGGCTTCAGAGAACTGGAGGGTTCTTTCAGATTTGGCTTGCAGGCAGAGAAGTATAAGCACAATGCCTGATGGAGTGTCCATCTAGCTCCAGCTTGATAAAATCAGACCTAGGCACTGTCTAGCTGCATTCAAGCTCCCACAGCCCAGCTGTTCTTTTGGAAGTCATCAACACTGGGACAGATGGTATTAATATTTTCTCACACATGGCTAGCCGTAAGTAAAGGTTCTAATTAGAATAAATTACAACACACTGTTTATGATGGCCTTTTCCAGAATGCGTTCAGTAAATAAGAAGCAAGAGTAGAACCTGAAGAAACTAAACAAGAGGTTTGCAGACTAACAGATCTCTGAACAACACAGTATTAGTTGCAGCTTTGGAATGGAGCTGAGTATCCCAGGAAGAAAGAGTATTATACTCAAGATAGTAAAACTTGGACTTGTGACAGATTCACTGAGATCTGCTGCCATTTAGAATATGCATAAGGGAGCCTGGCTGGTTAGCTCAACTGGTTAGAGCATAGTGCTGATAACACCGAGATCCAGGGCTTGATCCCTGTACTGGCCAGCCACCTCTCCCCAACCCTCAAAAAGATGCGTAAGAATATTCTACTGGTACTGAATGAAGGCCAAGCCATGGTAACATACACATGCTAATTAAGATTGTTTTGAAGTTAAATATTTAGGAAACAGAGGCCATATTCACTCACAGTAAATAGATCACAACGAGTAGAAATTAACTTCAGGGACTTCAAAAGTATTTAAGCAACTCAGTAGGAGGACAGTAGGTAATCTAGCAGCAACAGCAAAGCTTTGTTGCTGAAGAGTAAGTGCTAGAATCACTATGATCTTGGAAATACTGACCATCTGTTTGTAGCTGTAAAGAAATCTTAAGACTTAAATAGCCAAAACTTTCTAAATTATTCATTGAATAATTTCTAAGAGAGGGCCACTGATTTGAGATGTATGGTAGCTTTAACATTTGCACTGCAGAACTTATGGTCTAGAAGAGAAATTTATAACTATAGTATAATATTGATAACAATAGAATACTGTAGCAAGAGGCAGAGTTACTAAGAGAGGTAGATAACAAAATGCTAGGGAATTTCCAGAGAGGAGAATTCAATTCTGATTGAAGGAATCTAACAAGGTTTCCTAGAAGATGTGATGAAGCTCACTCTTAAAACACAGGAAAAAATATGCAATAATGTCTGTCTCATTACCATTGGATATTTATTTATTTATTCGTTTATTTTGATATTCAGATTAAATTGTAACTCTAAATCTTAAAAATTATGTAGGGAAAAATATGTTTAAAAGGATCTTGAAAAGTTCTCTTTCTTTAATCATACTGACAGCATACCTACTTCTTCAGTGTTAGTCCTTGAGAGGGCTTTTACCCCAGCCTTCTTTGTACTTTTACGTAATCTCCCTGAGTGACAGATCCAGAATCTAACCTTCTCATACATACATACATGGGGATCACTCCCAAATCCATAACTTCAGCTCAGATTTCTCTGTTGGGCTTTACATCCACCTTCCCATCAGGATCTCTACCTAATGACCCATAAGCACCTTGAAGTCACGGTTCCTCTCTACTTGATTTGTTACTATATTCTTGCTTGAGAAACTAATAGGTCAAAAAATCATTAGTTTGTTTACCGATGATTTGAATGTTATCTACTTTGAAATGCCTTTCAATTCTGTGGCCAATTTTTCTACAAGATAATCTATTAGTTCTCTCATAGTCATTGTAAGTATTTGGGTTAGTATTAATTTAATTGGGTATATCTCCCACTAGACCAGAGAGGTATTATGTCTCTTTCTTCTTCATAAGCCTGATATCACACATAATGACGGAAAGTAAGTTTGTCAAAATCCACAACAAAATATTCATAAAATAATGTAAATAAAAATCCACCAATAAATTCCCAATTATGAAATGTGAATATTAACTGATGAGTTCAATTTTCCTGTCTCTCTTGTAATTGACTCTAAATGAACCTCCAAAGAACTTAGTGACAACATAGAAAGAGACAAAATCAACTTAAATTAAAAAATGTTGTAGTTTTTAAAAAATTTATCATTAATATCTTTTCATTCACTTATTCACTCATTCATTTGAAAACAATAAGTATCTAAAAATTACTAGACACTGTTTTTAGAAATGGGAAAAAATAAGTTATTCATTCAGTAAATCTTTATTGAGTAACACAATTAAAACAAAAATATAAAAAATTATTTTAAAAATTATATTAATATCCAGAATATATAAAGAATTCAAACAACTATACAGTTAAAAAACAAAAAATCCAATTAAAAAATGGGCAAAGAAGATGAATAGACATTTTTCAAAGGAAGACATGCAAATGGCCAACAGGTACATAAAAAATGTTCAGTGTCACTAATCATCACAAGTGCAAATCAAAACCACATTGAGATACCACCTCACCGCAGTTAAACTGGCCATTAAAAAGACCAAGAATAACAAATGCTGGCGAGGATATGGGAAAACGGGAACTCTTCTACACTGTTGGTGGGACTTAAACTAGCACAGCCATTATGGAAAACAGTATAGAGTTTCCTCAAACAACTACAGATAGAGCTACCATATGATCCAGCAATCTCACTACTGGCTGTATATCCAAAGGAATGAAAATCATCGTGTCAAAAGGATTCCCGCACTCCCATGTTCATCGCAGCTCTATTTACAATAGCTAAAACATAGAACCAACCTAAGTGCCCATTGACAGACGCCTGGGTAAGAAAAATGTGGTATATATACACAATGGACTACTACTCAGCCATAAAAAAGAATGAAATTCTGCCACATGAATGAGTCTGGAGAAAATTACATTAAGTGAAATAAGCCAGACACGGAAAGACAAATACTGCATGTTTTCACTAGTAACTGGGTGCTAAGAAAGATGGAAAGACAGAAAGACAGACAGAAAAACAGACAGAAAGATAGAAAGACAACACCACAACAATGCATTGAACTTTCAGAAGGAGAGAACAAACCAGAGGATACTAGAATTGGGGGAGAGGAGGGAAGGAATTTGGGAGTGATAGGTCAGGCAAAGGGTATAAAGAAAAGCCACAATTTGTAATAATAATCATGCTAACAATAATAAACAAACATTTTTAAAAAGGAGAAAAAATTATAAACAAATTTTTAGAGTTAAAAAATATTAAGAAAAAAAATTTTTCTGAGCATCATCTATGTGCCAGTCACAAATTAGTATTTAACAAAAATTCTACTTTTGTGCAGTTCTAAATTTACTATCTGTATATGCTGGAATTTTTATTGGGAATGCAGGGAAAAAAATAGATCAGTTTGGGAGTAACTGACATCTTTACACTATCGAGTCATCCCATCTATAAACATGATATTTCCCTCCATTTCCTTAGATTCTTATACGATCTCAACAGTGTTTTATAATTTTCCCTATAGATACTCCTCACATCTCATTTTAGATTTATTCCTAGGTACTTGATTTCTGATGTGATTATAAAGTTATCAACTCCATCAGTCATCAGGGAAATGCATATTAAGACCACAATGAAATGCTACTACATACCAATCTGAATGGTTAAAATGAGAAAAAAGAAAAAAAGTCAATATCTAGTATTTATGAGCTAGTGACAGTAACTCTTTACACTTTGCTGAGAGGAACATATACTAGTACAACAATTTTGAAATACTGTTTGGTGAATCTCCTAAACTCAAGTACATCCTATGACTCATCAATTCCACTAATAAGTACGTATTCAAGAGAAATACAAAAATATGCATACCGAGAGAGACAATTACAAAATTATTCACAGCAGCAGTATTAATAACAGTCAAAACTGAGAAATAACCCAAATGTACATTAACTCAGAATGCATAAGTGTGTTATATTCACAAAATGGAACACTTTACAACAATGAGAATAAACAATGTTAAATCAATAATATGAATAAATCTCACAAATATAAAGTTGAGGGAAAGAAGCTACATACAAGAGCGAATAATGTATATTTCATTTTATATAAAGTAACAAAAAGAGGCAAGGTTAAGGTGTTTTGAAGGGAGATAATGACTGTGAGCGACATGAGATATGGCTTACAAAATCTTGATTATAAAGCTGGCCAGTTAGCTCAGCTGGTTAGAGCACAGCCTTATAACACCAAGGTCATGGGTTTGGATCCCCATACTGGCCAGCTGCCAAAAATAAATAAATAAAATCCTGATTACGGCACAAACTGTCCTTGTGCTACCCACATACCCTCAGTTCTCACTGTTCTCAGTTTTCCATACATGGATAACTTCCCACTTTAGCACCTAGGACTTCTGTCTGAGGGGCTTCTCCTCTCAGAACATCATGCTTAGCTATGATGGAAGAATAAGAGTGTTAACCCCCCCTCATACCTGTCCTCAGACAATGAATGAGACGGCAGATGAATAGCCCTGCAACTCCCAGATGACTCCAGCAATACTGAGCCCCAGCTGACAGTGGGAAACCTGCTTGTGTAATGAAGCCGGATTGGCTTTATTTTCTTCCCCATCTCAGTTCCCCTTTCTCCCTTAATGCTTGGATAGAATTGCCTTCCAAACAAACAGCCTACACTAAAATCTGGGGAAATCCACAAAGAGATAACAGTAATTTACTATTTCTTCATTTAAGTGCTACATGGGTTACAGTATGATCATTTTATGAAAATGCACTAAGTAGTACACATTAAAAAAAAAGTTGATAATATACTAGAACCAGTATATATATATACTGGATATATATATATATATATATATATATATATATACTGATAATCCTGGTATAAAATACCAGGATTTTATATATATATAGACATCAGGAATGAAGGACACTGATCCCTGAGAAACAAACATTGTAAGTCTTAAGACTATCCTAGCTTACTGCCTTGAGAAAGTTTCCAGGTTATAGCACAAGAAGGGAGAAATCTAAACAGAGACTTGTGGATTCCCTAAATTGAGGAGACATAACTGAGATTCCAGAGAAACCAATGCAGATGGAGCAGGACAAAGATCTAAAGAGGAGAGAACTACACTGGGAGGAACTCCAGAGACCTGCAGAGGGTCCCCAGACATATGACAGGTCAGTGCATGACTATAATAAAATTATCTGAGGCTAGGAAAAGAAAGAGGGAAAAGGAAATGATGTCTAGCTCACACAGGGTGGAAAACCTTAAGACACATAGGCTTTGGGGAGAATCTTAGCTCAGTAGTGGGGAATAATTAGTCATGATGGAACATTTCTCTGGTCTCAACTGCAAGAAGCAAAAGGATTAAACTCTTTATAAGTAAATTAACTGTGTCCCAAAAAACAAGTACAAGAATATTTATGCTAACTGAAATAAGCCAGAAACAGAACGAAAAATATTGTATGATCTCACTTACGTGTGCAGGGGGGGGGGAAAAATCAAATTCAAGTATACAGAGACAGAAAACAAAATAGTGGTTACCAGGGACAAGGGGAGATTAGGAAATGTAGGTCAGAGGATACACAGTAGCTAATATGCAGGATGAACAAGACTAGAGATCTAAGGTTCAACATGAGAACTACAAGTAATAAAATTGTACTTACTGTATGTAAGATTTATGCTAAATGAGTAGATTTTAGCTACTCTTGCCACAAAAACAAACAAAAAGAAAGGGTACCTGCAGTGGACTGAACGGCCCCCAAAGTCACTGAAGCTTAATCTCCACTGTAACTGTTGAGGGTGAGAAATACTATTATGGTAATTGAAAGGTGAGGCCTTGAAGAAGTGATTAGACTGTGAGGACCCTGCCATAGTGAATTGTTTAATGGTGGTCATGGGTGTGGTCCTGAGGGCTTTAAAAAGAGAGTGAATGAGAAGGTCAGTCTCTCTTTCTCTCTGCTCCACCATTTTCTTCCATGTGAAACCTCTGCATTGCTGTAAAGCTACTACCAAAAAGATCCTCCCCAGATGTGTTCCCAGGACTTTGGACTTTCCAGCCTTTGAAACTGTAAGCAATAAACTTTGTTTTCTTACTAAGTACCCAGTTCCAGGTATTTTGTTATAAGCAACAGAAATAGACTAATACAGTAACTATGTGAGATGATAAATGTCAATTTGTTTCACTATAGTAATCTTTTTACTATCTGTATGTATCCCATAAGATCATGTTGTATACCTTAAATATACACAATAAAATTTATTTTTAGAAAAGAAGAAAATTTATAAAGATACAAAATAATCCAGCACATAAGAAGGTAAAATTTATAATGTCTAGTATCCAGTAAGTTATTAGACATGGAAAAAACAGGAAAATATGACAGATAATGAGGAGAAAAATAATTTAAGACCTACCCAGATGTTACCTGGGTAACACAGATGTTAGAGAGAAGTTAGGAAAAGCAGACAAGGTGTTAGAAAAAGCAGATAAAAATTCTGAAATATTAACTGTATAATATATGTTGAAAAAGTTAAATACATGGAAGATATTAAAAAGATAAAATTGAACTCTTAGAGACGAAAGAAAAAGTCTTAGATGAAAAATACACTGGATGCACAAACTGATTAGACATTAAAGAAAAAAATATTTAACAACCTTTAAGAAACAGCAATAGAAATTAAGCAAAATGAAACAGAAGTAAGAAAATTAAACAACAACAACAACAAAAAGCATTCGTGAGCTGTGGGACTTCAAAGGTTCTAATAAATGTATAATTGGAGTCCTGAGAGAGGAGGGGCAGAAAATAAAGAAGTAATAAGCAAAACTTTTCCCAATTTGATGGAAACTATAAACCCAAAGATCCAAGATACTTTACAAAGAAAATTATACCACAAGACATCAATATTAAACTGATGTCATAAAGAAAAATTTGTAAAAGCAATCGGGGAAAAAAAAAAAGATGAATGTGTCAAAAATAGAGTAAGGATAACAACATACTTCTCATTAGAAAAATTGCAAGGAAAAAAACATTGGAGCGATTTCTGTACTGTTGTGTACTGTTGTGTACAAACGAAAATTGTCAAATTTGAATTTTATACCAAATGAATATATTCTTCAAAGACAAATGCGAAATAGACTTTTTTAGACAAACAAAAATGAGCAAATTAATCATAAGCATAGCCACACTGCAAGAAAAAGTAAAGGATGTCGGACAAAAAAGAGATGATACCAGATGGAAATATAGATCTACACACAGGAACAAAAAGTGCCAGAAATGGTAACTACATGGGGTAAATACACAACACATTTTTTGTATTATTTATATCATTTTAAAAGAAACTTGATTGCTTAAATATACTATTAACAATAAGAATGGGGTTTATAACATACATAAAAGTAAAATATATAACAACAATAGCAAAAAGGCTGGGAGAGGAGAAATGGAAGTATACTGATGCAAGCTTCTTATATTCTACAAGAAGATATACAAAATCACAAGGAGGTGAACTATAATAAGGTAAAGATGTATACTATAAGTCGTAGAACAAACAAACATCAACATGATAGGGTTAAAATTAATCCTATCAAAATGAAATTAAACATAAATGACCTAAGTACCCAATCAAAAGGCAAAGATGGTCAGATTGCTTGAAAAACAAAGTGAAGAGTCTGACTCTTGCGCAAACACCAATGTGTCATCGAACATTCCGGTCCATCCACAGGTAATTACAAAGGCTTCACCTGGTAGGCCTCAGTGGGAAAGGTTCCCTCCTCACACCAAATGTGGTACACAGCCAGTGCACTGCAGTGTCTGAAGGCATTGGCAAGCAAGGACAGTCTCCCTGTCCAGGCATGCTCTTATACAAGACCTGCATGCCTAGCCCAGTCACCTCCATTCAGAGGCTTTTTTATTGGGGCCCTTGGCCAAGGTCTCTACAGAAGCCTCTATCGAAACCTCCTTTTTGCAGGGAGAAGAGGAAAATCTTGGAGATACTTTTCCCTACTCTGACAGAGTACTCAGTACTTTTCTATCCTAGCCCTACCTCCCCCTGCCTTCCACCCCCAAAAAATGGCAGGACCTTTTTGTTAAGAGCTCCATCAGAAGTGAGAAGATTCCCTCATCTGCATTGATGCATCTAACCCTTATCTGGTAGACTTCTGTGGGGGAAAATGGAGTACTGGAGGAACCACAACCTTTCTGTCCTCTTGCTTTCATTACAACAATAAATGAGTGTTACTCTAATTTTGTTTGTTACTCTAATTTTCACTTGTTATTTTAATCAACAACCCCAGCACCAGCAGCTCAGCTGGCTCCAGCTCAGTTCTTGAAAGAAAGGCTCAACTATATTCTACCTGGAAGAAAAACACTTCAAATACAAAAGCACAAATTAATTTAAGGAATGGTATACCAGGTAAATGTGGAAAAGCTATATATTATGCTACATACCAAATATATACTATGCTATAACAACAATAAAAATAAAGTAAGAGAAAAAGAAATAAAAGGCATCCAGATTGGAAAGGAAAAAGTAAAGCTGTCTCTGTTCACAGATGACATGATATTGTATTCAGAAAACCTCATGGAGTGTGCAAAGAAAAACTATTAGAGCTAATCAATGAGTCCAGCAAGGTTAGAAGATACAAGATCAATGTCAAAAATCAATTGTATTTCTACACACTAAGAACGAGCAATCCATAAATGAAATGAAAAAAGAAATTCCATTCACAATAGCACCAAAATGAATGTAATACTTAAGAATAAATTTAGCAAAATAAGTATAGACTTGCACACTAAAACCTACAAGGTCATCAAAAAAATTACAGAAGATCTAAGTAAATTAAAAGATACCCTGAATTCAGGGGTTGGAGGACTTAATATTGATTTAGGATAGCAACACTCCCAAAATTGATCTACAAATTTTATGCAAACCCTATCAAAATTCCAAATGACAGAAATTGACAAGCTGATTCTAAAATTCATGTGGACTTATAAAGTCCCTATAATAATCAAAACAACTTCAGAAAAGAAAAACAAAGCTGGGAAAATAACATTACCTAATTTCAAGATTTATAAATCTATGATAATCAATACATTATTTGCATTGGAGGAAAGATAAATCAACACAACAGAAAAAAGAATCCAAAAATAGGCTCCCCATATACAGACAACTGATCATCAACAAAGTTGCAATGGCAATTCAGTAGAAAAAGGATAATCCTTTTAACAAATGGGGCTGGACGAGTTAGACACAATTTTTCTTTTTTTTTGATCCATACCTTGAAAAATAAGCCTGAATGAACTCTCAAAATAGGTCATGGATCTAACTGTAAAATGTAAAACTAAAAATTTCACTAGAAAGTTAGAGAAAAACTTTGTGTTCAAGATTGATTGGATATGATACCAAAACACAATCAAAAAATACAATGATTACAAAAATTTTTTACAAGCATGCTCTTTAAAAGATACCAAGCAGAAATGGGATGAAATCTTTTCAAAGCATGTATTTAATACAGAACTGGTATCCTGAATATATAAGAAAACTCTCAAACCTAAATAAAAAGAAAAAAACTCAATTTTTAAATGGGCAAAGAAGAAATACAGATGGCAACAAGAACATGAAAGGATGCACAACATCGTTACTCATTGAGAAATGCAATTAAAATCAAAATTAGATATCACTACCTAACTGTTAGAGAGCTAAATTTAAAAATATTGACCATACTTGTCAAGTGTCAATGAAGATGCAGAGCAACTGAAACTCTCCACAAGACTGGTTAGAAAGTATGATGGCACAAATACTTTGTTTTTGTTTTTCTGTTTGTTTGTTTTTTAAAGATGACTGGTAAGGGGATCTTAACTCTTGATTTGGCGTTGTCAGCACCACGCTCTCCCAAGTGAGCCAACTGCCATCCCTATATAGGGATCCGAACCCGTGACCTTGGTGTTATCAGCACCACACTCTCCCAAGTGAGCCACAGGCTGGCCCAGTACAAATACTTTGGAAAACAGTTTGGCAGTGTTTTAAAAAGTTAACCATCCGCCTATCATATAATCTTTACATTCCACTCTTAGGTATTTATCTAAGAGAAATGAAAGCATATATCCATACAAAGACTAATATTCATAACAGCTTTATTTGTAAAAGCCAAAACTCAAAACAACCCAAATGTCAATCAACAGGTGAGGGGATAAACAAGATATGATAAATTCGTAATTCATACTAGGAAATATTATTCAGCAAATAAAATGAAATAAACTATTGATCCATGATACAACGTGAATGAAATACAAAATAATTATGCTGAGTGAAAGAAGCAAAACCAAAAAATAAAAAAAAGGTTCATACTGTATGATTTATTTACAGAAAATTGTAGGAAATTCAAAGTAATATACAGAGGGACAGAAAACAGATTTGTGGTAGCCTTGGTGAGGGGGTGGGAGTGTGATGAGGAAAAGCAGGAGGGAGGGGATCATAAAGCAACAAGAAAACCTTTCAGGGGTGATCACTATCGTGATTCCAGTGATGGTTTCATGGGTATATGCATATACCAAAACTTATCAAATTGTAAACTTTAAATAAGTGCAGTGTATTGTTAGTCAATTATAACTCAATGAAGTTGTCAAAAAGAGAAAGAGAGCAATACTTTTTAAAAAAATGTAATATACAAGTATCAATTTAATTCTGTTTAATACTCACTTCCGACCAGTATGTCTTGTCAACCTAACCATGAGCTTCCGCGCCTCTTCTGAGCTAGACTGAGTGTTTTTAATAAATGAAATTGGTTTCTCAAGTCCATGTTTTTCCAAAAGCTCTGATACACTATAAGTGAAAGAAGAATTATTTAAAGTCTTGCCGCCAAACAAAAAGTCTAAGAATACTAAACATACGATTTGATCACTACATATTGCATACAAATACTGACAGTCAACTCTATACCTCATAAATACGTATAATCAATTATGTTTCAATTAAAAGAAGTAACACTTCACTATTTTTACAAAAAAATCACATAGTATGAGCCCATTTTACATGTAACATTTACTCTCAGCAAAAAAATAAAAAAGAGCAAATAAATATATATCAAATCTTGTTTTCCCCACTGACTTTTATTAGAATATTGGGCTAAGTACAAATGTCCATCATCAGATGAGTGGATACGGAAAATGTGGTACATCTACACAATGGAATACTACTCAGCTATAAAAACGAATGAAATACTGCCATTTGCAACAACATGGATGGACCTTGAGAGAATTATATTAAGTGAAACAAGTCAGGCACAGAAAGAGAAATACCACATGTTCTCACTTATTGGTGGGAGCTAAAAATTAATATATAAATTCACACACACACAGACACACACACACACACACAAACAAAACAGGGGGGGGGAGAAGATATAACAACCACAATTACTTGAAGTTGAGACGACAAGCAAACAGAAAGGACATTGTTGGGGGGGAGGGGGGGAGGGAGAAGGGAGGGAGGTATTGGTGATGGGGAGCAATAATCAGCCACAATGTATATCGACAAAATAAAAGTTTAAAAAAAAAAAAAAAAAAAGTGAGCAACTCTAAAAAAAAAAAAAAAAAAAAAAAGAATATTGGGCTAAGAAATGATATATATCTATCCCAAAATCTTTTTCACAATTTCCCTATAATCTAAAACCATCAAGTCAGTAAATAACCCAAATCTATAATTTCAATACCCAGCTTTAACTCTTAACAATCTTATTGAATATTTCGTTTTAGGCTTAGGCAATGCTGCTAGAAAAACAATAAATAAAGAATTTTCGTGTTAGAGGACCCCAGAAAGATCATTAGGCTCCATTTCTCTCAAGAATCCATCCTACAAGATATGTCACAAATTTTCTTGGTCTCATGTGAATCTTCTTGAGATATCCCATTCCATAATAATTAACACCAGATACATGCTTGATTTGTTTCACCAAATCTCACATTTACGAACTTACTACTGGACTTACAGAGTGGCTGGATATAATGTAGTAACTCTTCATAAAGACAGGTCTCATGGGTTAGATCACCAAATGTTATGTACCCTAAAACATTTATCAACTATTTGTGGCTATGAGGTGGAATGGGAATAAAAAGGTCTTATTTTGAAAGGTCAGTAAATTAAGCCAAACAGTGAAAGACCTAAGCATCATCAGGAAACCTATAAGGTGTTACTGTTTACTTGAGGTACTGATGACATAAATTAACTTTCAGGACCACCCATGGTTACAACCACAAACAAGTGGTGAAATAAATTGGATTTATTAAAATTAGGTCAAACCTAATTTACTTCACTGTATCTCTTTGCAATATCTCTTCTCGGTTTCATTAGGGAAACAGAGGTAACTATGCAGATTTGTAAGGAATGTATGCATATTGACTCAACCCACTAAGCATTAAACTATAACTGAATGTTTCAGGGAGGTTGTGGGTAGGAGAGGCACAAGCTAACCTTAACAGGAAAACCTTGATTTATTAAACATTTTTCAAGAAATACAACTATATAACTTACAGAACACAGGGTAACAAGAATAAGTCTAAGTGGGCGGGCTGCTTAGCTCACTTGGTTAGAGTGTGGTGCTGATAACACCAAGGCCAAGGGTTCAGATCTCTATACCAGCCAGCACCAAAACAAAAAATATAATAAAATAAGCCTAAGTAATAATAAATAGAGGTCCTGAGGAAATGTGAACAGTTAATTCTTTGTTAAACTCACATATTATGGTACACAAAAACATTCTGTTCCCTTAAATGCAACTTTAAATATTTTTACACTAGAGTCCCTTAATTTGAATGAATAAAATTTCTAATTATGGGATTCCAAATTATTACACTTTACTATACTTACTACAGTTACTAAAGTGATATTGCTACCTATAATTTCTACAATTATATATTGGAAGAACAAAATTTATTATTCTTAAATTTTTAATACAATATTTTAAAGGCACATGCACATATTTAGATACATATAAAAATAAATACTGGTAAATAATATTAGACATCCTGAATAGCATTTTAAGAATATTTCAATCTCCAAAAGAGACAGCTTAATGTTTCATTATGACAATAAAGAATATTACTACCAAGATACATTGGGGCTCTTGGTGCAGTCTGACATAATCCAAACAGTCAATTGAACGTACTCTGCCCTTAAAAGGAAAGTTAGGAGCATAATAAACACTGTTTGCTGATAGATAAAATAACTGCTAAAAGTACTAACATTTCCTTTTTGCCTACTAAGTGTTAGGAATTTTAAATGTTTAATCTAATATTAATTCCACAATCTCATGAGTTAGATAAAATAGATTTTAAAAGCCCAGGCCCAAAGATCACACAGCTAATAAGTAACAATGCCTACATTTAAACATAGGTTTATCAGTCTTCAAAGCCTGTGTTCTTACTATTCTACCATTCTGCTATAATAAGGTAGCAGTGCATTCGTTACGGAGAAAATTCACTCCCAACAGAGTCAAACAAATATAAGGTCAAACTGGAAACAATGACTAACAGGTAGACTTTAAGGTAACTCTTCTTGGACAGACCCCCCCGAATCAATATAGAGCCAAAAAACTGTTATTTTTCTCACCTGAGAATTTGTTCCAGTTGGTCTACCATGTCACAAAGAGTTGTGGTTCTCTCTGTCTTATCACTAACAAATTAAAAGAAAAAAATTAAAAGTTTTAGTAGTGGCTTTTTAAATGAAATACAAAATTCAATTAAGTAAATAAAAAGGAATGATATTTCTCTTACACATACTTAATATATAACAATATTACACTGTCCAGGTAAAATTTCAGGCTTATTTCCTGAATTCATTCAACATTTTTCATGACTCAAGAGATTAAGATAAAAAAAATACTGGAGTAGAACAATATTCTTAATTACAGATTAGTCAGATATGAACATCTATTTTCCAAGCTACTTTCAGTTAAGTTCTGGTTAAAGGCAAAAAAGAATTATAAATCAATTGTTGGGGGTTTTTTTAAAGAAGAATTAAAGGGTACAACCACCATTTATTACTATTCTTTTAACCAACAAAATGACTAGGAAGTATGGCCCTGTTGGATTTCTCCTAGGCCTATCTACACAATCTTGGACCCAACTCCCAGGAAATTTCCATTAGGATTCTATATACTCAAGGAAGTTCTTCCATATAATCATTCCCTCTGCATCAAGGAAATAAAACCCACTCCGATATTCAGGAACCAGGGAGAAGTATACCCATCATATAGATAATCCCTAGCAGACAGTAGAGATAAAAAGCCAACACTTTCTGAGGAAGCTAGTGGACAAGGGACTAGGAGAAACACTATCATAAAAAAGATCACAAACTAATAAAAAGGTGGCTGGTAGGGCAGATGAAGTATGGCACAACACATGTGCAAGTGAAAAAGGGATAGGGCAGAAAAGTTCAGCAACTGCTATAAAATCCTTCTTTCACTTCAGACAACTGTGTCCCAAACACTCTCAACCGAGAACCTCTGTACCCGGCATGCTCAGGTGCCTTTCAAACAACGTGCCAACTGAGTCCCAGCAGGATCTTAGAGTTTTATTAATCAAAAGCCCCCAAAAAATCTCTGACTGGATTTAGGAAATTAAAAATGCCCTAACTTGAACAAAAAAGCCTAATTATTTTTGAAACTGTCAATCTGCCCTGTTATAAATCTATTTGACAATTATTTAGTGCAACTTACAAAGATTATGGTATCTTTTTAAACTTTTAAGCTTTGAACTAGAGTGATAAGTTGGGTACATTCCATTTAAAGTCCTTCAAAAAGGTCATTTGTCAGAGCTAACTCCCATTAACATACTCATTCAGCAATAATATTTTTTAAATTATCATTTTACAGATCTATAACAAACATTTGTCATATTAAAAAATACAGTGTTCTTCCTTTGTGAATTGACATTGACATTCACAAACAATGACAAAATATTTTTTTTAGTCAAACGGAATATGATGCCTAGGTAATATGCACAAAAATTTATTAAATATGTGATTGCTCACTTTTTTAATGCTAAATATATATATATACACACACACACACACACACACAGAGAGAGAGAGAGAGAGAGAGAGATTTTACCACTTGGTGAATAACAACTATTTTAACCACTAAAAATCAACAACTAATCACTGGTAGAATGTAAATTGACAAAGTTGGCATGAAGAACAAATAAAACCACAGAAAATATTCAATACTTGGGTATTTTATAATTACAAGTTATTGAGAAAATTAGAAATGTGAAATACAATCATTACGAAATAAATGGAATAGCAAGAAAGTGTCGACCCATTTTTGCATCGACAAAAAAATGTTAGATCACAATCATTAATCAGATGCCAAGAAAAACTTTTGACTATATACACATAAAAGGATTAGCCTACGCAGTCTTCAAAAACAAATACACTAATCCCCTAACTGTGTCTATATAAAACAATGTTCTTTTAATATCATCATTCAATTGATACTATGACTATAACCTTATGGCAGGCAAATTACTGTTTAAAAACTGATAAGCTCTAACTGATACTTATGCTATTTGATCTTACTGAAAAATAAGGTCTAATATATTCACTTTAAAAAATTATACACATGTGTTGTTGGAAGTCAATGATTTTGCCCAGTTGACTTAGAAACAAGAAATAAGTCATCAGGCTAAGGAACCATCAAGTCTCCCATTAAGGAAGAAACTCAGGGCTGGTTATCTCTATTGGTTAGAGTACAGCATTGTAACACCAAGGTCATGGGTTCATATCCCCATACCACCTACCTCTTCTGATCTCTGGGGTGGAAGTTGGGATGCCCTCTGCATCTCTGGTCAACCTCTTGGGAGAAGCAATTTGACTACTGGCACCCTGATATCCTTTGGATTGAGGTTTTAAAATGATGGGTAACACATTTTGCTACAAAAATCTGTTCATGCAATCTACTTTACCTGCCTTTTGTTGCCTACTGAAGGCCTATGGTTCTTAGAGGCACACTTTCTATATCCTGCTGCTCTTTACTAAGGATGTGAGGTAGCCTGTGGTCACACCTGCATAGGTTTGGTAATAAACAGATACCGAGTCCACTATGATTTACCTTTCCCTACATGAAAATCCCCAAGCCTAGACTGAGGAAGGGAAGTATTAAGAATTACTATGGTCTCCATGTAACTATACCATTAACAAAGCTAATCCTTTGATTCCTTCTTGGTGGTCAGTACTTAGAACCCTGATGAGGAGAGATGAATGATTGGGATCTACAAACTATCAACATGTCTGTAACATAACAGACAGCATTTAAGATTACTTCCCCCCACCAAAAAAAAAAAATCAAAACTGAGACAAGACTGGCAATCTAGCTCCAAACAGCACTATAGAAAAGGTTTGAACTTGTCAAAAAAGATAACACAGATCACAGAACTATAGAAATAGAGTGGAAGGACCCTCCAATTAAAAATGATAGATTGAACCTACATATTTATCTCCACTCCTTTCCAAAACCCAACTTAAATGGTAGTAAATAAAACAACAACAACAAAGAATGTGAGGGAGGAAGGGAGAAAAGAAAGAAGGCAAAAATACATACAAGGGACAAAGAGAATGAGAGAAGAGATGACAGCAGATCAGAAACAGAAACAAAATATGGACGATGCAAACTAGGTGGTAACAGACTTAACAAAGCAATGAAATCTGCAGCGCAACTCCAGGCAGTATGGGAAGCCAACAAGTATGTGCCAAAAGCAAGAAAAGCCAAGGGACTGTAAGCATCAGATGCTTTCATAACCAGGTGTGCTAAAAGCTGGAGGACTGCTTGAAGGTGTATAATAAGCAAAATTAGACAGACAAGACAGACAGACACACACTCCCCAGTTATCATCCCTTATCCCACACAGCCAGTGAATTCTGTCTCCCACACCTGGAAGAACACAAGAATTCATTCTCTGGCTAGTACTCTGTACTCAAAACTACTTACATAGATGGAAAAGGTGGAGAAGAAGAACAGGTTGAACATCCCTAATCCAAAAATCTGAAATCCAAATTGCTCCAAAATCTGAAACTTTTTGAGCACTGACACGTTCAAAGGAGTATTTCAAATTTTGAACTTTCAGACTAGGAATGCTCAATCAGTTTTAAGTATCTCCAAATATTCTAAAATCCCAAAAAATCTGAAATCCAAAAAAAATTTAATCCCAAGCATTTTGGATAAGAAATATCCCAACCTGTACCAGTGTGAATTAAATAAAAGTGTTCAAGACACTCGAGCCCCAGTTCTCCTCCAAGAAGGTTTACATCTATACTTACTCATCCAGGAAGAAAATCGAAGGGTTCTACCCTGAGAAAATTAACTCAAGATAAAACATACATATAACAACATTTTAGGGTCCCACCCCTATAAATGTCCTTTCCTGACCATGTTATAAGCTCATCAGGAAACAAACAGACTTTCTATAAATACAGGCTTCCAATCAGCTTTTTAGTGCCTTAAATATAAATTAGTGGTAAAAACTCAGCAGACATACAGGAAAGCCCCTAACAGTAAAGGCAGGGACACAAACAAACAGAATATGAAAAATCAGAGATCAAGGTGGAGTTAGGGTCACGGAGAAAGTAGAAGTTTACGTATCTATGCATCTGTGAAGCAAGACCAGGATACTTTTTAAGTAAACAAGATAAAGTTCTTAAAATTTAAATTAAAAAGCCAAAACAAATTTTAAAATTCAAAAGACGGATTAGAAGGTGAAACTGAAGAAATCTCCCAGATCATTTAACAGAAGACCAAAAAGTGAGGAATAGAACAAAAAGGGCAGTAAACAAATACATAAACAAATAAGAACTATAATTAAAAATAAACTCAAGAGATCTAAGATTTGAATAACAGGAGTTCAATTGAGGGAGAGAGGAAGGAAGGAAGGAAGGAAGGGAGGGAGGGAGGGAGGGAGGGAGGGAGGGAGGGAGGGAAGATGGGAGGAAGGGAAGGAAGGGAGAAAGGGAGGAAGGGAGGATGGGAGGAAGGGAGGAAGGGAAGGAAGGGAGAAAGAGAGAAAGGGAGGAAGGGAGAAAGGGAGGAAGGGAGGAAGGGAGGAAGGGAAGGAAGGGAGAAAGGGAGAAAGGGAGGAAGGGAGGAAGGGAAGAAGGGAAGGAGGGAAGGAAGGAAGGAAGGGAGGAAGGGAGGAAGGGAGGAAGGAAGGGAGGAAGGGAGGGAGGAAGGGAGGGAGGAAGGGAGGAAGGAAGGGAGGAAGGGAGGAAGGAAGGGAGGAAGGGAGGAAGGAAGGGAGGAAGGAAGGGAGAAAGGGAGGGGGAGTAGAAATGAACTCATCAAGGAAAAAATATAAGAGCGTTCCCCAAAAGTCTGGAGGCTATGAATTTCCAGTTTGGGACAGACCATTCAAAGAATAACACAGTGGTTTTAGACTTAGAACGAAACACATCCTTGTGCTATTTCAGAACACTAAAAACAAAGAGAAGATACTGAAATCTTCCAAAAAGGAAAAAAGCCATGTATAAAAGCATTATGACTCAGAACGGCACTGAACTTCTCAACAATACTGGAAGGAGAAGGCGACAGCAACGGCTTTAAAACTCGCAGGATAAGGATTAGAAATCTAGACGTCCAGGTACAGTCAAATGTTTTTCTAACATATGACAGTCCTGAAAAAAATACCTCCCATGCAATCTTTGACAGTAAACTATTTGAGATTGCGTTCCATCAAAATGAGGGAATAAGTGCAGAAATAAGATAAGAAATCCAAGAAATGTAACATGCAACACAAGGGAGGCAAACAAAAATCCCAGGATGACAGTTGTACAGCACACATACAGAACAATTCATTCACACCAAAGCAAGAGAAAGGGCAATCCCAAGAAGGGTGTTTCAAAAGGAAGAGAGGGAGAGAAGAAAAAGAGAGAAAGAAAAAGACTGAGAGATTATTAAATATTTTAACCACTGAAAAGAGCTTTACTGTTCTGTCAAAAGCATGAGGGAGATCGATGGAAACAAAGAAAACAACAAAAAAGGAAATTATTCAATAAAAACTAAAAGTTGTATAAAAAGGAAACATAATCATACTAGCTCTGTCTAAACAATATTTACATAATCATAATAATGGAAACACTGAAAAAAATGGTAGGAGAAGTGAATATGGGAGAATGAAAAGAACTTCCATAAAAGGATGTCAATAATAATCTAAATTGCAAATGAGCACGATATTTTAAACAAGTCAGATACGACAGGAAGAAGAAAATTATCTGTGAAAGTATTTGCTTTTTGAAGGCAGATATTCAAGAATGAGGAAGGTGGGAAGCAAACAGCTGCTTTATCTAGTCTTAGAATTTCCTGACTTTAACTATGTTCACACATTTCTTTAATTATATAAAATACATTTATATAACTTATAATGTTTTTATCACTTCTGTAATGTATGAACATAGTTAAAGAATATCTATGTCATGTCCCCTTAAATTCCTTTATTTTAGAACAGCACCTCCTTACCCCCCCCAACAATTTGTTTTTCTAAATGACACTAAATTTCAAAGTGAAAAGATCAATTGACTTGTAGAATGTCCCACATTCTGTATTTGTCTGCTTTCTTGATGGTATTATTTAACTTGCTCTTCTGTTCCCTGTACTAACTACAATCTACAAGCCCAGCCTAAAGAACTGATTAGATTTAGGGCAAACAGCTTTAGCAAGAACACTTCTTAGAAGATGCTATGATGCTGGGTACTTCAAACTGCATCCTATTAGGATGCACATAATGTTAGGCTGACTATAAGTGATTCCACATTTGATAACATGGTTAAGATGATGGCAGTCAGACCACTGCTTTATAAAAGTAAACGTCATCTTTGAAATTAAAAAAAAAATAATAGTAATACTTGCTGGGGTAATACTATGGTACCATACAAATATCCTTCTCCCATTCACCTTCACCTAATCTCAGGACCATTAATGGCTGCATAAACAACTATTTCACAGTGAATTGCAAAATTGGTGACTGTTATATCACTTGTTTCATAAAAAATAAGAGTTTCCTTGAAAGGAAAAGAGAAAGGGAGAAAAGGAGATCAAAAAGAGAGAAAACAGAAAGTGAGGAGGCATTCTTGTCTAAGTGTCTGATTTTGCAAATGAGGAAACTTTTGACCAGAAAAGTTAAGTGACTTGGCTGAAGTCACAAAGGCTTAGAAACAGGTCTGCTGATTTTTCGCTCAGTGCTCTTGCATGTGTTTTTATTAACTTTTCCGGATATTAAATTTATAATATGTGCTAGATTTAAAAGAGGGAGCAAAGGAACAACTGTTACCTGACTTCAGAAGAGAAAATATAAATTTGATTTCAATACAACTAAATAATTCAAAAGCATGTTATATAAATTTCCATTTAAACATAAAAGCAGTAAAAAGTATACGTATTCATACATCACTATTTAAGAGGATTACTATAGGCAAGGATTGAGAACAAACAACTCAGAATACGTGCAATATGAAAAATGTTTACTTAAAAACACAACTTAAAGCAAAGTCACTACCTATCCACTTTTAAAAAGTATTTTTTGTTCTGGTGGTGGTGGTATTTTTGTTTGTTTTTGAATGGATAATTAATTATCAAGTTTGACAAAATTATAGTAGAACTTTATAATTGTAGTAGGACAAAATATAGTAGAACTTCCCATATATTGGTAGAAGAATAAAAGTTTATCTCTAGGCAACAGGATTGCAGATTCTTTTATTTTCTTCTTTACATTCTTTTCATACTCCCAGAAATCTCTATGATATTTAACTGCTAGAATAAAAAGACACTATAAGATTGGCATACTGTGGATTCTTACCCATATCCTCTTTGTGGCAGACATTCTAATATGTCATAGCAAAGGGAGAGCTGGTCATTCCGTTCACAGTTATAGATGCACTCTAGTGCTACTGCCATCAGTTGGTCCTGATCAGGAATAATTCTTTGCTGCAGCTAGAGAAAATAAAGCATGTTGTACTAAATGTCAATAGATTTACAGTCAGTTTTTTATACCCCAGTACCACTGTCAATAGAACATTAAATAGTGCAATTAAACAGCTGCAGAAACAAATCTTGATTTTTCTTTAGCTTATAGACTTTTGGGGTCTTTAATAATGAAATCACATTTTAATTACAGAATCAGCTAGAAAAAATAATTTGTAACCCATAATGTTTGCATCTGCTAAAAACAGATTCTTCAGTTTATGCCCCATTCAAGATAAAAGTAGATAGGAGAAACAAAATGAATTAAAAAGGCAATTTATTAAAAACATTTCCGACCCTAAAGCCAAATTCTGTGTGTTTAATTACAAAAAAAAAAAAAAAAAAAAAAAAAATTCTTAACTAATATTCAAAGATGTTACAACTTAACATTTTTTAGTATGCATTATAAAGTTACTTCAAAAGTTCATGGAAAGACTCGCAATATCTTTCAATTCTATTTTTTCATGAACTTTTTGAAGTATCTTTGTATATTACTCATTTAACTACACAGTACTGATTCTATTCAAAAGAAGCCCAATTGTAATGCAGTAGCATGCAAATCAGAGAACATATTCCATATTTCTGATGCAGAAAGATGGCAACTTCAGGACACTTTCTATGATACACCATTTCCCATTGCAAACCACAGATTCTCATTCTTGGAGTATTTTCCTGTGATATAAAAATAACCAGTTGGTGCTTTGTTTTTCTCATCTATAAAATTGGGATATTAACAACACCTTCCTGAGAGAGTTGTTGTGAGGATTAAATCATTTAATACATGTAGAATGCTTATATTACCACCACAGAAACCAAAATGAAAGTCCGAAACTAAATTTTCTTAGAGTTCTTTTCAACAACAAAGTTTAAAATAATTTCTGTAATAATGGTCTACTGGTTTTCAACCTTAGTAGAAACTCACCGATATACACAAAGCAGACAGGAAAGGGATGGAGAGAAGCTAACAAAGGTATTTTCTCACTAGAAAAATCACATCAGTGAATGTACAAAAGAAACATTAAAGGTTACCAGGGAAACAAAGTTTTCTAAAGTAGCCAATTTAAAGGATTTATATACATTTCTTCAAGGTATTAAGAAAAAAACATATCATTAATTTGATGTTAACATTTAACAAAGAGTTATCCAAGGTTGCAGTGTGACTAACTGGTGAAATAGGGACAAGCAGGACACAATAAAAATAAGTACTATTAAAAATTAATAGGATTAGCTAACTTTTCCTGATTTCTTACTGTGTTCTAGGTACTGTTTCTAAGTGCTTTATATGCACTAATTCATAAATCCTCATAATGACCCAGTAAGATTAGCACTGGAACTACTCCCATTTTACATAAAGAAAAAACTGAGGCATAGTGAGGTCAAATAATCTGCCCAAGGTTACAGAGCCAGTAAGCAGTAAAGCCAGGATTCAAATCCAGACAATTGGCTCCAGAGCTTAAATTAAGCAACACAGGCTCTCACAATCCTGCAGAGGAGTTTCATGTGCAGGAAGAACGGAAGAGACTGAGGAAAAGCATGGCAACAGAAAACTCATATGTGGTAAGAAAACACCGGAGTAAGATGAAAACTTTGAAGCCAGTTTCAGTCCAGGAACAATTTGGAAAACCATCCGAAATAGAAGCCAAAGTCCTTGTTTTACTGATTTCTCTGTTTCCTGTCTTCTCCTCTCCGAGACATTAAAGAGCCACTTTTAAGTTCAATGTCCTAGACTCTGTATGTAATCATCTATGCTCAAAACCTTCTGTTAAAAATCCTTTAGTAGTCCTTCAATGTGAAAGGTAAATAAAGAATAAACTTTTTGCCTTCTGCTCAAGCTCCTTCATGGCCTGGTGCCAAATCACCTTCTGGTCCTGTGAACCACTTACCCTTCTATACAAAGTTTTATTTCACCCAAATTAAATTACCTGCCTTTACGTAAAAATGATATTAGCCTAATTCTGTCTCCTTGGCTTAGACTACTCCAACCTGAAATGTCCTCTCAAGAACTTAGTCTCGCTATGTCTAAAACTTGTCTAGTTTCATCTCTATTTGACTTTGACTTTTTTTTTTTTTTTTCCTGGTGGCTAGCCAGTACTAGGATCTAAACCCTTGACCTTGGTGTTACCAGCACCACACTATCAAGTGAGCTAACTGGCTAGCCTATAATGAATAAATCCTTATACTATTCTCATACATAGCTCCCCTTTTCTATCTGTATTTCTATGGTACTTTTTTTGTTTTTTCTTATGCTATTCAACATATCTTTCTTAATGGAATCTATTGTGTACATGAATCATAATGCTCAAATTACCACTTTTCATTCTTGCACTATTAGACCTCCTAGAAGATGTCTAAATACACATAGTCTAAGACACATTTTCTCTTACTTGCACCATTCGTCATCATCCCTTACCTATCTCAGTGGTCACTAGTAAACCATCATTTGCCCTTTCTCAAGCTAAAAGAAGAGAGTCCATCTATGACTTTCTGAGAAGTCAAAGAAATGGATCTTCCACACCATGGGCAGCAGATTATCTCCCATATTGCATAGCAAGGAGATGTGCAAGAGAACTACAATTTTAAAAAATAAATTCATAAAACTATCTACTATAGACAACTAGAAAAGAAAAGCAGATGATAAGATAGGATACCCGGAAAACCCCAGAGAATCAAGCTCATGTAAAAGAAATCAGTGAAATAGCAGAATCCAAAGTAACATACAAAAACAACAGCTTCCATATATACAAACAATAAACAAAAGAAATGAGGGTAGAGAAAACTCTATAATAGAAACAGAGCAAATTAAAAACTTAGAAATAAACCAAACATTATAAAGATACTGGTTTCCTGAAGTTATTTTATAAATTCAATACAATCATGACATACCAATAAGCTATTTCATGAAATTAGACAAGCTGACACAAAAGTTCAAATAGAAAAACAAACAACTAAGAACACGTTTTAAAAAAGGAGCAGTTGGGGGAAAAAACTACAACGAATACTACCTTTATCAGACATTAAAACACACTATAAAATCTCTATAATCAAGACAATGTGGTACCAGTGCACTGACAAATGGACCAGTAAAAAAATATAGAAACTCTAGAACTAGATCCACATACAAATAGCAAGTTCATTATATGCCAAAAGCAGCATCTCAAATCACTACAGTAAAGATAAACTAATTAATAAATGGTGCTAAGGAAATTAGCCATTTAGGAAACATAAAATTAGATCCGTTGATACCACCATACAAAAGAATACATTCCAAATAAATTAGGAATCTAAAAGTAAAAATAAAACCGTACAAGTACTAGAAGAAAACATAAGTGAATTCATCTTTATTTAACCCTTGAGTAGGAAAAGGCTGTACAACCACGACTCAAAATTCAGAGGAAATGAAAGACTGCTCGATTTGACTATACAAAAATAAAAAAATAAAAACTGCATGACACAATACACAATAAACAAAGTCAAAAGACAACTGACCAACTGGAAGAAATATTCACAATATATACCACAAAGGATTAATTACACTAATGTACATGAATTTCTAAAAATTAAGGCACAAGGAAACAAAAACCCTAGTAAAAAATAGGAAAAAGACATGAATGGACAATTCACAAAAAAAAAAGAGATAATGCCTCACTAACATAGGAGAAAATGTTAAAACTCACTCAGGAAAGTGCAAATTAAAATATCATTGCCTACCTCATTGACAAAAATTTTAAAATACAACAAATTCTGTCTGCAAAGTTGTGCAGAAACAGGCACACTCATACTTGCTTGGCAGGAATGCAAACTGCAGCAATCCTTCTGGAGAGAAATTTGGCAATACCAACACAACTCTTCCTGTTAGACACAGCAGTCCCCTAAAAATAAACCCTGAAGATAAACCAATAATAAAAAAACACATACAACCAAGATTATTCATTGAATATACATGCCCACAAATGGAAAGCCAGTGTGACTAACTAAATTTTATTAAATTTATATAGTCACATGTGTTGCTGTTTTCTACAATATTGAACAGCACAGATCTAGAGGCACTTTCCAATTCCGACGGCAGATGGGCCAAGAAAAGACAAGCAAAAAATTGTAGCCAAGAGTGTAAGGTGTTACGTAGACTTTCAGCAGACACACCTTGCTGGAGTCCAGGACCTGCCAAGGAGAAAGGCCTAGTGAGCATCCAGTGGCTCTGGTTTAGACCCCTGAGGGACTACACCCTAGGAATAAGGGAGAACTGGAAATAGGACAGTCTTTTTGAAACTTGAAACAGCTCAATCCCTGATCAGCTTAAAATGGTCTTCACTGCTAAGAGAATAAAATGGCAAAAAGGGCAGAGATTATTTGCAACGTGTGTAACTGGCAAAGGGTTAATTTCCATATTATGAGATTGCAAATTAAACCCACAAGAAGATACCTCTAACAAAGGTACCTCAAAGAGATCGTGAAAAAATGGAATTCCCCATACCAGTCAGCCACGAAAAAAAAGAAAGAAAAGAAATTGGAATTAAAAGATAATACAAGTCTTTCCACAAACTTTCTGAAGACCCCTCATATGTACATAGCAGAAAGGATAAAATTTTAAATACTAACAATATCACGTTACCTAGTACTGGCAAGAATGTGGAATGACAAAAACTCATATTCATGACTGAAGAGAACAACTTTTTAAAAAATTTTGGCATTATCTACCAGTACTAAGCATGAACATACCTTAGAACACCAATATTCCATTCCTAGATATATATCCAAATGTATGTACATACATATACCAAGAGACACATAAAGGAATATTCACTGTGGCATTATTTATAATAGCCAAGAGTGGAAACAATCTAAATGATCAACAGGAGCACAATAAGAAATAATAATAAATAGACAAATTGTAGTAATGGAATAAATTTGGCAACAAAAATGAAGGAACTGTATCTAAACATAACATAAATAAATCTCACAAAATTAATATAGAATGAAACAATCTAAATACCAAAAAATGATATCATATGATACCATTTAAGTAAAGTTCACCAATAAGCCTGTTTTTAATATGCCTAATCAAAAGAATGGTTTGCAAGACTACAACAACCACTCCAAGTAGTCACTGCCTCCTCCTCATGAATATTCCTATGATCTCACCTCCCTCTTCACTTTCGGCTGGGACAAATTTCCCTTTCTTTATTATAGTTCAGCTTTGCAGGTCAACAGATTTTTAAAAATTAATAATTTAGTGAGTACTTGGAGTGAAAAGATTTTCAGAATATGTAATCAATGATATTGCCAGAAACAAAGTTTATTTTTATATTTATGTTTTTCTGAGTTTTCTAAATAGTCTAAAGTAGACATGAAATTAGAAAAGGTCACTTTAAAAACTAAAATTGCCCACTGAATTATGTGATCAGAAGCAAACTAAAAAGATGGCACTTAACAAAGCTATGATGTATAGTGAATTTCTATTTGTTAAAAGAAGGCATGGATATTTAAAAGAATTGTTCCTAACTCTGGATTTCCATCAAAATCAATGGATAAACTGTCAAATGTATATTCCAGGAAGCTACCCCCCAAATTCTAATCAATTTATCTGGATTAGGCATAGAAAACTTATGTTTTTAAAAATGTACATGGTTCTGATATACAGATACATTAAAAAATTACTAGTTTAGAAGACAAAGAACAAAAGGAGAGGGCCTATGATGTTCCCAAGCCAACCCTACCCAGAACTTGACCAAGTTTCTTTACAAGTTTCACTCTCTAAAGGGGGATTTAAGCAAAGAGCAATGGCTTAAAAAATCAGAAATGAGTGCTTTAGGATGTTATAAAAAAGAGGGAACTTTGAGGCACATAAGATAGTTTAAAAGACAAATCTGGCAGCCAAGTGCAGTGGTAGCACAAGGATGTTTCAAGATCTGCTTCTTTATCACATGGCTCTGGTCAGCTGTATTATCATTCGTCTTATGAAAGAGGTATTCTTCCCTGTTTCACTGACATCAGGCTTGGCCATGAAACTTTCTCTGGCCTTTGAAATGTGGGGAAGTAACTTGAGCCACTTCGGAGATAAAGCTTTAAGAGCAACTGTGTGGTAATACTTTGCTCTTTTTTCTCCGCCACAAGAAGAAAAGGAGACTGTTCTTTGTGCCTGAGTCTCGAAATGAATCAGACATAGCAGAAGCCCAACCACAGCTAACATGACACTTGTGAGAAATGAATGTTTGCTATTGTAAGCTACTAAGATTTACAGGTCATTTATTAATGCAGCATAACTTAGTCTGAGCTGTCTGATATATTACAGGAGCAATGACTTCTGTAACTAAAAATAGTTTGTGCATGGCAGATCTGAAGTACATTCTTTTTGCAAACAATCAAGTAAAATACAAACAATGCTACCAGCACAATACTAGTAAAGTAAACAAAATGTAATCAAGTGATCTGAAGCATCATAATAAAACCCAGTTTCAATCTTTCATTTGCTCTGCCAAAATTTACTGAGCACTTGTTCTCTACTGGTCACTGTGCTATTCCCTGATAATTTAGAAATAAATGAGATATAGAGGATATATATAGGAAAGAAAGGGAGGGAGAAACAAACATGTACACACATATTATTTGTGAATAAATAATTACAACACAGTGTGATAAGGGCTCTCCAGAGGCAGATACAAAGACCTGTCAAAGCACAGAGAAGTCATGGAAGGTTTCACAGTAGAGAATCTAAAAGAGCAGGACCATGAATGATAGGCAGGTGTTTGTTAAATGAAGGAAAGGGGAGATCCCCACTCCAAACAAAGGAAACAATCCATAATACACAGAGAACCATGAAAAAACCTGACAGGGTCAAGAGTTAAGAGGTTCAGTGTGAGTGGCCTAGTGCATTCCAGGAGAGAAACAAGGCTGAAGATGCAGACTGTAAGCAGACAGCGAAGCATCTCCCAAGCTACTCTAGAGAGCCCAGTGTTTACTATGTCAGACGTGGTGAGAAACTGGAAACTTTCCATAGATCAGGACATGACCAGATTTGTTGCAGGAATATAACACTGAGAGAAATATGGAGGCTGCATTGGAAAGAAGCAGCCCAACAATATCATTGTTCTCTGCTTTGATGTTCATATATTTCAACAAAGGCAAATGGCTGTATGTTTTATTCAAAAGGCACATGCTAAATTGCTAAGAAAAACAACAAAAAGCTGACTATATACAAAGGATTTACAAGACTCCATAAGGAAGATGTATCACAAACAAGATTACTGGAAAGCATTTAAATTTGCTTCTTTCTTCCTCATAAAACATTCATATTCAATCCATCCTGTTTCTCACATATTTTGCTGCCATAAGCAGCCCACCCTGGGCTCCACAGTAAACCAATCAAAATTTAAAACAAATCAAATTTAAAATCAGATTACTAAGTATAAACTGCTTATGAGAAGATGGAACATTTTAAATAGGTAATGAATAAGTATATTTCTGATAGACCATCCTTTTAGAAACCAAAAAAAAAAATGTCTAAAATTAACTAAGGAAGGCTTTCCTTTCTCTCTTGATTATACTGGTCTATGACCATATATCTTACCAGACTTCATATTACTAGCAAAAGCTAGGGCAAGGAGTAGACTCAATCAGAATTTAGAATTGGAGGAAGTCTTCAACCTAATGTTTTAAACCTCACTACAGAGTCAGGGCCTCAAGTGACGAAGCCATCTTGCTTGAGTCTCCTCCAATGGAATGGAAGCCACCATCTCTTGAAACAGCATATTTGACCTATGGTTACATTAAGAGGCTTTTGACACTGCAAATGTATGCTGACCTTAACAAAATGACTTCACCACCAGCAAATCTGAACAACTATTTGAACCCTTTTGACATACAAAGCTATAAATATAGCAGTTTTCAGCAAATATAAGAGTTATTAAGAATAACTACAACACGCCCCTATAAGAACTTAAAAATTATAAATATTTTGAAGGTCCTCTATGATAGAAACCTTGTCTTCTCCTGTTGGTGGTAGCATAAAGTATAATGGTTAAGGACACAGCTGTAGAATTAGAATACGATGTTTGAATCCAGTTTCCTCCATTTACTGTGGGCAATTACTTAACCACTTTATATCACAATTTTCCTTTCCTATAATATTAAGATAACAAAAGCATCTGCCTCATAGGATTGTTATAAGGATTAAATGAGTTAATACCTGTAAAGTTCCTTATAGTAAGAATTCAATACCTGTCAACTATTAGTCTTCTTGGTATTTCCAATTTCCAACACACTGTAGATACTAAACGAACTTCGGGACAAATCAATCAAAATAAATATAATTTTATGAATTTTTCAAAAAAACTTTAGTCTACACTGCTGAAACATCTTTAAAGATAAAATGACAACCATTTCCTTTTTCATTTAAACAGAAAATACTTGCAATGCCTGTTATAAAAATTAATAAATAAAACTTAACTCTGTAGCAAAAAAAAAAAAGTGCAGATAATTTTAAGAAGTTAGAGTTTCTACTTACATCTGGTTTGGAATGCTGAAATATCTTCAGGGGAAATTTCAAGTCCCCTTTAGCTAAAGTTACTAAGTATTCTTTTAACAGCTCGTTAGCCACACCAGGAGACTGTTTCTCACAACGATGAAGAAAGGGAACCATCCACTGGTAGGCACTTGTCACATATTTGTCCTCAGGACACTGAAAGTATAATTAACCAAAACAAATACTAATTTAAATTAATTACTTTATTATATCAGACAACTTCTAAGTTTTAAAGATAATCAGAATGATGTTAAACAGTGAAAGCACAACAATTTTTAAAACAGACACTCCAGTCAACCACTCACATGTGGCCTGACAGGTAGCAGGAGAATGAATCACCTGCTACCTGGATCTAGTAGACCTAACAGCAGCAATGTCACTGTGGCACATCTCTTCAGACCATAATAGATTTGGTGTCCCAAAGAGCATGAGCACAGCTCTGGAAGACAAACATGCTGCTGCTATTACTCAGTCACAAGGTCCTCCAGAGCAGAGAGGTTCTACCCAAAAAAAGTGTGTGAGTGCATGCATGTACACGTGCACATGCATGCACAAAAAGAGGCAAAGAGAAAGAGACGGACCTTAAACCAACAGAAAGAGTGAAACAGAAACTAGCAGAGACAGACACAGACAGATAAGTGAAGAAACTCTAGAAAAGGATCCCCTTGAGAATAGAGTCAGCTGTAAGAGCCCTGAATCCCTCCTTTCCTTTTCCTCTTCCTTTTTGTTTTGTTTTGTTTGGCCCCTTCAAATCCATCTTCACAAAACTCCGAATGGCACAGATTATGTGTCATTTTACTCATTATCCCTAAAATTATACAATCACTTCTCTCATTACCTCCAGGAGATACACCTAAATCTTTTGAGAGAAGTCCGACATATAACACAAGTCAATTTTCACTGGGTGGATTAGTGGGAAAAAAGGCTAATAAGAGAAAGGGAAGGCAGGGATACAAGGAGAGAAAAAGGAAGATGTATAAAAGGGAAGATGTTGAGAGGGATGTAGAAGAGAGAGGGATGTGGAAGAGAAAAGGATGTGGGAGAGAGAGGGATGCGGGAGAGAGAGGGATGCGGGAGAGAGAGGGATGCGGGAGAGAGAGGGATGCGGGAGAGAGAGGGATGCGGGAGAGAGAGGGATGCGGGAGAGAGAGGGATGCGGGAGAGAGAGGGATGCGGGAGAGAGAGGGATTCAGGAGAGACAAGGCACCATCATTCTCACCTCTCTACTCAGTAGGTCATAGATTTTGGGTATGTTGTCTCCCCAAAGCTCATGTGAAAATCTGATCCCAGAGTGCTGGGAGCTGTTTGGGTCATAGGGGGTGGAACCTCCTTGAAGAGATTAATGCCCGGGCGTGTGGTGGGAGGAGGAAATGAGTGAGTTCTTGGCACCTTTTATCTCTCTCTCTCTCCCCCCCAAGATGCGGCTGTCACAGAATCATAAGCCAAATAAACCTCTTTTCTTTATAAATTACCCAGTCTCAGGTATTCTGTTATAAGCAACAGAAACTAGTGGGAAAGTAGAAACCAGGTCCAAATTTGGGGGATAAAGAACAGGATAACCCAAGAATAATCTAAGAATGGCTGGAAAATGCTCCTAAACATACTAACCCTGAAGACATATCATCTTCACACAATCACCCAGCCCTCTGAACTCTGGCACTTTTTTTTTTTTTCCAGTTGTTGAAATATATAAGGAACTGTGAATTTTAACACAGTGAAAGATTAGAAACAGTTAGTACAATAACTGGCTAGTTTAGAAATATGCCTGACTAGAAGGGGGAAAAAAAGTTATACAGGGTTCTGAATAAAGGGCAAGCAAGATATAAAAACAGCAAAAACAGTTTGTATGCCTTCAGCTATTTGTCTGTAACATCTGATTGAAACACGTCAAGAACATCCTTCATTTACTAAATTCTCAGGCATGGAGGACATTTAGTCTTTGGTTTGAGATGCATATTAATCAAAGTACACAGGGAATGCTTAAGAAGGAAGTTAAAATAAAACCTACACTATTCATCAATAATCTTAGTTTTTCAATGTCTTTCATCTGCTGGAGTTCTTTCAAGGTTAGGGTTAAGTCACACCCTGCTTCATAAACCAATGTTTCCAGAGTAACCAAATTATCACACAGAACCAGCAAACCAGGAATATTCCTCTCCATCCCAAGTCGAATAAGTGACAATGCACAGTCAACCTAAAATGGAAAAGCAACAGTAAGTCCCTGAGTATTATATATTTCTCATATATTCTAAACTGAAAGCCTCCAGTACAGAATACAATTGTTGTAATCGTTTTTTATAAATTCATATTATCAGTAACATATATTTTTACTATAAAAACATTAGAATTCTATATCAAATATATCAACATCAAACTCTTCCAATGGAATCAAACCATCAGTAAGAAATACTGAAGAGAAAGACACCATCTCAGTTGTAGAGCATTATAGTTTACAGTAGTTTTACATATATTTCTCTGTTTAATTCTGACAACCTTATGCTAAAAGGTGAAAAAAATAACACAGCTAGTAGTGATATGGCCAAATTAATCTTATCTTTACTATATTGCTCTACTTCCAAAACGAATGATTGTTTCCAAGGTTTTGCTTTTATATTCCCGTTCAGTACCTATCCTTTCAAAGGGCCTCCCATAAAGAAGTCACTCAATAAATATTTGCTGAATTACTAACTCTAGTACAAATATTTTATTTGTCTCAATTCAAATACTTAGCCATCACCAGACAAAAACAAAGAATGATTTTCCCACAGATTTTCAGTACACAGCCATTTGACCCCTATTTCATCATCAAATTTACGAATTAACATATTCTCTAATGGCTCTAATTGTATTTTGTATTCATGAAATAGGAAGGGCTTAAACTTTATGTCTATAAAAAGGGTGAGGGTGGGGGCAATAGAGACAGTAAAGAAAGAAAGGTTAAACATACAAGACAGAGGAAACAGACAATTGATAAAATGATCCTAAAGCAGGTGGGAGTGTAAAATCCAGAGCACAGGTAAAGAACGCGTAGCTGTGAACACAGGAAGCGAGAAAAGCTGGAAACATAAGGCAAATGAAAGGGAGTTCTCAAATTTTCAGACGAAATACAAAGCAAAATCATTTTCTGAAAATGATGAGGGAAGTGCTAGGGCACAAGGGGTACAGGAAAGGGAAAAGGGAACAAGCATGTAACGCAAAGAAAAAATGCCAGGCAATAATAAAGCCCCACCAAGGCCCTTCAAAGACCCAGGAATTGACAGGTGAGGATGAAGTGAAGAAAGAAGAAATGCATCTTCAGCTGGAAAGAGTGGTGCAAAGAAACATAAGTGGGAAGAAGTAGAAGTAGGTAAAACATGAGGTGAAACAGGAGAGATCTGGTCACATTTCAACAGGTAAGTGTTTTTTTTAACTTAATGCCTAGTTAAAAAAAAATACAATTCATGTATGAAAAGATATATCTACCTTTACACCAATTAAAAACAAAAATCTGTCTCAGGTGAATTTTCAGAAAGCATTAAGAAAATTTGATGCATAGAACACACTTTGTGCAAGTAATAATTTGAGTACAAAGCATATTAGCAATTTGTATTACACTCACCAATTCTGTGATTCAAATTTGTCTTTCCAAATCAACTTTGAATTTGCTGTCTTCTCAAATACTAACTAAAAATGTTTTCAAATCAATCACTGACACTTTAAATAAAAGTAGGCTTGAATGCAACTTATAGAATTATAACACATGCCCCAAGCCCTCACAAGATAAAGTGCATCACTATAAATATTTTTCTAAACCAATGCACAAGTTTTGCTAAAGGCATTTATAAGCACTAAGGAAAAAGAAGTCCCATATCAATTAAATCTCTAAAAATGAAAAAGATAAAACTATGTCAGATATCACTTTGACTGTAGCATAAGCTACATGAACTGTCAATAAGAGAAAAAACCTTTATTATGTTTTTTTTAAATAAATGAAAGAAATGGGAGAAAATACAAGCCACCAAAACAAACCACCCCCAAATCACTTTTCTTTCTTTATAATTATTCCTAATTACTCAAAAAGAATTCAAGATGTCTAGGAATTATTGCTAGACTATTAAAAACTTTTAAATTCAGAAAACTCTGTAGGTTTTTTTTCAATAGACTTTACTTTGTTAGAGAAGTTTTAGGTTCACAGAAAAACTGAACAGGAAGTAGAGTTCTCATACTTATCCTCCCACACCCCACCACCACAACCTCCACCACTATCAACAGCCTCACCAGAATGGTGTATTTGTTACAATTGATGAACCTGCATTGACATATCATTATCCCATCACACTTGGTGTTGTGCATTCTACGGATTTTGGCAATTATATAATGAAACATACTGACCATCAAAGTATCATAAAGAATAGCACTGCCCTAAAAATCCTCTGTGCTCTGCCTATTCATCTCTTTTTACCTCCAGTCCCTGATTTTTTACTGTCTCCATAGTTCTGCCTTTACCAGCTGCCATATAGTTGGAATGACACAATATACTGCCTTTCAGATTGGCTTCTTTCACTTAGTAATATGCATTCAAGTTTCTTCTACGTCTTTGATAGCTCATTTATTTTTAATGCTAAGTAACAGTCCATTGTCTGGATGTACTACAGTTTATCCATTTACTTACTGAAAGACATCTTGGTCCATCGAATTAACAAATGCACCAATCAAATGCAAGATGTTAATATTAGGGATAAATTAAAGAGGGGCAGGGAGTGGAGAGAGGGTTTATGGGAACTCAGTGTACTTTCTGCTCAATTTTTCTATAAACCTAAAATTCCTCTTTTAAAAAAGTCTATTAATAAATAAGTAAATAACAACATAGATAAATGTAAAAAAACAATAGTTTATTTTGCATTCCAGTATGGCATTTTTCTCTATCTGTTACCACTATTTTTTTTAAGAACTGAATAATGCTTGAAATTTGGGTTGCAAAATATTTAAATCCTAAAACTGAGGAATCATTATTATTCTCTTAAAATGAATGATGCTGGTTGCTCAGCACTGTATACAGACATGAAAAACTTTTCCATTCTCATTCCTAGCTCAACTGCCAGAACGACCTAGAAATCAGTTTTTATATTTATATATATAAATACACAGACACACTTTTTTCCTTACTCTCTAAAGGCAATATCTAGAAGTTCAAGCTAAGAAACTACAAAGTGCTCAAACAAAACTGGTCCATCAAACAGGATCATTTCTCTTAACAGCCAGAGACAATAGTAAACTACATATATTTGTAAAATTCCTATAAATCATATGATGTCATTGGAGTCTTAAAAGATGTCTAGACACATGTTACAACAACCAATATTTGTCTGTACAAAAACGTGACTCACTGGCTCATTTCAGAACTTTCATCACCAATCATTACCAAGTGAGTTTCTCCAATACATTAGCAACTAGTAACACCTTACTTGAGGTAATCAATATGAACTGGTTATTTCTAGATATCTGATATTGATATAAGACTACAACTCTCAGTGGGAGCAGAACTTTCCACCAAGACATTTTTAAAATATGAGGAGGTTGAGTTGTGCATCACAAGGAGTGGGACCTACTGACAGTAAGTAGTGGAAGCCAGGAATGACAGACCTCCCACATTGTGCAAGGCAGTCCTGTACAACCAACTTGTCCTCACTCCTGCCTACCTTCCCAATGTCCTGAAAAACCTAGTTAAAATTATCAGAGTCTAGATCTCAACTTCATTGAATCTTTACACAAAATTCTTTTCTGTATGGTTTACTTTATACTGAATTCTCCTAGAATGCAGCTACTGTATAAACTAGGGGAATATTTTACTTGTTTCATTAAAAATTTTACCATGACTTAGTTGTACACAGCTCTAACAGCAATTTGTGGCATTTAACTCAATAATGCAACATATCTGAATCTGTCTGCAATTTCAGATATCTTATTCAAATTGATTTCTCACTAGCTTTACTTCCTAGTGTAGTCATGACCAATCATTTACATATTTTATTTATCCTTTATGTTGAAATTAAGTCACTATATTAATTTTTTGGAAATTATTTCTAAAGATATAATATCTATGATTTTCATGTCAGGATTATAAGTAAGCGATAAAAAAAAGATTCTACGGGTGTGACAGATTTTTAAGATTTATGTTTCTTATTTCTCAGTCATTAAGATTTGTGCAACTGATCATTTTTGTATGGACTCTATAAAAAGATTTTACGGAGACCTGGATTTTGTTTGGCTCTGCCACCATGTGTCCCTGTGCAAGTTGCTCGCTTTCCTTTCTGTGGCTCTTAGTTTATCCATAAAATACAGAATTAGACTATTACCTACAAAGATTCTTTTCATTGTGATATCTTAAGATTCTAAATATTTTGAAATGTACTATGGTCTTTAGCCTTCTTCAAAAACTTGAGAAGTCAATCATAAATGTTTTTGGCCATCAGCCAAAAAGTTTTTCTAGAATATTTTTGTCAGCTCCAGCAAATAATTCATCTTCAGCCCTATAAATACTATAAATAGGAATTAGATTAAGCAGGAATTCAAGAAGGCTTCCACATGGAAACATAGGGTGTGCCAGATACACTAAGTAGAAATTTACACAAAGGGGTACATATTATTTCCCACAGTACTGCTGTTCACCAGACCCTCCGGAATTAACTCCCCTGTCAAAGGAAAGACTGACAGTAGGCCAGAAAGTCCAAAGCCAAAACTACAAGTAGAAAGAAAAAGTCCTGCATTGGCCAGACCTTGAATGAGGCTTCAAAGTGCATTCTGCCTTTATTTGCTCTTAATCCCATCTCTGTTCTCTAAGATGAAGACAACTATTGCTTAACATTTACAAAGAACTCATTTGGCAGTTTTTAATAATACTCTCTCACATATATTTTCTTTGTTCTCATTGACTCTAGTACAAGAACTAATCCCATGAAAAAACCGAGGTACAGAAAAAGGTTACAATGTCTGTTAGTCGAAGAGTCAAGATCAATATGCAGATACCCTAAGGTTCAATGCAAGCCCCTCCCTCTCTCCCACATCCCCGCTCTGATGCAGCTATCATGCATCTCAGTAAAAGTGCTTAAGAACTAAGAAAAATTAGGCATGGACTGAAGGGAAACGTTAAAAACAGCTTCAGTGTTCCTGAAAGGCAATCTCACAATCAACTGCATTACTACAGTATAACAGGAGACAACTCAAGCATTTCTATGTTGATATAGTATTTTAACTGAACATGGTATAAAGTTTATTTTTAAAATATATTAAAAATCAGGAACAGTATGTACTATATTGCAGCTTATATTTTAAAGAGAGATTTTGAACACCCTTTCTTGTATGTATTTGCTCTGTAAGAATCCAAAACAAAAGCCAGAAAATCTTCTGTGACAAAGGATAAATGAACAAAAGGAACAGGAAATAGTCATTTCATCCCTTGCGAATTATATACATGATGCCCAGCCCCACTGGCGGTACCCACTACATGTTCTGAATGCTAAGGATCCACGGCAGCACTTCAGTATCACTGAGCAGCAGCTGTCACTTCCCCCTCACCTGTCGAGCGCAATGCTCTATCTCCTCTGCTCTGGTCTGATACCAGTCCATGATCCTCTCGACTGCAAGCTGGTTGGTCCTGTACCTCAATAGCTCAGGCTGTGCAGCATACAAGAATTCACTTTCATCCTCACGGCTCGGCTCAACAACCATTCTGCAAAGCCCAAAAGGAACAATTGATAACTGACTGGGATGCTGGAAAAAGAATTATAATTTTGCAGGGACAGAGACGTACAAAGACAGGAAGCGCGCGCGTGCGTGCGTGCGTGCGTGTCTGTGTGCGCGCATTTGCTTGCATATGTACATGCTTACAAGACAAATGACATTTTTAAGATGCCTGATTTATTTTCCCTACTGATTTTCTCATTTAAAAAATCAGAAAGTATAATAAATCAATACACTATGCCACAAATCAATCAAATCAGTATTAATAAAATCAAAATCACCCTGGGAAGACTTTACATCCAGGTGCCTACCACAGGCCTACTGAATCAAAACCACTTGTGATGGCTAGCCAGGTCTAGTTTAGGAAAATACTCCCCAGTGATTCCAATTTGAATTTGAATGAAAAACCCTTGAATTTGATGTTCATAAAAATGAGGAAATACACTTTACTTATGTTGATAATATACTTCTACTAGATGATGGCAGTATAGTACTGTGCTGGCATTAGCACAGTGTATGACTACTCTATACCATTTCTCATAAGGTGTGAAAAAGAAACATCTTCAAGGAATGTACACAGGGGTAAAACCATGGGGATCACAAATTACGAGGAGTTTTATAAGGATGCTTCTGACCAACTGCCTTCCATAGTTAAAGACTAAAAAAACAACACAAGTTAAACTAAGTAATCTCAGATGGACATATGGAAAGACGCCATGTTTCATGAGGGACATTCATTCATCTAACGTAAGTTGGCAGTATATGGCAGGTGTTATACTTATTATTATTACAAAGCAGTAAGCTTCGGAGTCAGAACTGAATCTGAACCTCAGTTCCATCACTGAAAGCTGTGAAAACTTGAGCAAATTACTGAATTAAATCTAGCATAAGATTTATTTTACTCATTAAAAAATGGAGAGAATACGATGTAAGAATGCTGTGAAAATTCAAAATAATATAAATAAGGTACACAGAGAACACTGCCTAGCATTAATCAGGTGCTTCATTTTATTTACAGTTATTATTTTTTATTAGAATTATTAGCAGCTATAGTATATGATCAGACACAGAGCCCATAAATATTTGGATATTTTATCCACATGCCTTAGACAACCTGCTGTGGTTATAACTGGCACTACAACAAGGCCTGCCTATAAATGGAATGGTCTTTTACTTAACTAGTCTCACAGTGTCATCAACATTCTTACCAGGGATTCTTCCCCACTACCGACATACAAAGCCACATCACTCCTCCTGGAATCTTTTAAGTCTGCCCTATTTCAGAAGGGAAAAATAGCCACCAGCAACTTTGAGTTCCTTTAATACTTTTTTCAGTCCTTACCTATTTCCCTCTCAGCACTATTTGATAGAAGCTAACTGCTTTCTCCTTCTGGAAACATGCTTCCCTTTCATTCCAGTATGCCTCACTGTCATGATTTCTAGCTTTATTTCATGAGGACAGGGACTATATCTCCTTCTCTTCCTTCACTACTCCTGAATCTAACAGAGGACAGACACTAATCAAATGAATAAGCAATAGGATACGTCCTGTACTACTGAAAATTTGTATCATCTTCAAAATCACCTTTCCTTCTGCCGAATTTTTCCTGGCTTTACATTTTTATCGTTGTAGGAGTTCCAGCACAGCAACGTTTGCCTGCATTTTAGCTTGCTGTGGTTAGTCTGAGAAGAAATGCTCTCATTCCTCATATCTACTTGTTAGAATCACAAAAAAGCACAGGCTAAGGCGAACTGGGAAGGAGCAGATGAATGGGCCAGGTCCTCTGCCAGTGCTGCTCTGTAAAAAGCATCATCTTAAATTAAGAGAATTTGTGATCAACACTATCACCTCACCTTTCCCTACCATCATATCCACTGGCATCAACCTCCCATCTGTTTTCAACTGGTAGGACTTCCAGTTAAATGTGGCAGATAAATACCACGCATTAAGCTTCATTTTCTCCCCAAACTCCACTGAATGACAGTAAGAGATTTTTTTTAAGGAGGCAGGGGAGAAGTAGTAGTAGAAGTAGAGTACATGTGATAAAAAGAAACTAAACCATTATCCTCCGTTCTAGGAAGACAACAGATAATGAACAAAACTAAAAAAAATCAAGACACAATTATGTTAATCAGAGATGTGGAGGTAAATATCAAAACATTCATCGAAAAGAACTTAAGCAGTTGCTTCTGGAGAGCAGGATATGGAGGAAGGGGAACGAAGAATTACAGGTTTTGGTTTTTTGCTTTTTTAAAACAAGCTTTGTAGAACTCTAACTCTTTAAACTATTTGCAAATACAAGGGTACTTCAAAAGGTTAATAGAAAGATTCACATTATCTTTTAATTCTATTCCTCCATGAATTTTTTGAAGTACCCTCACATACAACTTTAATAAAAATGAAAACAAATAATTTTTAAAAGGCAAATAACAGCAAAAACACAGTGGGACATTCAATTGTAACTACACTAAAACACACTGGAGAAATAAAAAGTAAGAGTTACATATTCTATTAACTCATATCAAAAATGCAAAGATACAAAATGAAGGGAAACTGTCAACATTTCTACTAACATGAAGAGAGCTTCCAAATGTCACTTGCAATAATCATACTACTGATTAGGACTTTTATTTATCATTTTTTAGACAGAAAGTATATAGACAGTTTACAAAATACAAACATATGAAAAGACATCTCAAATAAAAACCAGCAACCCCTTAACAATCCTCTCTGCTGCCATCCCTGTCACCCTCTACCCCGTGTTCTCAGTCTTTCAGCTTTCCGGTTTTTACCTCCATGAGTCTAAACCACATGAATGTGACTGCTTCCAGATTTATCTACTTTAGACATTATTTACATGTCGTAAACCACAACCATTCACTTCCCCTATACCTCTACTTCCCATTGTGGATATATCACAATTTGGATTAAACCACTAATTATTTACATTGTTATGATTATGTGAATGTCACCTACTGCTGAGCCAAGGGGTATATTGTGATAAATATTCCTCTGTCTTCCTGCCTGCTATCCTCCTACCACTCCCATTTGCTTATATGCATCCACTGCTAATGTTTTCCAAATTCCCTAAAAAGTCTATCAATAGCAAAAGAGAAAGCATTTTGAAATTGTCAAATATATCAAATAATACACCAGTTCCATTTTTTAAATTTTTTCCAAGAGACCTTACTCTTAAAGCAGCCCATGCACCTCCACAATCTATGCCAGCTGCTCTCACCCAGCTGGGGCACAGCTGTCATCCAGGGCCTTCCCTTTGCCACTGACTGCATTACAGCTCAGTTCTGAATCCAAAGATTTTCTTTTTCTCACTTCATTCCCTCATTTTAATAAAGTAAATCTTATAATGGCTTCCTGAAATAAGGTGTACATGGATGGTAAATTTTATTAATTCTCACAAGGTTAATGTGATACTTGACGGATGATTTTAGCTGAATATAAAAATCTGTATCAAAAAATATTTTCTGGGCTGGCCAGTTAGCTCACTTGGTTAGAGCATGGTGCTGACACCAAGGTCAAGGGTTTCGATTCCCAATACCAGCCAGCCTCCCCGAAGGAAAAAAAAAAATTGAGAAAAAATATTTTCTCTCAAAAAGTTCAAAGGATTCCTCCACTGTCTTCTAGCTCCTAATGTTTTTCTGGAGATGTCTGAGGTCACTGATTCCCGATTCCTTGCCTGTAATGTGTCTTTCTCTTTAGAGGGCTGTATCCTTAGTATTCTGGAAAGTCATGATGGTATGCTTCAGTGTAACAGGCATTTCAATCTGACAACTCATAACCTTCAATTCTAGGCAATAGGCCTGAATTATTTTTCATAATTCCCTCCCCTCCATCATCTATGTCAATTCTTTCTCAAATGCCTGTAACTTCAGTTTATTAGACTTGATATTTTTATATCTGCTCTCTTATTTTCTAGCTCTGTATTTTTATTCTAATTTCTAGAAAAGCTTTTGCTTTTATCTTCCAACTCTTCTAATTTTTGTATATCAACTATCATATTTTTTAATGTCCCAACATTCTCTTAGTTCCCTTATTTCTATTTTATACAATTCTATTGTTATTTCACAAATATATCTTTTCTTATCTCCAAGGCGACATTAATTATAATTTTTGAAATTTTATTTTTTCTGTGTAGTGTCTCTTTCAGTTACATTTTCCCACATTTTGCCTTTCCTCTTCATTTGTTCTGTCTGCTGGAGTCTATCCTCAGATATCCAGGAAGCTCTGTGGGTGCAGCAAGACCTGTTCATTCGCTGGCTTCCATGTGACCTTTTGGGACCACATCTCAGAATCTAGAGGCCTCTTTCTATAGGCTACTCCATTTCTCCAGAAAAGAATTCCCTAGACTTCTACTTGGGGAATATACCTACATCTGGTAGCAGGGAAGGAGAATGGAAATATAGTTTCAGCATTCAGGAAATAAATGTTCTAAATGTCTGGACTTCAAACCCCATCAATCCACCCCCACCTATGCTATGGCTACTATCCAGGAATCTGGAGGCTTTCTAGCTTAATATACAGGCCATCTGGCTCAAAGAACAAGTCCAAAAAATAAACCTCTGGTCTCATGTAGGGAAAATATGGAAGGAGAAACAGTGAAGGCATATTTACCTGATTTTGAGGAGTGGAGGATAAAGAGGTCCAAATGTTCCTTGAACTTTTAGCCCTACACCTCACCTCCCATCTCCCTTCCGCAGTGTTTGATGTCTCCACATTCTGAGGAGTTCCAAGGTTAAATCTTATAATACTGAAAATTAAAACTGAATCAAGAACAAAACTGCATGTATACCATGATTACAACTATGAAAAATATATTTATGTGAAAGACAGAAAGGGAATACCTCAAAATGAAAAGAGTTGTAATAAGAATCATTTTTAGGATAATTCCTTTGCAGCATTTAATACTTTCCCATGAAAATATTTTGATATAACTGAGTCAAGAGTGGGTTTTAAAAACTTCACTCCAACTCCCGAAATCAGGGAGTACCATCAAGTAAGTGATCGCAGGTCACGCACCCCTTTCACAAGGTCATCTATTCACCCACCCCACAAGGCAATGTAGTTGCCTCGTGCCGACTCATACTGACCTGCACTGCAACTCCTCGCACCAATCTTTAGCTCGGTGTTTATGTTCATGCCAAGGAATGATCATCAAGGAGTCACCGTCATAACTTAAATATAAAAAAATAAATAAATAAGCATTTAAAATACACATTACCTCAATAACTAGCTACACAAGGAATATGATGCAAAAAGTATCTCTATAACCTTAATCTCCAAGATTCCTGTTTAGGGTATTTTAAGTGGTACATGATATATATTGTACACGAGTATGTAAATAGGAAATAGCATATTGCTGATTTTCCTTCAATCATAAAATGGTTCAAAAAGAAAAGGAAAATTCCAAACAAAATATCTGGCAAGGAATTAAAGGAAGGAATGAATATGTGTCCATCCACATGTTCTAAAACATGTATCAAGAGCCTGTATTGAATATTCTTAATAACAACATAAGTGACCCTCTGCCTAAAAAGCTTACAATCTAGGGCAGTGCTGTTCAACAGAACTTCCTGTGATCACAACACTTCCTCTGTTGTACATATGTGCTATCTAATATAGTAATCACTAGATACATGCACATATATTAAGCACTTGAAATATGGCTACTGATACTAAGAAAGTAAACTTTAATTTTATATAATTTTAGTTAAGTTTAATCTAAATAGCCATATGTGGGTAGTGGCTACCAGAATGAATAGCACAGACCTAGAGGAGAGGTAATAGGAAGAGTGGAGAAACAATTTTGTAGACTGAAAGGTATTACTAAAAGATGACAGGAAGAACATCAATGAGGCAAAGATAAGGCCTGATTATATGGAACTAAGAGTAAATTAAAAAGGAAAAGTGAGGTAAACACAGTATGGTAATATATCAGAGCAATGTGCTACAAATCAGGAGACATGGGAAACAAAAACAAATCTGCCTTTTAATTAGCTATGCAGTCCTCAGCACATGACTTTCTAAAGTGAAGGGCTTTAAACATTATCTCTAAGCTCCTTTTTAGTTCTAACATGCATGAATCCATGAAAACAAGTGATCATCCTGAATTTAAAATAGACAAAAATTTTAAAAACAAACTTCAATTTCCACGCTTTTATAGTTCAATAAATCATTTTTTCTCATATTTGAGTATCAACAGCAGCATTTGCCTAAAATTTATCACAGCCCCAAAACAAGGATTGCACTTTCCTATAGTAGTATATGGAAACATGCTTTGCACAAGAAAAACTTCATAAACGTTTGAAAATTGTGATGGTGAAGAGATCGGTCTTCATGTTAAAAGTAATAGGAAACCACTGGAGGGTTTTAACGTAGAAGAGGGAAGCTAATGAGGCTGGGAAGGGGCGGTGATGATTCATTATTCAACGGCATCACCTTGCAGTTACTGGGACAAATTATCCCAAGTCAAGGTTCCCCATTAGATACACAAAATAAGAAGTTTATATTATTAATTAATAACATACATTTTCAACTAGCACATAATATCCTAGCAAACTGTGTACCAGAGATACATTGTTGAAGGCACTCAAGTTCATATTTCTAAATTTCTGACTCATACAGATGATGACTTAGAGTGCATTCCATAATCACACTATTCCATTTGTCACCAAATAAGAAACTATTTTCGTCCATGTCAAATAATTTTACCACAGACCACTGAAGTGAAAAGCAAAAACGATAACATCTGGATACAATGATGATGATAATGCTCACTCTTCCAACATATGAATAAACTATAGCAATGAATTGAGAAATGTGGGGAAAAAAACAAACCTAGCAAATTATTATGACTTTTCTAATTAAAACAGATACAGTTCCTTAAGCTACAAAAAGTGTTTTCTAAAAGAATTTTAGAAAAATGCATCAAAGTTGAGATTTGTATTTTCTATACAAAGTACATATTAGATACAAGAGTTATTACTAAAATGACTCAGCAAAATAATACTTATTTGGTATTTAGAGTCTAGAAAGTTGTAAAACTTTGTTACCTTCACTGAACAGAAATGGATAAGAAAACCTACCTATTTTTACCAAAACACATATTAAAAACAAGTTCCGCTCAGAGGCCTACTCTGAAAGGTAGACCTGAAGAATCCTGGGTAATAAAGTATTTTTGCTACATTTTCAAGACACAACACAACTGGTCTGTTTCTAAATGTGCTGATCACCACTGATGTAATATCAGCTATGCTCAGCAAGAATAATCCTTACCATTTATTGATCTCCTACTATGGACCAGATGGTACAAAATGTTTTTTTAACATGCAATACCTTAATTTAGTCCTACCAATGTAATGTAGCAGGTGATAATGTCTTCCTCATATTACAGTAAGAAAACCGAGGCATAAGTCAACTCGTCCATCCTCACAAAGCTAATAAATGACAGGGCCAAGATGTGAATACAACCAGACAGAATCCCAAGCTTACACTTTTAGCTAGCATACTATACTGCCTCTAGAAGGAACACAGGGGGCAACAATCTAGCCCTCAACCAAATTTCTACCACTTTTTTTACTTCATGCATAAAAGCCACTAGCCATGTTTGTGCATAGCAGGTGGAGAGCAATTTGAGCCTGCTCAAGATTTAACACAGACAACGCAATAAAGACCATTTAAATGAATATTTAAAGGATACGTTTAAACTAAAATATATAACCAATAGATTTTTATTCATACAAAACTAACATTTTAGGTCTAATCACCAATGTTTACATAAAAACGAAAAGCAAAACAAACAAATCTTAAAAACAAAAACAACCTTCTTTCTGCTCTTTCATTTTCTTACAGGATGTTTCTATGAAACAAATTATTCTGAACCAAATTTTAGGAGAGTAAAGTGCTTGCTATAAAAGCACCTCTGTTTTGCTTCAAATGATAGCATTTAAGAAATAGACAGGACCTCCTCCGCAGCCTGAATAAAAACTCCTTAAAGGTATAATTTTTGTTAATTTTGTCTACTGCTATATCCTCAGCACCTAAAATAGTGCCTGGCATTTAGCAGACCCTAAAAATACATGTGTAGATTGAATTGATTAATTGATACCACAACAAAGAGATTTTAAAGTAATCTCATGGGTATCACAAAAAGATTGGAATACAGAAATGAAAGGAGATAGTTTGTTCATAGAAAAACAGATACATCAAGGAGGTACATACAGAATCTATATCTGAGAGTGAGAACAAGAATGCTTCTCTAATACATATGATTAAGCTAACGAAAGGGCAAGCTACACTACTAATAGCATGCATCTGCTATCGAGATATCTGAACATCTCATTATACTTCAGTAACAAAAAAGAATGAATTAAAAAGATTTAAAAATATATATTTCCCTAAATCTCACTATTCTTTACACTTAAAATAACTGATTGGCTCTGTACTTAACTTTCAAAAAATGCCCAAATTTTAGCTACTTATTTTTTCATAAGGTAAGTAGAATGATGGAATACTTAATAAAATTTGGAGGAAATCTTTTACATTAATTCTGCTCACAACTAAAATATTAGTCATGTAAGTCAATTACTAAGTAGATTGGGTAGAACTGTGGTTCAAAACAATCTAGAAATTATACTGTTCCTTCTATACAACTATAGAAAGTTTGGTTAGTTGCAAAACTTATACTTTCAATCTAAACTTTCTATGAACACAAAACTGCATTTACATATTCTTTATTTCATCTTATTATTCGACATTTTCTACTTTGCTTGTAAAGTCTTAAAATTTAAATGCATCATCCCTGAAAAAAAAATAAATTATATGGTAAACTTAAATTATCTCTTTACAAAATAATGGCTGCTTTTGCTTAATTTAAGGATTCTTTATATTAGAACCCTGTTCGCTGTTTTATTCGAAACAATAAACTATGCTGGTTTCATTTGAAGGGAATATTTATCTGTCAGCAGGAAAGGAATGAATATAACAAGTTCTATTATATTCAACAATTCTCTCACCAATTACTTCTCACACTACATATAAATGTTTTATTTCAAAGAAATTTTATCAAGAATAAACTTACAAAAAGTTCTTTTATTCGTGTTCTACGCCTTGGAAACAAAAGGCTAAATCAACAGTGTGTTACTACTAATTGCCACCTCTTATAAACTGGTTTTAAGATGTGAAGTTATTTCTATTATGTAGCATAGAAGAAAATGTTCTGGTAAATAAAGGACAAAAACTAATAATTTGGGCCTACATGTGTAACTACACTGTGGTTACCATCACTGAAGAAGTCAAATTAATTTGAAACTCAATGGGAAACCAATCAAAAATCTAGTTATCATTTGTAACACCATAATGCCAAGCTGGAATAAAATATCATTCAGAGTTCTCTTCTGGACCAATGGGATTCGGTTTCATTAATAAATAACTTGGAAAACAGAGCAGAAACTAATAGGATATCCTGAAACTATTCTCAAATGCTAGCAACATGTAAAAAAGAGACAAAGGGAAAACAACAATGCTCTAGGATTTGGATTCTCATCCCCCCACCACTACCTTAATCACTGGGCCCCAGCTATCCCAGTTACTCAGTAAATGCTGTAATATTACCTACCCAAATAAAAATGAGACCAAAGCAACTATTTTCTTGAATTCTAATCCATAATAACTAAGAGTATGCTCCTAAAAGTCTAAACTGACTCTACCCTGCATAGCTGTGTAACCTTGATAAATCTAGTTAATCTGCCTGTGCCTCTATTTCCTCACTAGTGAAACAGGGACAATAGCAGTGTTTACCTCATTTTGATTTGGGGAGGATCAAATTAGTACACATAAATAACCCTTAAATATCTACTATCATAAAAAGCATCATTATTAACACCAACAAGGTTTCTTTGTAAGCTGTGAATACGAGATACATGTGACTCTGGTTGACCTTTCAAGATTGACTTTATGATAAATAGTAACACCATGTGAATAATTATATTAATGATTATATTTGCAAATACCCAGCAACTGCAATAAACTCCGCTGACATCACCCTGAGTAAAGTGCCACCTGGTCAATGCAATAAACAGCAATAAGAAAATGTGATTAGTTGATTTATGAGGTAGAAATAAGCAACTATATTCAAAATGCATTGTCTCTCTCCCAAATGCTTAAAACCAAGCTTAAAAATAAGTTAGCCACAACCAAAGAATTATTTAGATTATTCCAGAGGAGAACTAGTTTAGAAAATCATTAAAGTTTAAGTGAAAGCCACAAACTCCAATAGAGAAGCACTGAACAATTTCACAGAAAAGTCAGTTAAATAACTGAGAAAGGCTGTTCTATATAAAGTGGTCAATGTCAACAAAACAGCATATCCATCCCAGGGATACAAGGATGATTCAACCCACACGAATCAATAAATGTGATATATCACATCAACAGAATAAATGAAAAAAATCATACGATAATTTTAATAAATGCAGAAAAAGCATTCTATAAAATCCAATGTCCCTTCATGATAAAAACATTCGGGCCGACCCCGTGGCGCACTCGGGAGAGTGCGGCGCTGGGAGCGCAGCAACACTCCCGCCGCGGGTTCAGATCCTATATAGGAATGGCCGATGCACTCACTGGCTGAGTGCCAGTCATGAAAAAGACAAAAAAAAAAAAAAACATTCAACAAATTAGGTATAGAACAAATGTACCTCAGCACAATAAAGGCTGTATGCATCAAAACCACAGCTAATATCATACTGAATGGACAAAAATTGAAAGCTGTTCCTCTAAGATTGGGAACAAGACAAGTATGCCCACTTTCCCCACTCTTATTCAAGACAGTACCAGAAGTTCTAGCCAATGCAATAAGCAAGAGAATTAAAAAAGGGGGCATTCAAATCAGGAAGGAAGAGGTCAAATTATTCCTATTTGCAGATGACATGACCCTATACATCAAAAACCCTAAGGACTCCACCAAAAAATTACTAGAACAAATGAATTCAGTATAGTGGCAGTATACAAAGTCAACACACAAAAACAATAGCTTTCCTATACATCAGTAATGAAATAGCTGAAGAAGAAATCAAGAAAGTAATCCCATTCACAATAGCTACCAAAAAAATGAAATATCTAGGAGTAAATTTAACCAAGAAAGTGAACAACACTACAACAGAAACTATAAAATATTGGTGAAAAAAACTGAAGAGCACACAAATAAATGGAAAGATATCCCATGTTCTTGGGTTGCAAGAATTAGCATCATCAAAATTTCTGTTTTATCCAAAGCAATCTACACAGTCAACACAATCCCTATCAAAATACCAATGACATTCTTCACAGAAATAGGAAAAACAATCTTAAAATTTGTAAAGAACCACAAAAGACCTAAAGCAATTTTGAACAAAAAGAACAAAGTTGGAGACATCACAGTTCCTAACTTCAAAATATACTGTAAAGCTATAGTAACCAAAAGAGCATGGTACTGGCATAAAAACACACAGACCAATGAAACAGAAGAGAGAGCGCAAAAATAACCCCACATGCTTACCATAACTGATTTTCAAAAAGGTGCCAAGAATACACAGTGGGGAAAGGGCAGCCTCTGCAATAAATGGTGCTGGGAAAACTGGATATCCACATGCAGAAGATTGAAAGTAGACCCTTATCTCTCACCATATACAAAAATGAGCTCAAAATGAATTAAAGACCTACATTTTAAGACCCAAAGCTATGAAACTATTAGAAGAAAACATAGGGGAAATGCTACACAAAGTGGGAGTGGGCAGTGCCTTCCTTAGCAAGACTACAAAGAACTGGCATCTAAAGCAAAAATACACAAATGGGATTACATCAAACTAAAAAGATTCTGCACAGAAAGGGGCACGACCAACAAAGTGAAGAGAAAACCTACAGAATGGGAGAAAGTGCTTGCCAACTACACATCAGACAAGGGGCTAATATGCAGAATATATAAGGAACTCAAACAACTCAACAGCAAAAAAACAAATAACCCAATTAAAAAACAGGCAAAGGACCTGAACAGACACTTCTCAAAAGAAGACATACGAATGGCCAACAAGCACGTGAAAAAATGCTCAAAATCACTAATCATCAGGGAAATGCAAATTAAAACCACAATGAGATATCATCTCACTCCAGTTAAAATGGCTACTATCAACAAGACAGAAAATAACAAATGCTGGCGAGGATGAGGAGAAAAGGGAGCACTCCTACATTGTTGGTGGGAATGGAAATTGGTACAGCCATTGTGGAAAACAGTATGGAGGTTCCTTAGAGAACTAAAAATAGATCTACCTTACAACTCAGCTATCCCACTACTGGATATATACCCAAAGGAAATGAAGTCAATATATCGAAAAGACACCTGCATTCTCATGTTCATCACAATGCTATTTACAATAGCCAAGTGACAGAATCAACCTAAATGCCCATCAACAGATGAAGGGATTTAAAAAAAAAAGTGTGGCATATATACGCAATGGAATACTATTCAGCTATAAAAAGAAATGATACCCTATCTTTTGCTGCAATGTGGATGGAACTTGAAACCAACATGTTAAGTGAAGTAAGTCAGGTCCAGAAAGACAAATACTGCATATCTCACTCATATGCGGAATCTTAAAAGAAAGTGGTTCTCATAGAAATAGAGAGCAGAATAATGGTTACCAGTGGCTGAAAGGGAAGAAGGAAGGGGGAGGGGAAGTGATGGACTAACAGGTACAAAACTGTGCTATCTCCCCTAAGTGATTCATTGTGCAGTACATGCATGTATTGAAACAACACACTGTACTTCACAAATACGTACAAATAAATGTTAAAATAAAAAAAAAAGAGAGAGAGAGAAAGAAAGTACGAACCTTTTCAAGAACTTTTAAAAATACCCTTGTATTTCATTAATTTCCTACTACATATTTTGTCTACTCAGTAAAAGTATATATTCTTTCTGGTAAATACCCCTTTGTATCCATCACAACTCCTAGTGGTTTTATATACACAGCAATAATATATGAATAATAATTTTTACTGAATTTATAAAAATGCATTATTTTATTTAATCCTCAACCACAAACACTCCATAAGGTACACTGATATTCCCTTAATACTAAAATCAAAGCTCTCAAAAAAATAAAAAGCTTTTAACAAGTAGAAAGATAAGATTAAATTAATCTGTAAAAACTTGCTGTACAATAAATATAAAATATAAAAGTCAATTTAAGAAGAAGACTACATAACTAAGACCATATAGCTAAGACCACTGGTTTGTATATTTCAAACCTTTCAGCATTTACCTTTCAGCATTTACCTCACTGCTACTGTAATTATTTGAATGCATATATTTCAGAGTGGGGGTACTTTATACCCTCAGCACTCATAGTAGGATCTCATTAAAATGATTCAGTCAAGTAATTAGCAAACTTCCTTAAGAAAGGAGTAAGAATTACTGTGCTACTCTAAATTTTGTACAACACTCCAATGACAGGAAAAAATGTAATTCAGAAACCAGGTTGTATAATGGCAATAGGAGGGGAAAAATGTGGATATAAGATATTCAAAAAGAAAAATAAAAAATCATAAATATAGCACTTTAACCTTATCAAAATGGATAGAAAGGTAGTATGATTCATGGCACACCTATTTAGAATGTTGTCTTTAAACTATGTCAATCAATGTAGTGTTCATTAGAGAAGAAAATCTGGAATCTTTTGATATTCCCAAACCAAGCTTATCATACTTCCTTCCATGTTATTAAACCTCCCGTGTATTTCTGTTACCGCTGACATCGCTCTGAATTTCAATTATTTATTTATGTGTCTTGCTCCTTTACTAAACTATAATTCCTTCAAAGCTTTAGTCATTTTTGTATCTACCTGGCATTCATTTAAACCTCACTAAAATATGTAATGGATGAATAGATACAAGGATGGACAGACTGAAGGATGGATGGAAGAATATGAATGAATAAATGAAAGAACAAAACTACTCCCAAACAATAGGGGTATTCACAGTTCACAATCAATATGCCTTCCCCTATGGCTAAAGATTTAGACAAAGTTCCTAAGGTTTTTCCAAGTGTTTCTGATTCAAAATTTCTAAACTGGACTGTATAACTCCCTATCTTACACCCATGCCATCAGCAACAATACAGTACTCTATACAGCAGGTGACTCTTTGCCTGTGTTTGAGCATGCATGATCACAAAGAGATATGGAATTTCCAAAGCCTATAATAAATTAAGAAGCACAATGGTTGTTTGTCCTGAGATACTGCTGTACAAGTCTATTTAAAGCTTTTCAATCATGAATTCTCTGAGTCTAGGCCATCTTACACTGCAGACTGGCATGCAATCACAATTGAAGAAATGAAGACCCCAGAAATAGAGAGGGAGAGGTTCTGATGTCAATTCCACAGGCTATGATTTGGAAGGCAAGGATTTAGGTATCTGCAGTGCAAGTAATTCTAACACATTTCTATTGCTGATGAAGTTCAAAGTTAAACTGAAGATTGTAGACGGAGAAGAGAAACAAAACACAGAAGAATTTGTAGAAAATGGGTTTCATAGATTCATTTCTGTATAGATTCTTAACTTCATAATAGACATTCGCTCACTCAACACACCTCTATTGAGCACCTAAATTTTTTAAGAAGGAATAGAAAGATATTTATTGTTCCTGCACTTAAGAAACACATAAAAAAGGAAAAGACCTGGAAAATAAATACTACGTAAGATAGTAAGTGAGACACAAAGTGCTACAGATAGTCAAAGAGAATAGAATGACTGTGAGAGGCAGGATGAGATCCAGAGTCCAAGATAGAAGTGGGATGCACAGGATTGTCTCTTTGAGAAACCACCTATAAGTGCAATGAGAGTTAACACATACTGTCAACTCTCTCAAACACGTGTGCCTGACACAGAACCTCTGGCGTGGCAATTTGGAGAAAGAACCTCTCTGGCTCTCAACACACTGCAGCTTTGCTAATTTGCTGTTACCAGTGATAGAAAATCCATGCATTAAACTATACTGTATTTCAGCTAGTACTAAAATATCTTGCTTTTGCCAGAACACAAAATTATGACATTGTACAGGAAGTGATGAGGAAATTGACCCTGGAATAAAAACAGAATCAGATTACTCACAAAGAAGAAGCAAATATCAAATAAATACCCCTATACCTGCATTTCTAGATCACTTTCTATAATTTTCAGATTAAAGAAAGCCTTTAACCCATTACAAATTCATAAATCCATTTAGATCAACTGCATCGAGAAGTTAACCTCATAGTATATACAGTAAAGTGGCTGGTGGAACACTGACAGTTTGATTAAATAAACTAGTACATTATAGGAGAGAACAAAGTATACTCCATAACAACAGGGGTAGGAGCCCAACTAATAAGATGAATAAACCTAAAGGAAATAAATCAACAAAAGAAGAGACAGCTCAGAAAAATTAATATCAAACACTAATAGAGAACTTCTGCTTTGAGCCATAAAGAAGAATGAAGCAGGAGGAAAAGTACTGAACTTCTTGAATTAAACTAAAAAAAAAAAAAAAAGAAAGAAAGAAAGAAAGAAAAAGAGACAAATATGTAAAAACAGTAGGACACCAGACAGTGCAGAATAATGATCCCTAAGGGAAGGGGAAAGAACAAAGTAAGCCCTACAGTGCCCCAGCTCACTGCCTGAGGATAGGTGACAGGCTGCAGCACAAAAAAATTTTAAAAAGGGAATCAAAAGAAAGCCGAGCAGTCCTTCTTAGTTGAGCAGACAGGCTTTGAAACTCAGTGAGCCAAAGCAGGTGGAATTTACAGACAACATACCTGATAAGAAAGATTCTACATATGGTACTATTTCCTTGGAGATGCTGGGGATCCAACCTGGGACCTTATACATGCAAAGCATGTGCTCTACCACTGAGCTGCATAGACGCTCAGACCAGTGAAGCAGAATAGAGAACCCAGAAATCACTCCTCAGGCTTACAGCCATCTGATATTGGACAAAGAGAACAAAACATACATTGGGGAAAAGACTGCCTCTTTGATAAGTGGTGCTGGGAAAACTGGATACGCATATGCAGAAGAATGAAACTAGACATTAACCTCTCACCATATACTAAAATCAACTCAAAATGGAATAAAGACTTAAGACCTCAAACTGTAAAATTACTACAGGAAAATATAGGAGAAACACTTCAGGAACTAGGTCTGGGCACAGACTTTATGAACATGAGTCTGAAAGCACAAGCAACAAAAGAAAAAATAAACAAATGGGACTATATCAAACTAAAAAGCTTCTACACAGCAAAGGAAACAATCAGAAGAGTGAAAGGACAACCTCCAGAGTGGGAGAAAATTTTTGCTAACTGCATCTGACAAGGGATTGATATCCATAATATACAAGGAACTCAAGCAATTACACAGTAAAAAAAAATAAAAAACTCAATTAAAAATTGGGCAAAGGAGCTGAACAGACATTTTTCAAAAGAAGACATACAAATGGCCAACAGGTACCTGAAAAAACACTCAATATCACTAGTCATCAGGGAAATGCAAATTAAAACCACACTGAGATATCATTTCACCCCAGTTAGACTGGCTATAATCAAAAAGAGGGTAACAGATGCTGGCAACGGTGTGGAGAGAAGGGAATACTCCTACACTGTTGGTGGGACTGTAAATTAGTACAACCACTACGGAACAGTATGGGGGTTTCTCAACCAACTACAGATAGATCTTCCATACGATCCAGCAATCCCACTTCTGGGTATATACTCAAAGGAATGGAAATCATCATGTCGAAGGGATACCTTCACTCCCATGCTCATCGCAGCTCTGTTCACAATAAGCAAGATATGGAACCAACCTAAATGTCAATTGATGGACAACTGGATAAGGAGAATGTGGTATACATACACCATGGAGTGCTACTCTGCCATAAAAAAGAATGAAATTCTCCCACTTGCAACAACATGAACGAGCTTCGAGAAACTTATGTTGAGTGAAACAAGCAAAGCACAGAGGGCTTAATACCATATGTACTCACTCATAAGTGGGAGCTAAGAGAGAAAGAAGGAAGGAAAAAAAGACTCACAGTGGGGCACTGGACTTGCAAAGGGAGAGAACGTACCTAGGGATACAAAGTGGAGTCGGGGAAAGAGGAATAGGGAGGGAGGTTGGAGATAAGTGGGGGGATAATTGGGGGGATAACTGGGTGGGGGACGGGGGTATAATCACAATTTGTGGTAATGGGAATGCTACCAATATGGATCTGGCCATCACATCTTAGGCACGAGTGGTGACAATTTGCTCTGTACCCCATGAATATTCATAACCAATAAAAAAAGAGAGAAAGAAAGATTCTGCATTGAGAAAAGAGTCCCAAAGATGCTGGAAGAGTTTCCCTCAAGTCATTGACTAAGCCCAATGAGTACATTCCTGTGAAGAAACTACCCAAGGATGGGGAAAGAACCAAGCAAAGGGAGCAGAAGGAACATCCCAGACCTTACACAGGGACAGGAATAGTTCATGTTCTCACCAGCCTGAATGGAAAAAGCTAATAATTCACAGGGTATCAGCTAGAACAGTTAGAAGAATACTACCTTAGAAGGGGAGCAAAGTTAGCCCTAGATTTAAAACTTCCCTGGTCCCACATAACAAAGCTAAAAAATAAGCCTCAAAAATATCAGAGTTTCCAAGTAATTTAACTGCACTCTAGGAAAAAGCTCCAAAATACTTTAAGGAATTAAACAAACCAAAAAATCGAGCACCCAACCCAAGTATGTAAAATTCAGTGTCTGTCATCCAATCCAAAATTACCACATATGCAAAAAAGAAAGAAATTACATAACCAGGAAAAAAAAATTATTTAAACAGACCAAGAGGCAAAGAAAATAAAAAGATCCAAATCTAACTCCTAGAAATAAAAAATACAGTATCTGAGATTTAAAAAATACACTAATGGCATTAATAGCAAACACTGCAGAAGAAAAAATTAGTAAATTTGAAGACATAGTAATAAAATCTACCCAAAAGGAAACAGAGGGTAAAAAAAAGACTGAAAAAAAAAAATAATAATAATAATAAACTGTAAGACAATCAAGTGGCTAACATACATGTAATTGAAATCCCAGAAAAGAGCGTGCATATTAGAAATGAAAGAGGCAGAAGGGAAAAAATTATCTGAAGAAATAATAGGCATGAATACACTGAATTTGGTCAAAGCTATAAGCCCATAAATCTAAACACTCAATAACCAACAATCAGAATAAACATGAAGAAAACCACACCAAGCCACAGCATAATAAAATGGCTCAAAACCAGCTACAAATAAAATCTTAAATGCATCCAAAAAAAAACAAAACACATTATGTAAAGAGACACAAACAGAATGACAACAGACTTCTCATCAAAAGCAATGCAAGCCAAAAGACAGTGAAGTGGCACCACTAAAGCAATAAGAATAAAACTGTCAGCCTAGAATTCAATACTCAGCAAAAATAACTTTCAAAACAATGTAAAATAAAGACTTCAACAGACATACAAAAGTAGAAAGAATTCATCACCAGCAGACCAGCACTACAACGAATGCTAAAGAAAGTCTTTAAGGCAGAAAGGAATTGATACCAGATATGAATTTGGATCTATACAAAGCAATGAAGAGCACTGGGAATCATAAATATGTGTGTAAATATTACTCTTTTTTTTTTTTGGCAGCTGGCACAGGGATCCGAACCTGTGACCTTGGTGTTATAAGGCTGCACTCTAACCAACTGAGCTAACCAGCCAGCCCCTAAATACATTTTTAATTTAAAACAAAATTACTGACTAATCAAAAATGATAAAAATGTATTGTGGAGTTCCTAACACACTTAAAAGTTAAATGTATGACAACATTAGTACAAAATCCAGAAGGAGCAAAACACAAAAATACTGTTGTACGGTTCTTCCAGTATAAATGAAGTATAAATTACTTCAAAGTAGACTATCATAAGAAGTTCTACTATAAACCCTAGAGCAACAACTAAAAATAAAAAATAAATAAAAACTAAAAGTATACTAATAGAAAGATTAAATGTAATTATTAAAATGTTAAATTCAAAAGGAGGTAGAAAAAGAGGAAAAGGGAAATAATGAATAAATGGGAAAAAGTAAACAAACATCAGAATATTAGCTTTAAACTGAACCATATTGAACATGCATTAAATATAAATGGTCTAAGCATACCACTTAAAAGGCAGAGATTGCCAGATTGAATAAAAGAGTAAGACCCAACTATATGCTGTTTATAAGAAAAACACATTAAATTAAAAAAACGAGATATATCAACTTGCATCCAACATTAGAAATGCAAGAGAGAGATTCAATTTGAAGAACATGAAACATGTGATCTTTGTTGAGAGGTAAGAATAGTTGTTTATGCTTTCCCAGAATTTAGGTAAAATAGTCCTTATAAATGATTCCACTTATTTAACAGAAAAAACAAAACCTGTTATGTTAGAAGTCAGGATATTGGTTCTCTTGGGTGAGGTGAGGTGACTACAAGAGGTTAAAAGGGGAGAGCACAAGGGATGCTGGTAATATTATTTCTTAATCTGTTCACTTTGTAAAAATTCATCAAGTTGTACATATATGATTTGTTCTTTTTTTTGTATTTATAATTCAAGAAAAAGTTAGATGAAAAAACTCAATTTCATTTGAAACAATGCTCACTAAGCAATTTTTGATTAGTAATTTGGAATTTCAGTTACCTCATACCGAGAAAGAGGTACTATCCCAGATGAGAAATCAAACCAGCAATGTCATCAGGAAAGAATATTCCTTTCTTAGTCCATTAGTGTTGCTATAACAAAATAGCTGGCACTGGGTAATTTACAAAGAACGGAAATTTATTTCTCACAGTTCTGGGACTGGAAAGTTCAAGATCAAGGTGTCAGCAGGTCTGGTATCTGGTGAGAGCCCAATCTCCACTTCCAAGATGGCACCTTATTGCTGTATCATCCAGAAGGGACAAACACTATGTCCACACATGGCAAAAGGGACAGAAGAGCAAGAGGGTACTCCCCTCAAAATGGAAAACTCTTATAAGGGTGCTAATCCCATTCATGAGAGCAAAGCCCTCATGACTTAGTCACCTCCCAAAGCCCACATCTATTAATACTGCTGCATTGGAGATTAAGTTTCAGCATGAATTTTAGAGGGGACATCATTCAATCCACAACCTTTCCCCATTATAATTTTCCATTTTTGTATATTAATTAGTCTTTTGAAAACCTATTTATTGCACCTGAAACTAAAAGATAGATATGACACTCCTTTCAACATCTAAAATGAAAAAAAAACCACAAAACTGCTGCTGCCTCTACTGCTACTACAACCATATCCTCCATTACCACCACAATTACCATCTATTTAACAATTTATATGCTAGGAACTGTATTAGATGAAATATCTCTAAGGTTACTTAACCACAGTACCTCTACAATTTCCCCTTTCACATTTCAAGAAACTATAGTTTACTAATGACTTCCCAAAAGTAACACAGCTAGCAAGTATCGGGACCAAGACATATATCCATGTTTCTGACTGAAAGCCTGTGATCTTTCCAGTATGCCATACTACCACCTCTCCACATCAAGTATGTGTCAACACCATGTAGTGTGATCCCAACATATATACATATATACATATACATAGCTATGAATTTTTTTTCATAGTTCTTATACACATGGGTACTTCAAAAAGTTAATGGAAAAATAGAAGATAATATTAATCTTTTCAAGAACTTGTTGACAACCCCTCATATAATATCTAACATTTTAGGATTAAATAAAATAGGTACACAATGAGGTCAAAATATTCCATAAAATAATGCATGTTTTATCTATAAAATGTGAACTTTACTCTTAATATAAATTTTCTTACTACAAATACAATGTTTAAGCAGGCTTGCCTATATCAGAAATTGGAAAAAGTGTCTCACAGGGTTATTTATATGTTAATTAAATATAGTATGATAAAGACACACTACTGTTACAGACAAGTTTTTACATATTAATGAAATCTTGACTAGCAAAGACATTACGTAACCAAAAAGAATTATGGAAACTATTTCCCTGAGACAATCCAATTATTCAGAAGATGTTATAATCTACTTAAGAATCGTATGTTCTAAAATTATTGGTCAAGGTACTTAAAGTTTGGAAGAAAATGAATAATGAAAGAAAAATATCATCTCCATGAAAAAAGTATCATTTGGTATCACTTGGTAATACTGAATCTGGTAACAGCATGTTTTGGTGGAGAACACATCACTTAAAAGAAAAAAAAAAGAAAGAACCATTTCAAATGAAAACAGTACTAAGCCACATTAAAAACATTTGACAATAATTATATCCACACTAAAACAGTAATGCAATTTAAATTATTTGTTTAAATAATTCCCTATTTCAGGATGTATTTTACTAATGCCTCTCAAATTTTTCTTCCCTAAGAGTAGGATATACCCTTTTCTGCTTATCTCATAAACATGCTATGAGGATTATATGCGAAAAATAAAATTGGTTTGCAAACTAAAACACAAACGTTCCATACTCAAACATGAAATGTTTGTCAAATAAAAGAGGAAATTAATGAATTAAGCAGTATACCGTCAATTCTTTAGTACTTCTCAGAGAAATGACCCTAAACCCATTTTCTTTCTTTAAATAAAAAGACAAGAATGAATTCAGTCAGGATCTCAAGTTCCCACAGTGCCAGAGGACATGCAAACTAATTATCCCTGCCACCAGATCCAGACCTTGCTCCCAAAAAATTGAGGATATTATTTCCTGACAACCACCAGGTTATTCCTGCATTCAGAAATTGCCAACATATCCAATTTGCAACATATTCTCTGTCCTCCTCTCTACTGACAGTCACCTCAGAAGGCCAAATACTGATTCCAAGCCCAAAATACAAAGCCACTTTACTGTTCTTTCCTCATACCAGCTCAGAAATAAAATGCACATAGAGAATTGAATTTTGATTAGGCAACTAATCAGATTTCCCATTTTACAGGGAAAAGAAACACTTTCATGTTTCTCTTGAGAATCAAAAAAGTAAATGCAAAGCCCTAATCTTTCCATAAATATTTCATCATCCAGCCTACAGTTTAGGTAATAATATTTCATTACAACAATAAAATTATTGTGGTACTAGAATACCTAATAAAAATTGCTTTTTAAATAAATTTCAGGCAAGAAAAAAAGAAATATTTATGAACAAAACTAGGCTACATAAAATAAAAACAAAAGACCATGCATAGCCAAAGTGATGCTGAGCAAAAAAAATAAAGCTGGAGGCATAACACTACCTGACTTTAAACTATACTACAAACCTATAATAACCAAAACAGTATGGTACTGGCATAAAAACAGACACACTAAATCAATGGAATAGAATAGAGAATCCAGAAATCAGCCCACACACCTACAGCCATCTGATCTTTGACAAAGGCACCAAGCCTATATACTGGGGAAGAGACTGCCTCTTCAGCAAATGGTGCTGGGATAACTGGATATCAATATGCTGGACAATGAAACTAGACCCATACCTTTCACCATACACTAAAGTCAACTCAAAATGGATTAAAGAATTAAATATACACCCTGAAACAATAAAACTTCTTAAAGAAAACATAGGAGAAACACTTCAGGAAATAGGACTGGGTACAAACTTCATGAATACGACCCCAAAAGCACGGGCAACCAAAGGAAAAATAAACAAATGGGATTATATCAAACTAAAGAGCTTCTGCACAGCAAAAGAAACAATTAACAGAGTTAGAAGACAACCAACAGAGTGGGAGAATATATTTGCAAAATATACATCTGACAAAGGATTAATATCCAGAATATATAAGGAACTGAAACAACTTTACAAGAAGAAAACAAGCAACCCAATTAAAAAATGGGCAAAAGAGCTAAGTAGGCATTTCTCTAAGGAAGATATACCAAAGGCCAACAGACATATGAAAAAATGCTCAACATCACTCAGCATCCGGGAATTGCAAATCAAAACCACACTGAGATACCATCTAACCCCAGTTAGGATGGCTAAAATCCAAAAGACTCTGAACGATAAATGCTGGCGAGGTTGTGGAGAAAAAGGAACTCTCATACATTGTTGGTGGGACTGCAAAATGGTGCAGCCTCTATGGAAAATGGTATGGAGGTTCCTCAAACAATTGCAGGTAGATCTACCATACGACCCAGCTATCCCACTGTTGGGAATATACCCAGAGGAATGGAAATCATCAAGTCGAAGGTATACCTGTTCCCCAATGTTCATCGCAGCACTCTTTACAATAGCCAAGAGTTGGAACCAGCCCAAATGTCCATCATCAGATGAGTGGATACGGAAAATTTGGTACATCTACACAATGGAATACTACTCAGCTATAAAAACGAATGAAATACTGCCATTTGCAACAACATGGATGGACCTTGAGAGAATTATATTAAGTGAAACAAGTCAGGCACAGAAAGAGAAATACCACATGTTCTCACTTATTGGTGGGAGCTAAAAATTAATATATAAATTCACACACACACACACACACACACACACACACACACACACACACACACAAAAACGGGGTGGGGAGAAGATATCACAACCACAATTACTTGAAGATGATACAACAAGCAAACAGAAAGGACATTGCTGGGGAGGAGGGGGGGAGGGAGACGGGAGGGAGGTTTTGGTGATGGGGAGCAATAATCAGCCACATGTATATCGACAAAATAAAATCTAAAAAAAATAAAATAAAAAATAAAAAAATAAAAAATAAAAATATATACTTCTGACAAAAGATTAATATCCAGAATATACAAGGAACTGAAACAACTTTACAAGAAAAAAACAAGCAACCCAATTAAAAAATGGGCAAAAGAGCTAAGTAGGCATTTCTCTAAGGAAGATATACAAATGGCCTACAGACATATGAAAAAATGCTCAACATCACTCAGCATCCGGGAAATGCAAATCAAAGCCACACTGAGATATCATCTAACCCCAGTTAGGATGGCTAATATCCAAAAGACAGTGAACGATAAATGCTGGCAAGGTTGCAGAGAAAAAAGAACTCTCATACATTGTTGGTGGGACTGCAAAATGGTACAGCCTCTATGGAAAATGGTATGGAGGTCCTCAAACAATTGCAGATAGATCTACCATATGACCCAGCTACCCCACTGCTGGGGAATATACCCAGAGGAATGGAAATCATCAAGTCGTAGGTATACCTGTTCCCCAATGTTCATCGCAGCACTCTTTACAATAGCCAAGAGTTGGAACCAGCCCAAATGTCCATCATCAGATGAGTGGATACGGAAAATGTGGTACATCTACACAATGGAATACTACTCTGCTATAAAAAAGAATGAAATACTGCCATTTGCAACTACATGGATGGACCTAGAGAGAATTATATTAAGTGAAACAAGTCAGGCACAGAAAGAGAAATATCACATGTTCTCACTTATTTGTGGTAGCTAAAAATAAATAAATAAATACACAAAAAAACCGGGGGGTGGGGAGGGAAGAAGACATAACAATTACAATTCCTTGAAGTTGATACAACAAGCAAACAGAAAGGACACTGTTGGAAGGGAGGGGGGAGAGGGAGGAGGGAGAGGGGTTTAGGTAATTGACCACAATAATCAACCACATTGTATACTGACAAAATAAAATAAAATTTGGAAGAAAAAAAATTTTTTTCAGGCAAGAAAAAAAAAAATATTTATGAACAAAACTAAGCTACATAAAAACTTAAGTAAAAAGAGATTCATACTTATTTATTGGAAATCCTCTGTACTAATACATTTTGAACTAACAAATTAATTGGGAACATCTTTTGTTCCAGTGAATAAACAAGATAAGATAGGTGAAAACTGAGGAGGTGAACAATTTAGGTTAAATATGTATTCAGATTACTCTTTCCTACTCAAACTTCCCAACATCAAAAATACACTCAAATGTGAAGACCGAGATCTAAATCTTACCTCTTCTAAGAAGGCTTTTCTGATTTACCTCCTCTGCAACAGGAAATAGTCTCTCCCACTCCTAAACTTCTCTCTACTACTCATACAACACATATTACATTTTAATTTTATGGTAGTTATATCTACGCCTAACATGTCTGATCTTCCCAATTAGATTACAATTTATCTTTAGACATGGACCACGTCTGAGTCATATTTGCATCCACCTATTCAATCTAATATAATGCCTTATATTACAATTATAATACAAGTATTCCCTAAATTTTTATTGAAATAATAACACAAAATCTTATATGACTCATACATCTTAAGCTGTTCTTTTAAGGAAAATGAAATAATATAAAGCAATCAAAAATAATTCAACTACTAAGTTGAAAGCTGCCTAAAGTCATCTTTGACTTCAGTAAAAAAGATAGTTCAAATTATTTCATTTCTGAAAAACCACAAACTAATGCAAATTATCAAAACATATTCAATTTGAAATTAAAAGTATAGTAAAAAGTAGACTTTTATCTACCTTTCAGTTGTGAAAAACTGGAATAATGCCATCTGGTATTTTTAAAGGTAAATTCTTTATTAATGATTAAGTTGTAAGGAAAATAAATTTGACCTAAATTAAACTTGTTCTAGTAGGAATTTCAATAAAAGGTATATTGATGTTTTGCTTTTATGGCATAAATTTTATATTGTTGTAATAACAGAAAAAGTCTCCATGTTTGGCTATTCAAATCTAAAAGTTGTAAAACAAAATATTAGAAGATATATTAGAAGTTCCTTTCAGTTTGGATGCCCCATTTACCACCAAAAGATGAAAAGGTTCTCCATAAGAAATCAGGCAATGATAGTTATGTAACCTCCCATCTCAAATAAAGATGAAAATGAATTCTAGTTTAAGAAAAAGTTTTATAGCATAAATAGAAATATGACCCACAGATAGAAAGCCACTCTAAATCTTATTTAATCCTAATACTGTATTAATTTCACTAAAAGTGTGTCACACCCTTAGGACATTATGCTAAGTGAAATAAAATAGTCACAAAAAGACAAGCATTTCCACTTATATGAGGCACCTAGAATATTCAAATTCATAGAGACAGAAAGCAGAATGGTGGTTTCCAGGGGCTAAGGGGAGGGGAGAATGGAGAGTTGTTTAAAGGGTGGAGAGTTTAGATTTTGTAAGATAAAGAGTTGTGGAGATTGGTTTGCACAGCAATCTGAATGTACTAATCGTTAGTGAAATGTAACACTTAAAAATGGTTAAGATGAAAAATTTTATGTTACATGTATTTTACTACAACCAAATTTTTTAAAAATTAGAATTAAAATTGTATCATGATCAAATGGTCCTAAAGGCCTCTATAGTCAACAGAGTCAAAATAAATAATTTAAGAATGTACAGAAAGGGCTGGCCAGTTAGCTCACTTGTTTAGAGCATAGTGCTGATAATAAAATAACCAAGGCCAAGGGTTTGGATCTTCTTACTGGCCAGCTGCCAAAAAATAAATATAAAATAAAAAGAATGCACAAAAATTATATTCACTCTGAATAAGACTGCAGAAGAACACAATTAGTATATTACCACACTTATAATCTGAAGAAGTCAGAGAGGTTTCCTTTCCAAATTCAGTTTCAAAGAGAACACTTTTTACTGCATCTTATTCACTTTACCACACCAATCCCTTGTATTTTCCAAATCGCCTCACATAACAATCATTTATTCATTCAATAGTTATTAACCATTATTACATGCATGCACTATGTTCACAGAACTTTGGGAGATATGTGTTAGTCTTGTTTTTAAAAAAAAAAAAAACTTGCCACAGGATACTACAACCTCTGAAAACAGAAAAATATCCTCCAAACTGGTCACCAAAAGGCCTCCTAGCTTTGGGTGAGTGACAATGACTATCAGTAAGGAAAAAAGGATGTATAACTTCTTTATGTGATGGCACTTCCCAGTGAAAAATGGGAATGGGAAAATTCCTGAAGACCCTGCATTTTCTGCTGCATCATCAAGTGGGGCAGAGAGCACAAAAGGGACAAAGGCCTAAGAAAAGCAAGAATGATTTAGGGTTAGCAAGGGAATAAAATGCCAGAGACAAACACTTAAAGCATGCAGTCCTAGGTCTGCAGGTCACGGTGAAGAATGCTTCTGCCAATTGACTTATACAATTTGCCATACTGTTTTGCAAGGTTGTTCTACATGAAGGCAGGCAAGAGTGACTTGTATGCTCTAAGAGAAGAGCAGTTTCTGAATATGGGGACTAAGTATATAATGACATAAGACTGGGTTGGCATTTTATCTGATCTAAACCACTGGTGACCTAAAATTATTCACTCAGCCACTCTATTTTTATCCTTAATGATATGTCACATAAAGGTAAACTAAAAGAAAAGAATAATTAGAAGTAAGTCAGAAGATAATTCATCGCACATTCAGAAAGGAAAATGGAAACATCTAAAAACATTTTCACAATTCACTGGATTGCAGTTCATCCACGTTACTGCATGCTTTTCATAGCCAAACTCACTCATCAAATAATCTAACTACATTTAGATATTTACAAGCGAACAATCCACCAAGTTACCATAGTAACAGCTTTTCTAGGATGATGATGAGAATGAGGTGCTCTACATACTCTATTTCCATCAACAGTTTTGCCACTTACACAGTAAAATACTTTGAATATTGCAATATCTCCAACTACACTGAATATAATTCAACCTTTTCTTGCTGATTCTGAAGATAATCCAGGAATATAAATATGAGTATCAATTCTCACTGTCTAGTAAAATGTAAGTATCAAAGAATTTCTTGACTGATGGATACTGAACAACAGAGTTTATTTCCACATATTAAAAGTAAATGAAGTCTACATACAATGTGGTATCCCGGACTGGAGCCTCAAACCGAAAAAGGAATTAGAAAAAAAACTGGTTAAATCTAAAATAATCTCTAGTTAGTTCATAGTACTGTACTATAAGTTCTAATATAAAGTTTTAAAAAAGCAAATTTGTTCCAGTGAATTTATGTATTAGAAAACAACTTAAGCATAACACAAATTTTGCTTGCTGATACATAATTTCATCCTTGAGAAGCATTAGATGAACACAGAAAACTGCACCCAGATAAACCAAGCCACGTCAGATTCTGTGTGTATGCACATTCCCAAAACGTCACCCAGTCACCTCAGTTCACTGCATGTGTTAGAAGCCAGTCGCATCCACATCTGGTGCTACAACTTTCTAGCAGATTTCTGATCACCCTCCTTCCTCCAGTTCCTAATAACTCACCAATTGCAAGTCTTCTGACACCCACTTCCATAAGCAAGGTCTTTTTCAGGTCTTTTTCAAGGTAAAGAGCCATATTTTAGTATTTATGTATTTCTTAACCATTTAACATGTATAAACTATGTTGTAATTTTTATTAGGTTCCTAACTTTGTCCCAGTGAACAAAGATTTTGAGTGTTGTGCTGCATTAACCCCATTTTTCCCACATGCCCTGTGGTTTTCACTGAATGATTCTGCATAGTGCAGTGATATTTTAGAAAGGCATGTGTCACATTATAGCAGAACTGACCACTAGTAATTCCTTATTTTGACAAATGTACTATGATTATGTAAGAAGAAAAGAGAACCTAGGTGAATAGTATACAGGAATTCTCTGTATTATCTTTGCATCTTTTCTGTAAATATAAAATTACTCCAATATGAAGTTTAAAACAGTAAGTATATGAATATATAAGTATATAAGGCCAAGACCTTCATATGGGATTCTGCACTAATAACAACTGCTAACACTTAAATAGCACTTTGGTGCCAAGCCTGTTCTCAGTGGTTTATATATGATAATTCATTAACTGTTCTCACAACACCGTGAAGTAAGTGCTATCATCATCCCCATTTCACAGATGAGAAGACTGAATGCAGTTAAGAAACTTACCCAAGATCACATACCTAGGCAACTAGATAGGCAAAGCTCTTACCCTTATGCTACACTATTTTACAGCTTTTTTAAACGATACTATATTCATCATTATGAAAAGATTTTACAATTTTAAAAAAAGGCAAAAATGAGAAACCTAAATAATCTTTCCGAAATGTGCTATAAGCACCCACCAAAAAAATACCAAAAGTAAAAAAAAAATTCTCCTTTTTACAGAAAATCTCTATTATCATGAATTGTGAAAGCTAATACATACTATAAGAAATGTCACTTTTATACTTTAAAATAGCCAACTAGAATACAAAGTCTAAACATTTTATAGCAATGACAAACTAAGAATAGTTAGCTAATAAAAAGACACAGCACCTGTGACAGAAAATGTAATTTCAAAGTTTTACAAAACTTGCTCAGATTTCATCAGTGTCAAATACACATGATGATTTAAGAATTACAATATAAAATAAAAACATAGTGCATACCATAGAAGTTTCCAAGCCAACATAATCATAAAATGTGGTTCAATCAAAATTGATTAATCAAACTTTGGTTAAATGCCAAGGCAAAAAGTTCTGCCAATGGGATCTTGAAAGAGAGTAGGGAATAAGTCAACTTGTTGGCATAACTTACTGTTGCTTTTCAAACTTTTATATACGTTGAATTCTAAAATTTAAAATTCTACCTATCCTTCCTTGTACTTAATGTGCAATTCCTAAGTCACTTATTGATTCAAAAAATACTGAGTTACTGCTTTGCACCAGGCATTGTTTTAGGCACTGAGACTACATTAGTGAGCAAGATGCAAAGTCCTTCCTTTATGGATTTTATATTCATTCATTCATTCAACAAGTATTTGCTGAGTGCCCACAATGTTCCAGGCACTATTCTAAGTCCAAGGGATAAAGAAGGGAACAAAACACACAAAAATACCTGTCCTACTGAGCTAACATTTTAGAAGGGGAAACAGACAATAAATAAAATAAATAAGTAAAACACAAACTAAATTAGATAATGAAAAATTCTACAAAGAAAATAAAGCAGGGAAGGAGAATTTAAAGTGAGGATAAAAGTTTAAATAAAAGGCCAAGGAAGATCACATATAGTAGAAAAGACAAACAACCATACAATATGTTAGATATAAGTGCTATGAAGAAGAAAAAAAAAAAAAAATAGGTAAGGGCAAAAAGAATGAGGGAGGAGTAAAGGCTATTGGAAAAAGTGTGTCCAGGGAAGGCCTTCCCGTAGAGGTAGTCTTTGCATAGAGACACTGAATGAAGTCAGTCACATGATGATATGGGAGAAGGGAACAGCAGGGTACACTAACATCAAAAACCCTAAGGCGAGAGCAGGCTTGGCATGTTCAAGGAACAGTTAAGAGGGCTGAGTGGTAGAAGTGGAGAGAGCAGGAGAACTACATGCAACTTTCCTTCACACAGTTAGACAGTCATTCTGCATTTTCGAAGCCATGCATTTAGAGTTTAGTGACTTCTTTCAAATCAATTCAACAGATTATTAAAAAGTCATTACTTGCAAAATACAAGTAGAAGGGATCAAGGGAAGAGAAAGCAGAAAAAAACATAGGTTGTGCCACTGAGCAATGTATACAAGGGAACTTCAAAACGTTCATGGAAAAATAAAATGAAAAGATAAATATAAAAAAACATAAACTTCTCAACATAAGCTCCATCAAGTTCAAGACACTCTTTTGGGGGGGGGGACTGCTAAGGGGATCACAACCCTCGGCACGGTGTGGTCTGCACCACACTCAGCCAGTGAGTGCACTGGCCATCCCTATATAGGATCCAAACCCGCGGCCCTGGCACTACTAGCGCTGCACTCTCCCAAGTGAGCCATGGGGCCGGCCCTCAAGACACTTTTTTAAGTGATGATACCAGCTATTTAGTCCATTTCAAAAGAACAAAGGGTCCTGGGAATTTAACCATGTCAATGCAATCTTTTTTATATTATCAAACAAAGAAAAAAATGGGTGACCTAAAGAGATTTTTTTAAGATCAAGAAACAATCCAGAAGAAGCCAAATCAGGACTGTAAGGTGGATGCCTAATGATTTCCCATCAAAACTCTTGTAAAAGTGACCCTATTTGATGAGAGGAATGAACAGGACCGTTGCTGTGGTAGAGAAGGACTTGCTGGTAAAGGTTTCCTGGGCATTTTTGTGCTTAAGCTTTGGCTAATTTTCTCAAAACACACTCATAAAAAGCAGATGTTATCAATCTTTGGTCCTCCAGAAAGTCAACAAGTGAAATGCCTGAGAATCCCAACAAAATGTTGCCATGACCTTTGCTCTTGACCAGTTTGCTTTTGCTTTACCTGGACCACTTCCACCTCTTGGAAGCCATTTCTTTGATTGTGTTTTATCTTCAGGATCATACTTGGTAAGGCCTATTTCACCTCCTGTTACAATTCTTCAAAGAAATGCTTCAGGAACTTGATCCCACTTGTTTTAATTTTCCATTGAAAGCTCTGATCTGTGCGTAACAGTTTTGGTACCCACTGAGCAGAAAGTTTGCTCAACTGTAATTTTTCAGTCAGAATTGTGTAAACTGAATCAACTGATAGGTCTATAGTGTTGGGAACTGTTTCTGCTGTTAATCATTGGTCCTCTTCAATCAGGGCACAAACAAGATTAATTTTTTTCTTCACAAACTGATGTGAATGGCCTGCCACTGTGGGCTTTGTCTTCAACATCATCTCATCCTTTTCAAAACAAATTATCTGCATGTAAACTGCTGATTTCTTTGGGGCACCGCCCGCATAAACATTTTGTAAAGCATTAATGATTTCACCATTCTTCCATACAAGCTTCACCATAAATTTGATGTTTGTTCCTACTTCAATTTTAGCAGAATATACATGCTGCTCTGATAGGGGATCTCTTCAAACTGATGTCTTATCCTTCTTTGTGCCTCAAACTAGATCTTGTTCAAACATGTTATAACAAGTTAGTAGAATTTATTTTGGTGCCAAAAAGTTTTGAAAGCCATGCATAGTGTTTTCATAATATGCATTTTCCATGAACTTTTTGGCAACCCTTGGTACTCTGCAAAAAAAAAAAAAAAAACAAGGCATACACACAAAAAGTTCAACAGCCATTCAAGTCAGTCAAGGAGAGACAAGATTACTTTATTAGTTTTCAACATTGCTACTGAGGAGAAATAAGAGAAAGCAGCAAATGCTTTCTCTTATTAGGTATTTATTAGATTTATTTAGGGTATTTTCAACTCTTATTTGTTCCTCAGTTTGAAAACAGGATGCTGTAAGCAGGAATTTCTATTGTTCTATAAAGCATCCCTGATAACATCTGCTGAAGAGAAACTGTATTTTACTGATTTTTAAATCCTTACCACACCGCCCAGCACAGCAAACTTAAGGTAATCATCAGCAAATGATAAGCAGATAAGTAGAGAGATGCATTCATATCCCAACAAATCAGACACTCTGTGGTCATCTGACCTAACGGTTCCAAGAGACTTGAAAATGAATATAAACTAGTCAAAAAACCATCTTCAAAAAGGAAATAATCTCTATGAACATATCTTATTGATCTACATTTCCATTAGGGTAAAACTCTGAATATGGTAAAAGAGTACAAGCCTTAACAATGGGTTAAAACAGCCATTGAACTTTTCACACCATTACAGCCTTGGTAAACATCAACCTGGGGCTTCTCCCATGTTAGCAGGTGAAAGTCTATCTGCTGCACTCCCTTTGAGACACCCTATAATCTCTTTTTAAAATAGTAGAAGGTGACCCTAAATTTATTCAGTCAGCAAACTTTTTCAGAGCACTCACTACACAAGCACCACCCCTAGACCCTGGAGGTCCAAACAGAAGAAAGGGATAGTCTCTGCCTTTAATACTCACTTAGAGGTTGAAGGCTGGGCATTTGTTAAAGAAGGGTACAAAAAGCAGAAAGACAGAAATAAAAATGAACAGCCATAATACAATATAAGAAGTGTTATACTACAAGAATGAACAAAGAATTATGATAGTACAGGGGATGGAGTAACTTAGGGAAGACACAGAAATGATTAAGCCTAAAGTATAATCGTGGTTTTGCTTTATAGCAAAGTCTAGAGACATTACTATTAAAACCTATTGTTTTTCTCACTCTTTATGACTAGAGAAAAAAATACTCAATGTGAAAAAAAAATCCACATTTCTTGAGAAATAAAAACCAAATAAATCTGTATTTTTCTTAATCGTTTAAAAATTAATATAACTCAAGGACTCACAAGAAATCAGAGTCTCTTCAAAGCTTGTCTGAGTAACATATCTCAAACAATGATTCAAAATAACTTTATTTTCTAATTACCCTCTGCTGCAATATAGTACAGCTAAAGAATTTATCACAGTTTAAATAGCTTTTTGTGGCAGACCCCATAAAGAAAACACAGGGCATTCAAAGATAGTGTAGCACTGGGCATTGCACAACTATTTTGCAAACCAATTCTGAAATTTCAGATTAAAATCAAATGTTTACCTAAGCAATCATCAGAACACAATAAAAATAAATGTATTCAAGTTTAAGAAGAAATTAGGTTTTAAGAAAAATTAAGAGACATTAGCCCTTTTCTCAATACTAACAATTTACAGATGAAAAACTCATTTCCATTCAAATTAGATCTATTTTGCAAAGAGCCAGAGAACAACATATAGAATTATACTCTGAAATATACATAAATATATATTTACAAAATATATTGACATACCACTATACAGCTCTAAAATTATTTGAAAATGGAAAAGGAATCCCAAACTTTTTCTTTTTCTTAACTTTTATAAGAACAAATACTTTTCCAGTACTAAGAATAACGCAAAATAAGGAGTTTAGAACATATTTTTAGAGCATAGTGACCTATAATTCTAAATAAATATAGGTTCAAATCCTGGCTGAATATATACACATAGACTTTAGCATGCTACTAAACCTCTGTAAATCTCAGCTTTTTGTAATAACAAAGATAATATCAAAAAAGTTATCTGGAGACCAGATATAAGTATGTACCACGTACATAATAATTACTTTATAAATGTTGATCATCATCGTCATTAACAACAAAGCCTATAAAGGTGATATTGGGTGGAGGCAGCAGGGGAGGAATGAGGAAGCCAAATGAATCCCAATCTTAATAACATCTCTTAACACTGTAAGTTTCCAGTAGCTAAAGTTAGTGACAGTGATTTCAATGAGAGCTGTCATAATCTGTTACAGTGTTTTACACTTTACATGCAGATTTCATATATATCAATTCATCAGTTACTAAAAATATGCAATGTGAGTAAGCAGGACAGGAACTGTTAGCTCATTGTAAAGATGAGTATACACAAATTCAGAAAAGATTAATCATGTAATTAATAATTGAGCCACATTTACTAGTGTACTGTATGTAATAAAAAATCTCACCCATGGATATGTCTTATTACTCTTTCGCCTTTTGCATCTATTTAGTACATGATCTAAGCAAGGTATGCTCTGTTCCTCTCTTCTCCCAGGTGCCATTCAGGCCTGGGGCTAATGGCCTACACACATCTTTGAGCTATGCTCTGGGGCAAATATATTCTCTTTACTTCATTCTCATGAAGAGATGTTCTGGCTCTAGAAGACCACCAGGTAGTAATACTGGGACTCAACAATTCCACCCAGTCTTACAGTCTATGTCACACACTATAACCTAGTTATCAGATAGTCTGGAAGTGAGATAAGGAGCATCAGTCTAACTAATAACAGTGGTATTTTGTCCTCCCATTTGTCTTGGTGCCTCTGGAATTTCATATGGAGAAAGGGTTGTTGAGCAAAGCAGGATGCATTCTCGATTCCCCTGGACTTCCCACCTGATATTGTCAAAACTACACATCAATTTCTAAAAGATACAACTAATTCAAACAGATATTGTTATCCTAAAAACTGTTCTTACCCAAAAAATAGTACATATTGAGTACATAATAGTAAAATAAGGAGGCTTTCAAAAAAAAAAAAGAGGAAAGGTTGTATTCATTCAGTTAAGGTGATCCTGTTATGCTAGAAAAATTTCAGTTTCAGGATCATTTAAAAATAAGTTAAAAATAATGTTATTATAAGGAAAAAAGAAATTTAAATAGACTACATTAAAATTATTGTCTTTTAAAGTTAAGATCTTTATCCTGGAACAAAAAATTGTTATTATTTAGAAAGATGGTAAAATTTAGTCAACATACCAAGCTTCGGGCAGCAAAACAGAATATTCATGTGGAGAAGTAGTCTCTGGAAAGTTGGAGAGAATTGCAAGGCGATGAGGAAGCAGGTCAGAGCCATGATAAGTAAACAGAATTTCTAGGGCTTGTACATTACTTTCCTGCATAAAAGACAAGGGGCAAGTTTCTAATGTGAACCTTAAAAATGAAGGAGGCATTTATATGACAATATTCAAAAATTTTAAATTAACTCTTTTATGCAGTTCTGACATGAAGTGCTTTGAAACAGTCCTGATTTTTCCTAGCTTGTATCACCTTTTTCAATCTAATGCTACATCAAGTATTTATTTTTTAAACCCAGTGATGAATAAAAATTTTAAAAATATAATTCGATTTTCTCTACATTTATCAATATTACAACAAAAAAGGAAATGTAATGGTACATACATGTAATAACATTAACTGCATAGCTCAAAGATTTAGAATGTGTGAATAACTATAATTATTTTATTTACAAATAAGAACTTACCCGAGCATAAGTTCTTGCTGAGAGAACAATATTCTGATTTCTGAACTTCTTAAAGAATTCAGCATCATATCTCTGTTCAGATGCATGAGGCACTCCCAGGATTTCCTGAGGTGAAACAGTGATTTAATAAAAAGACTTTCCATGTTTTGTGGGTGACAAGGAAATACTACAAACCTTTGCAACCCTGCTTGCCTGAATAAATAAGGCCTGAATTAATTAATTTCAACTATCAACTGTTAACTAAAGTACTATATCTGCATGCTTGCCTTTATTTTGAAAAGGGCCATATTTATAAACGCTGTTAATTAAAAGACAATCCAGAAGTAAATGGCATAGGTAGTAAAAATTAAGTTCATTATAGTAGGATAACCAAAATCAACCACCTGGTAAAAACAAATAAGCAATGACAAACAACATGATTATGCATTATCAGCACCTGTCACCTCTGAATAAAAACTTTAGGTTAATTATACAACTGCTAGAGCAATCTATATGAAATGCAGATTGAACTACTCATTCATTCAACAAATATTTACTGGGTGTACACTGTGTGCTAGGGGTACTTTAACAGGCATCAGAGACACATTGAACAACACACTTTCCCTGCCCTCCAGGTAGCTTAAAATCTAGAAGGAAAGACGAACAGGCAAATAAGAATAGATAAGGGGGACACATAAGAGGGTGCCACGACTAGTTCTGGGAGGACAAGGAAGGGTTCCCAGAAGTAGCCCCAAGCTGAAACATAAGAGACAAAGAGAAGATGGCCATGGGATTGCGAGTGCAGGTCTCGTGACTACAATATATGAGTTAGAGCTCATGTATGCCATGTTTAATGCTGAGCCCCAGATTCCTAGCACACTGCCTGTCACAAAATAAATGACCAATAAACATTGTTGACTGAATTAATTTACTGAGATAGAAAATAGAGAAGAATGAGAAGTTTGGAGGAGGTAAGGGAGGGAGGGTGGAGAGTTGAGAAGTTCACTTGCAGACATGTTGAGTCTGGAACTATATCAACTCTAAAATGATCTACCCAGTATGTGGATATACAGTACAGATCAGGAGTTCTGGACAAAGAGATGAGGTAGAGATATATGATGTGGAGGTATTAATACAGAAGTGAGTACGATTCCAAGGAAGACTACCTTGAGAAACAATATCATTTAAAGGATAAGCAAGGAAAAGGGAATCTATATCTGAAAAGCAGATGGAGGTGAACAGCCAGAGAAGTAAGGGGGAAAAAGTAATAATTTAATGCATACTCATGGAAACCAAAGGAAGAAAGCATTTCAAAAATGTTCTCAGTTCCTTGACTCCTCCATCCATGACAATCATTTCCATTATCTCAGCTCAGGTACACATCCCATGACCAAACCCTGGGTCTCTATCATCAGCAAAAGGCACTCTCTGGGACATCTCAATGTCAAGAACCAACTCTGTGGCCACCTGCTCCTATTTGTCCAGCTCATATACTAGGTGGCATTCCAAAAATCCCACAACCTCACTAACGCATCCAATCAACTGACCCTATGTCTTTGTTCATCTTCCATCTACCCTCAGTCTCTTATCTCTTCTATTCAGCTTAAAGTCCCTGGTCCATCATTATAAAAGGATTTCTTCAATCCCTTGCCTCTCCCTTTACCACACTCACCTGGTAAAAGTCAACTACGACTCCTGAACACAAGCCACCAAAAGTCTCTAGAGAAATATTACAAAACCAAGCTGACTGTTCCCATTTTAATTTCAAGATCTCAACCTTGACTGTATCCCAATTCAAACGAACCAATTATAAAAAAAAGCATTTGTGAGGCAAAAGGGAAATCTGAACATGAAGATGATATTAGGGAATTACTACCAATCTTATTAGAAATAATAGTGTCATTATGGTTATATTTTTATTAAGTCCTTATCAGTTAGAGATGTATATTTAAGCACTTATCGGTAAAATGATAAGATATCTGGAATTTGTTTGAAAATACTTAAGTGAAAGAAAAGGCAGGAATGGGAAGGTAGAGAGAATAAAAGATACAAGACTGGCAAATGGTGAAAATGGAGGACACTGAGCAATGAGCACATCAGGGTTCATTACACTATTCTCTATATTTTTATAAATGTTTGAAATTTTTGTATAATAAAAAGCTAAAAAATTGATAAACTCAAGACAACAAAATTCAAATACATATTCAGCACTGTTCTTCAGTGACTATTACATTTCCCTAAGAAGTTTTCTTTCCTAGTCTCTGTTAGAAACTTTTTCACAAGTCTTTCATTCTTTCCAGACCTCCAAAATCCTCTTCCCCATCCTCCCTTCTCAGCTGAAAACCTCACATTTTTAAATTAACACTACCAAATGGGAAGTCCCTCACTTTCAATCCACCAAAACCATAAATCTACCTGTATCTGTGCCAGTATGATTTTCCTTCCTTCCAGTTAGACCAAAAAGAAACATATCTCTTCTCCTAAAAATACCTCAAAACTCCACCCATGCTTTAGATCCAGTTTCTACTCCATTTCTATAATCATGCATGTATCCCCTCTTTCTCCTGTTCAATAAATTCCTCCTCACCCCTCTACTGGTTTTTCCCATTAGCATACAAATAATACTTCTTCCTTCTACTTTAAAAACAGCCCTTAAACTCATGTCCCCCTCTAGCTACCACCATCTTCTCTGCTCCCCTGCACAATAAAACTTCTTCAAAGTGCTGCCCACAACCACTCTCTCAACTCCTCCCTCCCCACTCTTTCCTAAACTCTCACAACCTCTCACAAGAATTCAAGTCCTTACCCAGCATCTGACATTTCCACATATGGCCACAAACTACTGTAACCACATCACCACCTCTGTTCTGTACCACCCCCACTCCCCACATCCAGGTCCAGCTAGCCTCACTAGCTTAGTTTCTCAAGAGCAGGCCATCTTCCTTCAAAGCCAGTAGGCCTTTCTACAGCACACTGATTATCAGCATAGGCTACCAATCAGAGACCTGGTTATAAATTCTTGCTTCCTCTTTAATTGGACAAATTACTTTCTCTAAACCTCAGTTTTCATACCCATAGAATTGAAAGGATAAAATTCAAAGGACTGTTGGGAAATGATCTAGATAAAGTACATAAGACCATGACTGACAAAGTGAAGTCCTCAACAAACGAGTTGGTATTTCTTAAGGTATTCTCTTACCTATTAGTTCTTTCAACAAATATTTACTGAGCTCCTCAATGAGCCAGGTACTATTCAAGCTCCTGGAACAAAGCAGTGAATAAGACAAAACCCCTGCCTTTATGGAGATTCCATTCCAGTTTCTCCTCTATAGTACTCCATTGCTCCTGAAATCTGATTTTCTTTTTTTAAGAACTAGTTGAAATATTATTTCCTATATGGAGTCTTCTCAGAAGAATTTAATGTTTCTCTCCATTATGCTCCCTCACCAATTTTTTATACCTTTATTATCATCATTTAATGACTATATAATGTGGACCCCATGAAGATTGTTCCTTGCTCTTCTTTCCGCCTCCAGCAATGGCATAATATCTGGCATATAGTAGGCACTCATGTAAAATTTAAATGAATTCATTTTTATCTCATTTATCACAGAATTAATAAAATAAGTTTTGCCTTAAGACTAAAACACAATGCCCATCTCTACCACTATTTGATTAGCCATTATATCTGAACATTTTCATCACTAAGTTATAACAGCAAATTCATCAAATTCACCTACTTTTTTTTCCCAAAAGCTTAGCTTAATGCCCTAAAAAAGTAGCCTCAATAAATACTTTAAATGTCACAATTATAATGTAATAACAAATGTACTTACTACTGTCATTTGGGGAATAGCAATTCAACAACTATAGAATAATGAAAGAAAATTAACTGAATAATCAAACACTAAATATTTTAGGTACCTTTTTTTTAAAGATATCATCAGTGAAACTAAGGCTAATTATAAGAATAATGAACTACAACTATATAGATTTCCACAGTTCACATACGTTTTCAAATATTACCTCAAAATCTCAAAGAACTCAGACACAGTAAAAGGACATGCTTTAAAGTAATATGATCATCAAGCAGCCAACCTAGTTGTACCTATAAATAATATTATTAGGAATTTTTCATAACTTGTTTGCAAAAAGTGATATACTTATTACCAGTGTTTTCTAATAACCACAGAAACAGCCCTCGTTTAATATTTTGTTTGAAAACATTTCAATTATGTCAGCAGGGTGAGGGAATCAAAGCCTTTTGGATTTGCCTGCATAGTCAGAAGTACGAAACACCTCCATTGTTCTCAGGATGGGCATCACATTATTAGATGTGACATTTACTAAATGCCTACTGTGCACCAGTGCCAACAAAGGTACGCCCACAGAAGAAAGGCGTAATAGATTGCCTGAGGTAGTAACCTTGAAGTGAAGTCAAACTTCAGTAGTTAGAAATTTATTTTAAAGCCTGGGTAACTTCAGTTCTGAAGGTGTTGTGAAAAAGAAATCTAAACTATGCATGTTTATTGAAATGTGGCTCATTTCCATTTACACCTTAACAATATCTAAATTGGTCTTGCAGTACAGAGTGCTACTGAAATGCCCAACATGAGGACATCTGTGTCCCTGAATACACAAATATGAAGTGTACTGCTTGTAAGTTCAAGTGTATAATTTAGGCCCTAATTAGGATCAAAGATCAACTAAATTCAACCCACTAACAAATCACTATAATAAAACAAGTTAGTAGTATTCACATTAAGATTCTTAAAACCTGGGGTATACCAAAATTTGGCACTGGAAATAGCTATGTGTCATTACCATAAAATCAAAATACAAAATAGAAGTAAATGAAAAGAAATGTAAATCTAGAAAACGTAGATGCACTGAAATGGCTAAAGCATTTCTATTCCCTTTTCTAACAAAACAACTTCTGGCCTTTCACAATCTCTAATTTTTACCAAAACTAGTACACAAGAGAAACTCCTTCTGCAAAAAAAAATAATGTTTCCCATATAAACAGTTCTAAAGACCAAGAATATCAGATATTAGGGCAGCCATACCATTTATAATGACAGATCACATAAACATAATTGGTTTGATTAAAATTATTCCTTACTTCATATGTTGCAAGTCGATCTAAGTAGGTTAATAATTTCAGTCTGCAACGGCAAAGTTCCTTCTGTTCCAGTGTCAACCTGTTTTGAATAATTGTATTAGGCCACTTATATTTACATAGAAGTACATTTTTCTAGAAGTTAAAATAGAATGAAAGTGGTTAATACTCCATTTACTCCAAAATTCATGGTATAGTACACAAAAGCACAAGAGTAAAATAACATTAAAGACATTTGATTTAAGTTGCTGAAGTAAGTTAGAGTATTTATCACTAGTAAAGAACACACTGAAAAGAACAGTTACTTTTAAAAAACTATCAAATGAACAGTAATAAATCATTTACATTGAAAAGTTCACTAATTTAAATAGCTCTTGTCTCTTCTTAAATTCCTTTTCTTTTCTTTTCTTGGCAGGTTCTTCATCCGGTGGTGAAAGTTCCTCATAGGAGATACCATCAATGTCTATTTCACCAGGTAATGTAAATCTACAAGAAAAAAATAAAACACAAACCTAGTTTGGTTAACTTTTTTAATTTCATGTGAAAAGCTGCTTTCTCCTACTTCGACTGATTTAATTATGCTGACTTCCACAGAAACAGCTAATTATTTGAAATACACTTTTGCAAAGTGATTCATTCATTATATTCATAGGACAAGCAAAAAGTCATCAGTAATCATCACACACAGAAATTAGAAAATCAAGAAAATGAAAACTATCTAAAAAAACATGTGGGATTATATTCATCCAATGTGAAACAGCCTAAGCAGAAAATGTTGCCCACAGAGTTTACTATTTGAATCACTTCTATTTAAGATCTTAAAATGAATGTCAGTCTCATTCTCAGATATACTATCACATCTATATCACAAAAGAAGTTCCAAATACCTGATGAGCAAAAGCTCACCAAATAATGTAATTACTATTATTATTAACTGACATTTGAATGGTGTTTAAAAGTTTATGAGATGCTTTCACAAGATACATAATTTAATCATTCAGAGTAATTCTATGAAGGAGGAATGATCCTACAGTTAAGGGAAGGGAAGTTCAGACTTGTCTAAGGTGGTTGACTAGTAAGCAATTTAGAAATGGCCAGCATTCAATAAATGTTGTAGAACCTGACATTTCCTCAGCATCAAGCTATCACATGCAAACATATTTAACATAAAGAAAAAAAAGCTGTGACCTCAGATAACAAAGAAGTGACTAAAGCAACTGCTTCATTAAGAAAAGTTCATCTAGTCCAAAAGCTCAGCTTAAAAGTTTTGGCAAAGTCACCTTTATTTTGAAACCAAATCTGTCTATAACCAACCTGCCATCATCTGCTCCTTTCCCTATTGCTAAAAGAGCCTCCAGGTCCGTGCCTTTTAATCCATACTGAAGCAGTTCTTTCGCAGCTTCCACATTTTCAGGAACTCTTTCCAAACACTCATGGAGAACCCAGGATCGCTTCTTTATTTTACTCTGGATATAAAGAAAATAAAAAACAGAGGCATTAAAGAACCCATGACATCTTAAATCACCTGACAACTGTCTTCTAAAATTATAAAGCTATACCTGCGGTGCACAGCTATTTAAGAACTTGGCCACAAGTAGCTGCTAGAGAAGCTCAGCATAAATACAGCTAATTCCTAATGGTGATTACAATAGGATGTGGGGAATGTGATTCCAACTGTTTTCTTTTTCTAATAAGGCACACTGAAACACAAAGTTCACTACTCTTTCTTGGAAACATGAAAAGATCTTTCCAACCTATTATAGTTGTCTTTGGTTTGCATTTTGTCTGTATAATAGAGCAGAAGATAAAGCAGAAAAGTAACATAAGATAGTTCCCACTGTAATAAGCACATCCAACTCTGAAACAAAACTACTGAGGCAGAGCACATCAAGGTTCTATATTTATTTGACCATGAGATGCATCACACAGTGATGGATGATAATCACAAAAAGCCATGGCATGCTGTTCTGTGGAAATTTTAAGGGCCTATTCCTCCCTCCCAACTGCTTTCTCCAGCTCCACTCATAATCCCTGACTTGCCCTCTTCCTAGAAAGAACTTTCTTTCTCTCTCTCTCTCTCTCTCTCTCTCTCTCTCTCTCTCTCTCTCTCTGCTCTCTGCCATATTAGGACATAGCAAGAAGGAATCCATCTGCAAACCAGCAACCAAACTGGCCAACACCTTGCTCTTGGACTTTCTAGCTTCCAGAACTGTGAGAAATAAATGTTTGTTGTTTGAGCCACCATGTCCATGATATTTTTGTTATAGAAGCCCAAACTGAGACAAGACTACATAATAAATTTAACTATGGGAGAGTGAATCAGGAAGTATCCAATTGTAGTAGTTAAGCAAAAAAAGGAGCATTTGGCAAGTTTTATAAGTCAGTTATCTATTTATTGCTTCTCAGCTCTAAATTTCCCCTCAAAGCCGGCTATGCAATAGCATTTTTCATTGTAGCTGACATGATATTACGCATTGTCAATAGATGGCGCTGGAGGGCCACTAAAAAGGAAGAGGCTCTAGTTTCCAGTCCTGAAGGTGCTTTGGTTCTTCCTAATCCTATGGGGCTTGGCAGCCAGCAAGGGACATCCAGTGGGGGTTACTTCCCCACTTCCTCTCGCCATGGACAACTTCCCGTTGAGTTTCAGTGGCATTCCTGTGGGCAGATTCCTTCCCAGTGAATCTCCCAGGCACCTAAAGAGAGAAGCTTCCCAGACTGGGTAAACCTATACTACAATGTGCCCAAGGCCACCCTGAGAACTCTTCAATGTGCTGTAACCACTCCTCATCCAATGAGTCTGAATCCAGCTTAGTGGAGGAGGCCTCCTTTCCAAGTCTGTTCCCTCCACAGTTATGTTCCTTCAGCCCTAAGGTATCCTTTAGAAAGTTCTCTTTCCCTTTTATAATTCATCTGTGGTTACTGGAAAATGATTCTCCATACTAAAACTTTCCCTATTCAAATTACTGTGTGGTTTCTGGCCCCTGACCAGATCCTGACTAAAGTAGGTGTAGAGAAGTAACTGCAGTGAGGAAAAGGATTAGGCCAAGACTAGGGAGTTGACTCGTTTATCAGGGAATATTTGTTAACATGTCTTTGGCATCAAAGCCCAGCTGCAGGGGCAATAAAACCCGGCAACAAGATAATCTTTCTAGGTAAGAAAAGCACACTTCATCAGCTGTAGTAAAGCCAGCAATGTAAAGTATGCTAAAATTAAGCCCTATAACCAAAAGTTTATGAATATGAATTTTATAAACTTACCAAAACATTTACACATACCAAATAATTCTGAATTGAAGCGATGTTGACCGCTGACTTCCTCCACTGCCTCTGATACACTAGATCAGTATCCAGGCCATAACTATGAGCCAGAGACAAGGCTTCCTCATACTCTTCACTTTCAATCTTTAGACAAGGAAATGGAAGCAGGAATGTGACATTACTGAATCATCCACGGGGTCACTGTGATGATACAATGAATGATAACCCCTGGAACCTATACGGCATGTTATAAACACATATACACTGTGGCACCAGAAGCTCACAGACATTTTGAGAAACAGATAGATCAGGTATTTCTTTCAACACTTTAACAGAAAGATGAGAGACAAAAGGAGAAAAGCTGTCATTTTTACAGAGTAAAACAATGGCAAAACAGGAACTGGCAGTGCGACATCTCAACCCCTAGTCCAGGGCTCTTCCCCTGACACTGCAGGAGCAGCACAAATAACTCGAACACAGTGTTGGTGACATCGACTTCCCAAGCAAGCCACTGATGAGCAAGCAAGTCTGCAGTTCCTCCCTCACCATCTACAGTCTGAGCAGATGACTGTGCTTAAACACAGATATGGGGAAAGCTGAAGGCCACAGAAAGGGGAGCAAAAAAACAGGCTAAGCCACGAAGTGGATAATCGGTCTAAGTCTATTCATTTTTTATCCACTATTTTGGTTTTGATCACTCAGGTAAAAAGAGCAGCATTACTTTTCAAAAGCTCTGTAATACTGATATTTCTAACATGTCAGTGATTCAACAATCCCTCTTTAAATTTCTTCTTTTATTGAAAAATTAGCTTTTTCTTAATAAAATAAGTCTTGATGCTTCCAAACTCTGAGAGTATTAGGATACTCTCTCACCTTTCTCTGATAAAGCTCCTCTGGAGTCGTAGAGCGCAAACTCACAAGGCGGTAGTTTTTAGTAATGGTTCGTGGGCGTTTCCGTGGGGGTGCAAATCGCTCCATTTCCGTCACTAAGTAAAGGCCCTGTTTTATATAACCAAAGTAGCGAGCCTTAGCAGATATTTCATGATCAGAATCAGAATCCTCTTCTCCTTCATCTTCTTCTCCAGCCTTAATCTCCAAACGAGATCGTTTGGGGGCAAGTTTAATCTCACACTAAATTGAAAAAGGAAATGTGAAATTAACAGTGAGGAACTAAAGACAACTTTTTAGAGTTAATGAAACTAAAAATATTTCTAATTCTACTCTGGTTTGATTCATTACATCAGCCATGTGATTAAGATTAACAATGGAATTAAAAGGAACACAACAATAAATATTATATAACATCAACAGCTCCAGAAACATGCACATACAATATAGGTCCCAAATCTCTAAAACTAAAGCTTGTTTTAATAACAGGTCACTAATCTGGTCTTGTAAATACAGTTATGCGCCACATAACAACATTTCAGTCAACGAAGGACCACATAAGATTATGATGGCTATATCCTATAGCCTAGGGGTGTAGTAGGCTATACAATCTAAGTCTTGTGAGTATACTCTATGATATTCACACAATGACAAAATAGCCTAACAATGCATTTCTCAGAACATAAGTGACACGTGACTACACATGCCTGGTAATTATTTTAGAGAAATAAAGAAGCTGAGGATGTTAACTTCTTCCACTTTTGATATTTCTGCCCCTGCTGTGGAAAAATACGATGATGATTTCCTCTCATCGATTTAAGCAATAAACATGAAGGTATGTATTTGCTTTACCGAGAACACCTCTTCCCTACCCCCTTTTAAAAATGTCTAACAGCTTTACAAAGTTCTGAGTCTGAAAGCCTGGCTGTTGAAGATAACTTTCACTGCAGACTTAACAGAGTCCACTTAGATTTTAAGCCATAGGTCTCTCTAAAGAACATCTTTAGACTTAATAACAAACTTTGGAGTAAAAAATATTCAAACCACATTGCTCAAGTGAAAGCTATTGAAGGTTGCTACCCTTGAAAGACTTATTAAAATAAGAATTTTAAATGACTAAAACATAACTTTAAAGAATTAGCCTCTATTTTCAAGTCTTTTGTCATGATAAACAAGTTTTTCTCACTAAAAGAATCAAAAATTTTAAGATGCCACACTTCATGGAAATAGGTTAAAGATTATATTTCTTAAATAGTAAAATTCTACATTTTAAAATGACTAACCCAGAGAGAGGGGAAAGCTATTATTTCAGTGAAGAAGAAATGCTTTATAAAGAACAAAATGACTACAGATTCTCTCCATTCTCTTACAATGCAAATTTTCTTATTCACTAAACAATGGATTTTCTTTTTTCGATGCTGTATCCAATGTCTGATTCCAATCCCAGATTTTATTTTTAAAGACAAGATTAGATCATGGGACAACTAAAATAAAAAGCCAAATATTTGGATTTTTGATGAAATGCATGTCTACTCTCAAACAAAGGGGAAAGCCTTACCTCCAAACTTAAAAATCTCCCATCGTGAGCAGCAGTGACTTGAGGTGATGGTTCAAACCATTCACAGGATTTTCCCAGTAAATTCTTCAAAGATTTTACTGATGAAACAGTTAGAGCACCAGAGCATCGAGCCAAAGTCACTGCGCTGTCTGCCCACCAATTGACGTCTATCAGTGGGTAAAAGGACTCTTTATCTAATGGGGAAAAAATTAATTAATACAAATGCATCTGTGAATGGGGTTTAAACACAACATACTTAGGATAATATTCAATTTTATAACTGAACTCACCTACACTATTTGGGCCCTAAAGGTATGTTAAATAATAAGAAAAAATAAAATCTAAGTCATCGCTTAAATTTCTACTCAAGTATGAAGCACAAAATGATCACTCATTTAATGAACAACTGAGCGTCAACCATTTGTCAAAGTGCAAAAGCTCTAGGGATACAGAGGCAAATAAATTAAGGCCCTTCCTCTTAAAAACTTAAGAATATACTCAGGACAGAGATATGTCACCATTTTCAACATAATAATTGAAAGGCAGGTTTGTACAAAGTATACATATATAAAGGTTACATATAAAAGGTCCCGGAAAATGTACATATCACTTTCAGACAATGAGAGAATTACACCCTTTAGAGAAATATAGGACAGATATATACATAATAGTTTCTAGTGTTGATTTCCTTTTACACCTGTAACTAATCAGAGAGGAAAAAACATTCAAAGCCACTAAAAAATTTTCAGAGATGAGAACAAATTAGGTTTATCAAACTGAGGCATTCAAAAGAAAATGCCACAATACTTCCTATAATTTTATTGCATTTTCCTTTGATCTCACCTGTTCCACAAAGGATATGATATAGTTTAAAGGTTAATACATATAACAGCAAACCATAAATTCAAAAACATATTTAAACATTAGTTTAAGGAGAGAGAGATTTTTTAACTGGAGCTTACCACCATGAGAATAACTCATTAACAAAAACAAAAACCAACTCAACATTTTCTTCCAATTTAAGCTTAAGGAAATCCATATAAATAAGGAATTCCAAGAAAATATGAAGAGCAGAGATCCTAGGGCTTATAGCTAAGTGTAAGGTGTTAAGGAGAAGGCGCAAATCATCTAAATCAAATTACCACTTCTGCTTTGACAATCATTATTTTTTCTCAAAAATATTTCTGAATGAATATTTTGGATGATGTCCCCTTGTCCAATCTGATGAAATCTTGGTATTTCTTCCCTCGTGAAGCAGAAGTATCTAGAAAACTTTTATATCATCTAAAGAGCACTTTATACAATAATAGAAGAGTCTTAAGGTTTTTATTACCATAGTTTATACAACTCACCTTTTACTTTTTTTCTCTTCTCAGCAGAGAGCTGCCAATCAGGATTAATGTCATCATAGCCTGGCTAAATATGAAAATATGCACATGACTTCTTGAGTCAACTATGTAAGAAAATTATAAGAAAATCATCAAGAACTATGGAATTTTTAAAATAAAATATAGAGCTGATGCTTTCCTTTGATCTCTGAAATACAATACACAGAAATCTATTCCTCACCATAACAGTCTATAAAAGCAATGGCTCTTACACTTAAAACGTGCTCATGCAGGTAATGTGACTCAATTCAATGAAAACAGCATGCATAAGGGCCGGCCTGTGGCTCACTCGGGAGAGTGTGGTTCTGATAACACCAAGGCCATGGGTTCGGATCCCATATAGGGATGGCCAGTTAGCTCATTGGGTGAGCGTGGTACTGACAACACCGAGTCAAACATAAGATCCCCTTATAGGTCATCTTTAAAAAAAAAAAGAAAATAGCATGCATAAGAACAATAAAATACCAAGTATACAATTCATACAAACGAAAGCAATCCACTAGGTATTCATTCTACAGACACACATACACAAAACACCTACTTACTAGGAGGAAAGCAGCTGTGTTGTCAGGAATAAACACTGGTTTGGATACAAGTTCTAGCCCTGCCACTTGTAAAGTGAGCAACCCCTACAGGTCTTGGTTTTCATAGCTCTGATATTTGACTAGGCAACCTCCATGTTACCTCCTAGTCCTAACTTTCTATGACTAAACATTTACTAAGTAGAAGAAAATATAACCATGCGATCCTCAAATTGAATACATGTCACTTCTCATTGTATTTGTCAAGGCTGAGAACACAACTCCAAAGTATGGCACCTTGGAGTACTTTGAATTTAAGGAGACTGGAAGGCCTCAGAAGCAAAGTTTCTCTGATCTTCTCCTGCCCTCCTGTCCCCAGTCCCTCTTTCTCCCCCAAATCAAGTCAAAGAAACTAGAACTCCTCTCCTCCAAGGCAAGCCAAAAAACCTAGAAAGGTCACTCTCTCCCTTCTTCCTTGAGGACCCTTATTGCAGAGGGGTCCTGTCCCATATGGGCTCAGGGGTAGTATGGGAAGATGTTACACAAAGAGACAAAGAAGAATCTGAACAGGCAGGTTTTGCTGGGTTTCCCCCTCAGTCTATTACCATTAGATCACACCCTTTTGTCCAATCACATTTCTACATGGCTGTCCATTCTTCATCAAACCTAAACATTATTTTAAAAAAAAAAAAGTTTTCCCTGCATCTTTGGGTCTTCATTTCTGAAGGCTCCCATGTTATATAAATCTTTGATTCAATAAATTTGTTTTGCTTTTCCACTGATAACCTGTCTTTTGTTACAGGAGTGGCATCTGTGACTGTTATAATGAACGTGTAACACCTTTCCTACATATTCATGCCACCGTATGTCTGAAAACAGCCTAACGTGCTATCACTTTATAGTGCAGCAGTAACCTAGGGGAGGATGTCCTAAGAATAATACAGTTACAGACTGTGTACATAAGGGCTATTATGGCTGAAGCAGTATTTTCTTTAGATTTAAGGATTTCGTTTGTTGATTTTTTTTAACACTAGAATCTAAATGGCTAAAGTCCCTGCTTCCAACAGCATAAAAGCAACATTTCAAATGCATATTTATTCCACAAATATTTATTAGGACTTAATATGCTAAACTATATTAGTGTCTGTATATGAAATATATATTCAGTGCCAACTCTCAAAGAGCTCACAGTGTAGCAAAGTTGTGAAAACAGCTATGGATCATATCAAGATTAATCACATAAACTGCCACCTTCTCACTTATCCTTCACTGATTCATCCATTTAGAAAAATTAATCCAACATCTACTATGTGTCAAACAGAAAATAAAATTAAAATGGAAAAGATAAGTCTCTATTTTCCAGACCTAAAGATATACAAGTAGACAAATAATAAAACTTCTTGAGAGAAAAATTAAGGCCAAAAATAAGTAAATATATAAACATATGGGAAATGTTTGAAATGAAAATCACTTCAGCAATTTTATTGTATTCCAGACATAAAGAAAGTTTAATACTCACAGATTTCTAGCCAGATGGATTTTCATATTGACAATGAAAACTAATGTATTTAATCAACTCAAAACTGGATAGAAGTAAATCAGAATAGGCACTTCCACAACTATTTTAATCATTAGGTTTTACAGAGAAAACACTCACACAAAGCATATTATGAAAGCTAATAAAGCAGCAAATTGCATGAAGAAAGTTCCAAATGAGATAAATTCACAATTTTGGTAAAGGAGTTTAAGGTTGTGCAGGACAGCAGTAACATTAATTTCTTTTCAGGCAATGTTAAAGTAAAATTATAAGCTGACTATATAACATATTACTATATAATTATAATCTATTTTAAACTAATTGGTTTGTCTACTCATGTCCTAGAGCAGCCATAAAGAAAGGAAAGGCTCTGTCCTCCCTGGCTGACCCAAGCTCACTTTATTGCTAGAGGAATGAGAAAAGGTCAGCTGTCTCAATATTTTCCAGAGCCTGGAATTTCTAGAGGAACTCCAGTGATGAGTATACACAAAAAGAGCTATGTATTTGGTAAACAACAATACTACACCACTCACATTACTATTTTCATATGTCTAGGGTTTCTACATAATGAACTGCGTGACCTGCATGACTCTGGGGGATGTCACTCATATAAACTGCAAGGTGATATCTCTCTCCCTTGTTTTCCATTAATATCATGTGCTAGTACTTGATTTGCCCAGATAAAAACCGTCATATGCTTGTACTTGATTTACTTACATTTGCTAAACATATGCACTGTAAGACAGTACTCTGAAAAAAGGCTTAACCTATGAAGTCAGAAGACCTGCATCAAAATGGAATCTTGATTTTTAACACTTAGTGATCTCAAGTTAACCTCTTTTAGCACTATTCCCATCTATTGAAATGGGGATAAAAACATTTTTTTACTTAACAGAGCTGTGAGACAAATAAAAAATATGAAAATTGCTCTGTAAATATCTGAGCCTTACTATACAAATACTATTTATTTCCAACAATCCTCCCCAGTACTACCAACTGAATTGCATGCCTTTGCTCCAAACTTTTCATGATATTAACATGATATTTTAATCACTTGTTTACAGTTTCTCTTGCAATACTATGAATACCTTAAGGACAGGGACTGTGACTTACTGTATTTCCTACTCTAACATTCAGTAGCGATTCAGGAAACAGTGGAACTTTATGATTTTACCATTATGTTATTATGGATACAGGAACAACCTACTCTACTATACAGTACTATTACACATAAGCTTCACTGAACTTACTATAGTACACTAGATTTTAGTAATTCAAATACTAAAGTTCAAGTCTAAAATGTCCAATTTAATGTGATTGATTCCCAGGTTATAGGTGAAACTCCTCTTGCTGCACAAAGAGTTACCACCTTCACCTGTGCCCAACTACATCACGAGTACTCTAGATTCTACCATAAAGGTAAAGTTTTATGAGTGAGAGGCTCTTTCAATTATTTATTCTGGTATCTGGTACACACTAACTAGCTCAAGAGTTGAGCACATTAAGAGGGCTGAAGAAATCTATATTACATCCACTGCGAAAAAGGATTTGTTTCTGCTTCTAAAGATCAACAAATAAAAAGAATCAATGTAAAAAATAAATCATCATAAAGATTGATTCTAGTCTTCCTAACCTATTACAAATAAATCTGATCTTTCAAATAACAGAGCATTACTAAACTATTGACATACCAGGTATTGTGAGAAAAAAATGTGTGCAGGACACACTGGCATTGACTAGCCTAATAAGTTTTTCTTCCACATTTCTTTTTATTTTTTAATGTATGTACTGTCCCACATGATCACGAGAAGAGCAGGGACAAGCTGTACACCTAGAACAAAATAAGTGCTCATAAGTAATAACTGATGATATTATCAGAGTAAATTTTGTAAAAGCCACAAGAATACTGCATACACATACCTTTGTCCTATTAAGCTATACAAATCTACAATAAGTATATCAAAAAAAACGAGAGTGTCTGTGAAGAGGCTGAAGCCTCATAGGAGTGTTTACGATGAAATGAAGTTTTAGAAAGTATAGTAGAAAGGGTTAGACAAAAGTAGGGCGCAGAGAGAGGAGGATCCAGGGAGTAGAGTAAAGCAGCAAAATGATCAGACTAGAAGAGATGACAGATAAACAGAGGAGTCTGCATTTTGACTGCAGCCTTAGGATCTTAAAGAAAAAAATGGATACAATTAAATGCCTTCCATGTTCCCAACTTTGGACCAAACTTTCTTTTGAGGCTAAAACTGGCTAGTTTCAGAAATCCCTTCCCTTCCTGTCCCTTTACTCTTCTGATCGCATATTTCAAACTACTGAGATATTTATACTTTTTAATTCCCAGGTTCCAAGGTTTTTAAACAATTTTTAAGTTTTTTAATAGAACCACTATAAAAATCTAATATAATGAATGATATAATGAGTAATGAATAATTATAAATGAGCTAAATAGTAATGAATAATAATGGCACTAATAGACAATTAATTAAGACAAAACAAAACAAAATGCCTAACAAGTCATGCACAAAATTCTAGGGTACTTGCAAGATTAAATATTTAGAGTGCGTCAAATTTGATCAATATTTCTATTGGGCAAACAAATATAATTTAAGAATACAGAAAGCCAGAGGGTAAAATGCCTTTATTACTCAAAATTTTCACCATTTAAAACAAAAATGTTGCCCAAATGTAAAATTTCCATACAGAGAGAGAATATCAGAATCCTCCCAAATGAAAGAAGGTGAACACTTGATCACTACACATTGATAACCATGAAAACTACATGATTTCTTTTGGATCCATTATCTGAACAATATCTTTATTTTTAATATGGATGCAAAACTCAGACTTGCATTGTGCCTTAGAAAGTATAAGTAATATGAAATATTTGCCGTATAAATTTGCCTATACTCCCATCCTCAGCCAGTTCTTTAAGAGCCTGGTGGAAGCTCCTCTGCCTGATGTGCCCAGCTAAATACATTAAACAGTTCTGAGAGTTGATCTATTCCACTTAATTCTTCACAGAGAAGAATTAAGTCAACTTAGCTATAATTTCAGAGCAGAGAGAATGTCCCTCGTATTTAACTACTAAGGATGTAAGCTGAAGAGCACCTCTTCCATTTAGAGCAAATCTAGATCCGGTATTAAGAGAGAATAGGAGATGTGGCGATCATGTTAAATTGAAGGTGAATGGGAACCATCCTAAAACTGTGTATAAGGCAAACAAATAAGAATAGCTAAAACCTAAATTTAAATCTGTGAATAGACTAAGAACTGTGGAGTCACTTTCTCTTTTCCTATGCTATTCTGGGGGGAAAAAAATACTGTTTGTGTATATAATTCTCTTAATATTACATTGATCCACTCACATCATTCAGAAAATATGCTCTAATCTTAGAATCACAAAACTACCCATCAAACCTGGATATGCTTATAGGAAAGCAGGATGGGGTGGTAGAGAGCAGTGAGAGAAGGAGAAGCAACCATTAACGAAATGCTGAAATACAAACTAATCATCAAAAAGTAAAAGATCTACAACAAAAGCTATATCCAGTTGAGGAAAGTTTTTCTTTTGACCTTCGCTTTATCACAATACATGGCATTATAAGAGCAAACCTTACTTTCCCTTTGTGAATTTAAACTATAAGAGATGTTGATTCTACCTGCTACTAAACAAAAAAATGGTCTAATCCTTAAAACCTGTCATTTCAAGACACTAAAAAAGAAAAGGGTTCCATCTTTTTCCCTATCTTAGCTACCCACCTTTGAGTGAAGAGAAGGTAACTCCCTTCAAAACTTAAGAAAACCCCATATTACTAGTGTTGCAAGGTTTGGGAAGAACTGTAATCCCTTTAGGATTTGACCCTCCAAATCCATGATCATATTAACTTTTTCTGAAATTTTACACCATGTACTGATTTTAATTTTCAGTGCAGTACACTCTGTATACTTACACTTAATTTGTCCTCAAGTATTGGTATTATAACTTAAAGAATAGGAAAGATTTGGAATGACGAGAATATATAATAACTGCGTGCTGCAGTAAAATACCAACAACATGAAATCAGTACTGCCAGCACTCACCCTTAAGACAGCATCATTCTAAGAATAATCATAGCCAAGAGACACACCTGCTCATGTTGATTCCATTCCCCTTGTTGCTTCAGAGATGGAATGGCCCAGATGCTCAGTTTCCCTGAGAAGTGAATGGCTGCAAGGAGCATCCCATCTGGAGAAAGGCTCATCTTAAAGATTCCATCCTACAAAAGAATCACGAGGTAAGAGCAAAGGACTTTTGGCCAAGTAGAAAGAACTTTCAGAATTAAGTGATACTCTTCAGGGATGCCATGTTATTGATGATCTTTAGTAATTAAGGGTTCCTCCAGGATCATATCACAATAAATGTACTCAGCATCTAGAAATAGTAGTCCTGTCCTTAAGGAGTTTGTTATTGACTTTATAGCATTATAATTTACATATAATATAAAGCCCAAATATGCAAGCATTATAAAAACATTTCTTCGCATATCAATTACCATGAGCTCTCAATATCTTTTATAAGCTGGTCTTGACTAGATAGGGAACTCCTTTACACTTGGGCCTGCATCTTTATAAGATTCTATATATACATAATGCCTAGAATATGCTACTTATCACGGATGGGCCAAAAATTCATGCTGTGGAAAAGAACGGATGGAAGAGGGAAGAAGAAAGAAAGATACAGGGGAAAGAGAGTCCAAAGATGAAGGGAACAGAAGGCGACAATAGGGGAAAAAAATGATAATTAATTTAAGAAACACTATGAGTATTTAAGATGTTCCAGGTTTGCTGCCAATTATCCCATTTAAGGAATCCAAATGTTACCACAGAAACAGAGAAACTTCGTCATATACTGATTTTACATAACCATCCTAAGAGTACACAGAGAAAGATTTCTCTTTCTAGTCTTTCTTGTCCAAATAATCTCTCTGCCATTCCCTACCAAAATACTGTGTTTTCTCAATTGCCACAAAACACATAAGCAGAAATCACAGGAGCAGAGATGTGACCTGCCTACCACCTACAATAGATCTAACTATTTCCCACTCAGGCATTTATTTATTAAGGACAGGGCCACAAAAAATAAAAGAGCCAAGAAAATGGTAGCCCACAACTATATTTCTTCTGAACATTTAAGAAATCTGACAACACAGGGCCTGTGTCCCCAAATGGCAACAGAATTGGGTAGCAGATGACCCGTTAGAAGGGTCCTAAACTTTCCATTTACCCAAATCCTCTACCATTCTCTATTATAGCCCCAATATTAAGGCCAAATATCAGCTGCAGAGCTGAAAACTAAATATCACTAAACTGAAAACCAAAATTATTATACCTGGCTGAATTTGCCAGGCCTCTGTAGACATTTACTACCAGAGTTTAAGTCCTCAAGTTGCAAATGACAAAAGCACATTATCAATCAAAAACAAATAGAACAATTTCAAGAGGTCAGGAACATCATTGGGTGAGTGGACAGAAGAAAAGATGAGCATACTCTAATCTCCTACAATTACTTGAGGACTACAGTTACGTTAACTGGGTAAAATATATCTAGCCCAGAATCTTAGAATTAAGCATAAGAAAGATCAAAATACAAATGCCTGGGAAAGAAAAGCGATAAAAGCTTCCAGCAAAATTTTAAATCCCTTCCTCTGTGATGGAGACAGGGAAAGAGTAGAAGATAAAGGGCCTGGCACCTTCCTTTCTCAACTTTAAAGTCAGTAAACTCCATGGTTTGCAGAAGACAAGCCTCAGAAGCACAGATTTTTACTAGCTAAAACAATCTGCCCATCCTTTAGATTTTTCAGAGGAAGAAACTGAGAACCAAAAGAGCTAAAACACTAACGAAGATCATTCAAATGTAGGTAGCAGAACCTGAACTAGAACACAAATGTCAATCTCAATCCATGTCACATCCATGAACCATTATTATAGTCCTCACCTGGGCCCATGCCTTTTCTGGTACTCATGAGCATTTCTACACCTCAGTAGAAATTATGGTCAAGTATAATTTACTGTTTATTGTTTTGATCACCTGAATGATTAGTCATGTGTGATCTGTATGGTAACTCCCAGATATTACAAATTCTCCATTAAACAACTGCACTAAAAGTGCTCTGAAAGCAGGAAAGAAGCATCTCTTTAACAAAAAAAGAAGATATATATATGCTGAATAATTTAACAATAGCAATGCTACCAGGAAAATAATGAATGAAATGCTAAATTTCCATTTTTTTAAAATCCCTCCCTCCTTAATGTCAGGACATATTACCCCAAAAATGGCACCCTGGCATTTGAGAAAACAGAAAACTCTCTCCTTCTCCTCGTCATTTCCCCATGGGGCAAGTCATAAAACCTAGGAAGAATTTTCTGACTTTCCCCTGAAGCAAGTCATAAGGCCCTCATTCTAGGCATGCCCTCCCTAAACCTGGAGGAAAGGAACATCCTTACCTCAGAAGACACAGAGTCACAGTGAAGAATCTAAATAAACAGCCCTTGCTAAGTTCCCCCCAGTTTAACACCATTAGATCATCTTATCCAATCAACCTCCATGACTGTCTATTTCTTCTTCAAAATTAGCATAAAAAATACGCATGTTTACCCGTTTCTTTGGGTCTTCCCTTTCCTCGTGAAGGCTCCCGTGTTATATAAAACTTAAGTTAAATAAATCAGTATGCTTTTCTCTTGTTAATCTGTGTTTTGTTATAGGGGCCTCAGCCATGAACCTAAGAAACGGTAGTGGAAAGATGTTTCTCCTCTCCTATATTTCCTTCTTTCTTTCTAGAAATTTAAATAATAAATATATCAGCTAGAATGTTACCATTTGCTTTTAATATTGTTAAATTAAGTTTGGCTTAAAGGTTTCTTCAAACATAGTGAACTGTATAACCTAACTTGATATGTAAACAGACCGTAACCTACTTTTGTAACAAGAAGCTAATTCTCAGCCAATCACAGACAGCCAACTGTTCCAACCAGGCTCAAATAAGGCAAATGCCCAGCTCTAACCAATCCAGCTATTTCTGTACCTCACTTTTATTTTCTGTACTTTCCTTTTTCTACCTATAAATCCTACCCAGCCATGTGACAGCCTGGAGTTGCTCTGAACCTATTCTGTTTCTGGGGGTGGTCTGATTTGAGAATCATTCTTTGATCAGTTAAATTCTGTTACAATTAATTTGTCTAAAGTTCTTCTTTTAACAACATGGTAGGTACTTAATCCCCTTAATTTCATTTGATGCTATGATATCTGCACTGTCAACTTAGCATTTCTTTCTTTAAATATCTCATTGTGGAAATTTTCACTCACACACAGAAGTAAAAATTATAGTATAATGAATACTCATGTAACCCAACAACTAGCTTCAACAAATATTAACATTTCCTCAGCTGATTTCATTTATCCTTACCCACTCACCACCATGCTCCAAGTGTCCCCCTCCTCAGAGTATTTTAAAGCAAATCACGAACATTACTTCACTCATAAATACACATTAATTATACACTCCTTTAAAGTCCCAAGTTATGTGTTGACTTTCATATATAAGCATAATAAGACAGTAGTTATCAGCAGCAATTGAACTGTAGCCACTGAATGAACAAGTTACCTATGCTACTTTAGAAAATAAGTGTTTTCCTTCTTAAATAAAAAGTCTGCCTTTTCTTTGTAGAAACATTTCTGAGTTCCTATATAACATGTAGGGTATTTCTGGCCCAGGGAGTAATTCATCATCCTGACAGTAACTGTAGCACAATCTCCAGCCACTATTCAGAATATCCATTCTAAATCCTGTGAACAGGGTCCTAGGTACGAGGAAGTCTGAATGCCTGTTGGTGGGCACGGGAAAGAGTTCCAGAACGTATGCCTTGGAAATAGAAGGAAATGGCTTTTCAAACAACTACACATCACAATAAAAGCCAACTACAAACATTTAAACCATAAATTCTTCATATCGTATTAAGATTTCTCAGCATAAGTAAATAATAACCTTGTTCTCTTCTTCATTTCAATCAAGTAGTAAAAGCAATGAAATTTAGGTGTAACTGCAGTTTCACTTTGGTTAAAACATCTGAAATTTCTTTCACATTCCTCAGCTATGAATGTCATTTTTATTTTAATCTTCATTTCAACAGCTGAAATGTTCACCGAAAAATATGTAACTTGGCTCTGCCACTTAGTAGTTATGTGACTTTAGGCACATTAGTTAACTATTATAAGTAACAAAGAATTTCTATCTCTTTAAAAAGCACACAAACAACAGCTACACATTACATGGTTGTACCAAGGACAAAATTAAGAGTATACATAAAGTAATTTAATGCACTAGTTATAGAACTCAGCTGTCTAAATAAAGAAGCTAGTATGAACACTGGATTCATACCTGAATCCATAATTGATGGAGTTTGGATGTATTATCCCCTCCAAAACTCATGTGGAAATTTAATCTCCAATGTGGCAGTGTTAGAAACTGATTGAGTCATGGGGGCAGATCCCTCATGAATATATTAATGCTCTCCCTGGAGGAGGAAGGGTAGTGAGTTCTCTATTAGTTCCCGCAAGAGCTGATTGTTTAAAGGATCCTGGCACTTCCTCTCTGTCTGGCTTCCTCTCTTGCCATGTGATCTGCTTGTACCTGCCAGCTGCCTGCTGCTTTTCCACCATGAGTAGAAGCAGCCTGAGGCCCGTGCCAGATGCAGCTGTCCCAGAATCATAAGCCAAATAAACCTCTTTCCTTTATAAATTACCCAGTCTCAGGTATTTCTGCTATAGCAACACAAAACAGACTACTACAATAATAATCTACTTAATTATAAATTCCAACATGTCCAATTCATTTGGCATTTCCTACTTTTACCTTAGTGACATCTTTTATAGTAGAGGCAAATATTGATATTTAATTCTTCTAACTTCTAACTAGCACTTTAGTCTCACTAACTACTCTGTAAGCTCCCTGATTGTAGGGACTGCATCATATTATACAAATACAAGAGCTGACATTCTCAAAGACGGAGGGTAACAGAATCGCATATACACCTGCCCTATTCCCAGTCCTTAGAACAAATAAAAATCTAAGTTGGAAAAGCACAGACATGTGTTCTTTGCAAAAACTCCTCAGGTGTCTCTGATATGCACCTCCACTTTTAACCTTCCACTTTAATTTTGCATTTCTACCACTTTTTTTGCATATTGCTGAGGAGGCAGCCAAAGTCCAGAAGCTCATGTAACATGCCCCAGACGACCTGACAAGACTGTGAATATCCTAACATGTAGACAACCTCTCCTGTCATTCACAATAGGCAATTTCCTAACTGCACTAAACAGAAAATGGTGAATTAGTCACTTGCAAAAATGCTGACCAGGAACTTGATAAGTATTTTTTACATAAATGGAAGCTGGGAGAGGTTATGCACATTCCAATAATGGGAGAGTGCAAAGGGATTCTGGAGCAATTGGGGTTCGATATGCCCTCAAAACTAACCAGCCAAGGCTCACTTGTATTAGGACAAGTCCCACACTGAGGAGAAACTTCTGGAAATAAAAACTATATTGAAAAGCACAGGAATATTGATCACAGAAAGTAAAGATCAAATCTCATGTAAAGTTATAGAGAAGAGAGAGATAAAGAGAGAATAAGGAACAAAATAACATTCTTATAGGCAATGAAAGAACGGAAGAAAAAGAGGCTCACAAAATAGATTTTCACCTCTAACCTATTATTTCAAAACAAATTTAAAGAAAATAAGATGATAAAAATAATATGAAATAAAACAATGTAAGTTCAAATTAGGATATGTCAGAAATAAGGTGATGCCAGTTTAGGAACTGTTGGTACCTAAAAGGGATTAAAAATCTGAAAAAAATAGTATTCTCTACATGAAGGAGCATGGAATGTATGGAATATATTGATCTTTATAGCATCCCAAAGCCACAGATCACACCTTTAATTTGCTTTGTCCACTACCTCTCCTGGCAACACCTATAAGTAGATATTAAAGTTGCTTTCAATGATAAAAATTAGTAGATTTTCTTATATCTTACTTATATATATATAGTGCATTTCTATGCCATCTAGAATAACTGAGAATGAACTCTATCAGAAGGCATTTTTTTTTTAAAAAAAGGCTTTTCTAACAAACTATCAAAAGAACTGAAATTTTAAGACTTATTCCCCTAAATGTACTACAGTTTTCCCCCTTTGATTCTGTGTAGCTATTCTGACAGAAAAATGGGTGATAATAAAAACCGTTTGCTGAGTAAAGTACAGAAACAGGAAGTAGCTCACCTATTCTCTACGAAGTTACTCATTCAACTGTCCTCTCGGGAGGGTCCATGAAAGAACATGGCAGCAATACAGTATCATCAAGATACCTCCGACATTAGAGTTCAGCACACCTAGGTTTAAAGCCCAGCTATGTCACTTGCTATAAGACCTCACTTAGTTTTTCTAACCTGCTTTTCTAGTCTATAAAATTTAGATATTAACTGTACCGTATATGGGTGTTGTGAGGTTTAAAAAAGATAATTACAACATATATCGGGCCACAATAATAAAAATATTTATACATACACGCAGTGTCTGGCATATATTTGATCATTTAAAATGGAAGTATTATCTTCCAAAAATTTTTGACTTGGCATAGTGACCTCTTATTGAGAAAAACTGCATTAATTATTAAAATATGAATACAAAGAAATTCTCACATTTCTTATTTCCTTTAAACTCATTTTGAAGTAATAGGTTAGAGGTGAAAATCTATTTTGTGAGCCTCTCTTTCTGCTATTCTTTTGTTGCCTGTAAGAGTGACTGAAGCATGACTTGACAGAAAACAGTAAATATCACTGACTACCTGCTACAGTCTACTCTGTTCCACGAGGTTTTAACTACACTGAAGAGCAGTCTAGCTAAATCAATAACTGAGTAAGTTAGCATCGTTGGGTAGGCAGTACCAGGCACAGGAAGATGGTGCGTGAAGAGCTGCTGCACAGGAAACTTTGATCATACTATTGTCTTCTTACACAAGCAATTCATTTAGGGCCCTTTTAACTGATCGCATTATCAAATCTCCTATTTACCTCTCTCTCTCTCAAATCTCTTCGGCAAAACTTTTCAAATGATTCTTTCCTCTTACTTCATTGAATATCTTGTGTGGTCATGTGATACTGACAAATTACTATAAAATTAACAGTGTGAACATGATTTTAACTCCCATTTCTATTTTTTACTTATACTAAACCACTAGCTCAAATGTCCATTTGAGCTTTTCTTAATTAAAAACAGTAATTAAAGCATTCTACTGGCAGCAATATTTAGAGTAGGAATTGCACCTTCTCTCAAACACTGATATAAAAAATAACCATCCTTTCCAAGAGAGAGGTTTTTAAATGTTAAATATCAGATCTTTGTACTAAGATTAGCTTAAATTGCCTCACTTTCTTCAATCACCTATCCTCTGTATAGAAGAATTAAAAGTGAGTGATTCCCTACACCTTCCAAATTTACAAGCTATACTAAAATGAAAGTACAGTATTCTAGTGCATACATTCACAACATACTGAATACTACATATTGTTAAAAAAATCTCAGGTCAACAAAAGGTAAATTTATAAGCACTGCTCTTTCAACATTCAACCAGTATTTATTGAATATGACATATTCAATAACAAATATTACATGCCAGGCACTGTTTTACACTCTGGGGAGTCAGCAGTGAACAAAACAAACATAACTCCCTGCCCTCAAGGAGTTTACTAGATATACTAGCTCACTGTGGCTTAGAAGTCTGACAAAAAGAAAAAAAAAAATAGAAATCTATCCTTCAAATCAAGAGAAAGTCATCCTGAGAAGCCTGGTTAACAATCTGAGACAAAAATACTGTGAAAGTATGATGGAAAAAAAGAACCTTTCGAAAAAAATTTTTTTCAAGCCAATACCTTTATAAAATGACATAAACAATTCTGATTATTAATATACTCTTTAAAAAGATAATATTATATTCCAAATAACCAGAAGTTGATTATTTAGAGCCACATAAGTCTGGGATACACTAAACTACAATTCAAAAAGAACCTGCAGAATACTATTTATTAGTTCAATGATTATAAACATAAAGAAATTAACAGCTCCCACCACTATCATTTATTGAGTATTGAGTGCCCACAATACAACAATCACTGTTTTAGCTGTTTTATGTTTCCTCTGATACTGTACAATCTAAGTTATGCTATTTCATAGTCTGACAAGTAAATAGGGAAAAAAGAACTAAATATTATCCATATGGTTACTATATAGGAAAGCAGATCCCTTTTTTAAAAATATTAATAGTTCAGAGGAACACATTTTAAAGAGAAACATAATTGATGCCAAACTTGAGTAGTAAAATAGATCTTTCTGAGATAATAAGTAATTTATAATCTCAGCTACTTTTAAGTACAACACATCTTGGGCTTCTGTTTCATCAGTTGCCTAACTAAGGATTGAGGTAACAGCCAACCAGAGATGGTGGAAAAAAGCACTGGATCACAAGCCAACCTGAGACCAGACCCATCTCTGACACTGTCTGGGTAAGTGAGTTTGGGTAAGCCATGTGCCCTGAAGCTTTAATTACTTCATCAAGAAAATAGGCATTATAATGCCAGTAATGCAAACTTCCTATGAGATCATGTGAAAACACTTTTAAGTTAGAAAGTATTCAAAATAATAAAGAATTATTAGACAATCTCTATAAACCCTTTGAGCTCTAAAATTATAGCACTAAATCTCTACGAACCACAATTATTTTGGGGCTAAGAACCTCTGGGAGCAAATAAGATACACACAGAATATTTAAAAATTTACTTGAAGGCACTGGTTTTTAAATCCAAAACATCTTCTTAAAAAGTCCAGACAGTTAAGGATTCTGGTACAGTGTGTCACAAAGAAGGATCAAAATACAAGGAAATGAATCATTTGCTTCTCCTTCCTTCTGCTCAATCATAGAGGACACTGATGACAATGAAAAAGAGCTGAGTTTCACCATAAGGGAATAACCAATAGCAGGGGTCAAGATAACATACAATCTGGAGTTCCCAAGAGGTGAGAGAAAGTAAAAAGATGATGTTTTTTTTATGCTGACTGAACATCCACCTATTACATCTACCTATTAATATACCAAATAAACTGATAAACATAGTTTCTGCTATGTACAGGATGTTGTAAGCGTCATGCATATCAAGCACCCAAACACTTCTTATTCTAAATATTACTACAACTGTATTAGTCCAAATAAAGTAAACATGGGAAATAAAAACCAAGAGTCTGTGCACTCTACCCCAGCAAACTCAAGTGTTCCAACAGTGTTCTTTGACACTTTCCATGACTGCACATCTTGCTCCCAGGTTGGAAATGCCCAGTCTTCCCCTTCTGCCTGAGCAACTCTTCCTCACTTCAAGACTCAAACCAAGCATTACCCCCAGAGTTAAATGCTCCCTGTTCTGCACTTCAGTGGCACTTTGTGCTACATTACAGAATAGGCCATGAAGTGTGCAATACTGTAGTGCTTTACAACTGCCTCTGTGGCTGCTATGGCTGTCTCCTCCCCTGCACTGGGGGGTCCCTGAGGAAGTGCACTGTGTTTTATTCATCTATATATTCTCAGCCCTAACACCATGGCTGGCTCAAAGTGCTTATTAACTGACTGAAAGAATAAGTAAATACTGAAATTCCACATTCTTGCTTAATTATAGTCAACAGAATTTTTTAAAAAATGAACACTTTAAATTCATTAATGATAAGGAGTTATTATTTAGATGTCATTAAAGAGAATGGGAAAAGGATCCAGGGAGAAAGGCAAAGTAATGTTCCCATGCACTAACAAGGTAATAGAAAAACCAACAGAGGCAAGGTAGTAAATCAGGAAGAACAAACTTCATGGCAGAGGCCAAATCATTTAGTCTTGCATATGTCTCTTCATCTACAAAATGAAGACAACTCCATGAAATGAATAAAGAGAATGCTAACTATAAAACAGTGTAAATACGCAAGGGATTAAAAATGAAAGTGACTTTCTATACACAAGCTGTAGCGTTACTGTTCAATTTTACAGACAGAATGGCAAGTCAATCCAGAGTACATGATTTAGGTTGAAGTTGATGGCAGAGAAATAATTAGAATGTAAAATGTTAAATATATTAAATCCAAATGCAGCAAGAGTATGGTCATTATATTTCTCTCCCCAGTTTAGTAAAGAAATTGAAGTAGAAAAACTAGGTGATATTATTCTCTTCAAGAGAGGAGTATGATTTGATATCCCCAAGAAGGTCAAGACTCTTGAGAGAGCCATGCAGAAAGAGAGTGCAAATGTAAACATCTCCTCAGAGGCAGTTCCTAAGGGTATCACTTATATTCAGGATGAAACTGTCCAACCTCCCTGCCAGGGATCCATGCTTCCCCAACTGAGGAACAAAACAGTAAACAATTGTTCTTGAAACCAGGAACCAACATGGCTTATTTCCTCTTCGACCATCAATAATCTCTGATTTGGGGAGAAAGTTATATTTTTTAATTTTAAAACAAACAAACAAAGTATATATTATAGACAAACAAATTTCACATGATTTTTTAAGATAAAATAAGCTCTAAGACACGTAATGCTTCTAGGAGAATTCTTTGGGCTACATCCTCAGACCCCAAGAAGGAAGACTGGGATCATGTTCTTAATGTTTTTTGAAACACAATTGACACACAGTAAAATACACAAATCTTCAGTAAACAGCTCTGTGAATTCTTACTAATGTATACATCCGCACAGTATATAATTATGAATACACCCAGATGAAGATCTAGAACATACAAGGTTCATTCAACTTTGACCTTAAAAAACTCTGGAGAAAATGTTTGACAAGCACGAGATTAAGCCAATTTGCATTACCTGTTCTTGTCTTTGGTGACTGTAAAACTTGACACTTAACATCCTTAATAATCCCAGTGTCTTTGGTACCTATAAAATAAATGCATATCATACAAAGAAAGATTAATGCAATAATTTCTCATCATATAAAGTCCTTTTATCATGAAAAGAATACTATAGCAAATCTAGTATTTTAAAAAGTGGTTAAGAAAATCAACAATAGGTCTCTTGTGAGATTCTGTTTTTGTTTAGGAAACAAAAAATCCATCAAGTGGTAAAATCTTACAAAATATGTCCAAGATCAAATGCTCTTGTAAATACGTAAATAACAAGTCTAGTACAATTTAGGAAAATTAGAATCCACTGTGAGCTCTTCTCAAATGAGGCTGCCCGTGGTTACCATTTTATTTTGACATCACTATGGAAAAGGTCAAAACTTCCAATAGTAATTTCAGCCATTAAGAATTGCTTACAGCAAAAGAAACAATCAACAGAGTGAAAAGACAACCTACAGAGTGGGAGAAAATTTTTGCCAACTATGCATCCAACAAGGTATTAATAGCCAGAATATACATAGAACTCAAGCAATTATACAGCTAAAAAACAAATGACCCAATTAAAAAATGAGCAAAGGAGCTGAATAGACATTTTTCAAAGAAAGACATACAAATGGCCAACAGATACATGAAAAAATGCTCAACATCACTAGTCATCAGAGAAATGCAAATTAAAACCACACTGAGATACCACCTCACTCCAGTTAGACTGGCTATAATCAAAAAGATGGTGAATAACAAATGCTGGTGAGGATGTGGAGAGAAGGGAACACTACTGCACTGTTGGTGGGACTGTAAATTAGTACAACCACTACAGAAAACAATATGGAGGTTTCTTAAATAATTACAGATAGATCTTCCATATGATCCAGCAATCCCTCTTCTGGGTATATATCCAGAGGAATGGAAATCATCGTGTCGAAAAGATACCTGCAGTCCCGTGTTCATCACAGCTCTGTTTACAATAGCCAAGATATGGAACCAACCTAAATGTCCATCGATGGATGACTGGATAAGGAAGCTGTGGTATATATACACCATGGAATACTACTCTGCCATAAAAAAGAATGAAATACTCCCATTTGCAACAACATGGATGAACCTGGAGAAACTTATGCTGAGTGAAATAAGCAAAGCACAGAGGGATAAATACCGCATGTGCTCACTCATACATGGGAGCTAAGAGAGAAAGGAAGGAAGGAAAGAAAGATCACAGTAGTGCCATGGACTTACAGAGGGAGGCGACATTCCTAGCGCTACACAGTGGAGTGTGGGGAGAGGGGGAGGGGGTAGGAGGTTGGTGGATAATTGGGGGGAGGATGAGGGGTACAAAAGTAATTTCTGGTAAGGGGTATGCCCCAAGTATGAATCTGGCCCTCACATCATGGGCAGGAGGGGTGACAGTTAGTTTTGTATCTCATGAATATTCTTAATTTAAAAAAAAAAAAGAAAGAATTGTTCTTACCTTTTAAAAATACCAGAAAAGAAGTTATTATTTAGAAACCAGTATTTGAAATAATATAACACAGGATGTCTTTGTCTTCAGATTGAAGACATATACTTTGAAAATCAAGAAGTAGAGATGACTATAACAAAAAAATGGAAAATAGCAAGTGTTGTTGAGGATGTAGACAATTTGAAACCTTCCTACACTACTATTGGGAAAGTAAATGGTACAGTCACTGTGGAAATAGTCTGACACTTTCTTAAGAAGTTAAACACAGAATTTCTATATGACCTAGCAATTCCATCCTAGGTATATACCCAAAAGCAGTGAAAACAGGTAGTCAACAAACACTTGTACTTGAATGCACATAACAACACGATTCACAAAAGTCGAAAGTGAAAACAATCTAAATGTCCAGTAACTGAAGAATGGATTAACGAAATGTAGTACAGCTCTCCCTCCATATCCACAGGGATTGGTTTCAGGAGCTCCAAGGATACCGACAGTCCCTTATAGAATGTGGTGCTGTATTTGTATACATCAGACGACCTCCCATATACTTTAAGTCATCTCTATATTACTTATAATACCTAATACAATGTAAATGCTATGTATAAAGTTGTTACACTGTATTGCTTTTTATTTGTATTATTTTTTATTGTAGTACTGTTATTTTTAACTGAGTTTTTTTTTCCAAATATTTTCAGGCCGCAGTGGGTTGAATCCTCAAATGCAGAACCTACAGATACAGAGGGCTGACTGTATATTCATACAACAGAATACTACTCAGCCATATAAAGAAATAAAGTATTGATACATGCTACGACATGGCTGAACCTTGAAAATATTGTGCTAAGTGAAGGAAGCCAGATACAAAAGGTCTTAGATAGTATGACTACATTTATAGGAAACATTAAGAATAGGGAAATCCATGGAAACAGAAAGCAGACTAGTGGTTGCCAAGAACTGGGAGAAGGGAGAATAGGGAGTGACTGCTTAATGGGTGCAGGGTTTCCCTTTAGGATGATAAAAACGTTTTGGAACTAGATAGTTGTGATGGTTGCACAATACAGTGAATATACCAAATGCAACTGAACTGTACACTTTTAAATGGTTAATTGTTAATTTTATATTACATGAATTTTACATCAATTAAAAGAAAAAAGGGGTTCTGTTTTGTTGAGGTTAAATCTTTTTCTATCAGAACTTCTGGGTAGCTGAAGACATTAGTGATGGCCTAGCTTCACATCTCTCAATATTTCCTCCAAACATAACAGAGAACAAGAAGGAACAAATCAATCTACACAAAAACCAAATTCTCGGCTTAACTTGATGATAGAGGATAACCCAAACTTCAAAAGAACTATAAGCAAAAAGAGAAAAATCACTTTTTGTAAGCCAAAAGCAGATTGAAAAAGTACTGCAGGGCCCAGGAAGGACGGACGAGGGAAGCTAGCCAAGAACTCTAAGGTTCATCTAAAACCACTGCCAAAAAGATTAAGTCTACTCTAAGTCTGAAAATAGTATAGAAGCATCCAGGTCGACCAGATATGGACCCCAGGAAAGGGATATAAGTGTAGGTGCGATTGGAAGAGGCAGTCTTCCAAACACATACTATTTTTTCTTTATATATAGATCAATGGAAATGAATAGGAAGTCCAGAAAATCCTTACATTATGGTAAACTGATTTTCTTTTTTTTTTTCTTTATATTTTTTTAAATGTTTACATTGTACAACACATAGCTTCTACGGGAGAAAAATGGCAAAAAGGTTGAAGAGCCCTTTGTCAACTGAGCAGTAAAGAAGAAAAAAGCAAAGGGGGAAACTTAGGGTGCTGCAAGAAAAAAGAGAACCACAGTATCAGAGGACCCACATCCCCACTCCCATTACCTAAACCAAAACAAATAAATCCACCAAAGTATTTGCTATATAGCACTGACAAGAGGGCACCATTAAGCTACAAATCTTGTAAAGCATTCCAATACCACAAAAATGAATAAAAGAAGGATTCACAAATACCTTACAGAAAATCAGAAGACAAAATTCAACACATATCAACAAAGAGAAACCACCCCTGGAAAAACAATGATGAAGAGAAAGAAAAGTTTGTGATAACACCCTAAACAAAATTAAATATGTTCAAAACAAGCACTTGAGGATGTGAAAAACTTGAAAAACTGAAAACCTGCCTTAAATCAGAAACTCACTAACTAAGAATAGAATTGGACAAGAAAAAGAAAATAATGAAAATTTTATTGAACTCAGGAAAGAAATGTAAAAAAAAGACAAAATTATCTAAAAAATGAATTATGAGGTAATCAAATCAAATTTTAATAAGGGGCTTTTTTTTTAAAAAGGCAAGAAAACAATGAGAGAATAAAAATGAGATGAAAAGTAAAAAGAAAATGAGATAAAGGAAGACCTAAAAGGAGTCAATGAAAAAATACTGGGAACTGAAGACGGTAAAAACAACAACTTTGGAATTAACACAGACCCTGAAGAAGAAAAACAAAACTAAGACACAGAACTAATATTTAAAATTATAATCCAGGAAAAATTTCTAGAAATAGAAAAAGATGTGAAGCTACACATTGAAAGGACCAATGCATACCTGGGAAAATTAACCCAGAATGATCAATTTCTCAAGACCTCCACGTAAAATGGAAGAATAAGATACAAACAGGAAATAATCTGATTATGTCAAAATTATATATCAAAAATAAATATTTTTCAAATCCCACATACAAAGCAAAACAATAGAGCAGCATTTTTATAAAGTTTAATGAAAGAAAGGGTGAACCAAAAATTTTACATCCAGACAACTCATCCTTCAAATACAAAGCAACAGAAAATCAATTTTTAGCATACAAAAACTTAACGAACTGGTCATCTATGAGCCCTTTTCAAAACATCTACTAAGGAATAACTTCATCAAACCAACAGATGACTGGGAAAACAAAAAAAACTGACAATGAGAATTTTAAATATATAAAGGAACGTTTAAAACTAATGAAAGATGGGGATGAGCGTAGAAACTAATATGCAAATACTATGTGTTGTGACAAAGAAGAAATAATACAACTAAAAAAGGGAGGAGAAAGGAAAGGAAGAAAACAGAAAAACCTAACTGACTTTTGTATAAGCAATCGGTAGGAATTAAAGAACACCAATAAAACTGATAAGCTAGTAAATACTGAAGGGCACTGACAACATATAAGAATAGTTTTGGAGAAATGATGGAGGTAAATCCCCATTCAAGTGAATTCAAGAGAGAATGAAAAGAGGAAGCAGAAACAAGTGTAAACAACTCGAGAACATTTTAAAGAAAGGGAAAGAAATGGTATGGTATCTAGAGGGCAAAGTGGGAGCTAAAGAGATTTATGATGGGAAAAATAAAAGCATGTTTTATGCTGACAAATGTAAGAGAGAGCAAATTTCATGATGTAGGAGAAATACCATTCAATAAGCAAGAGTAGGAGATCTTGTAGACAAACGGAGGGACTAGCCTTAGCTGGAGCAAGGACATTTTATCTGTAATGACAAGGGAAAAGACACAGTAATATACAGGCACAGCTGCTGGCAGGTGGTGGGGAATTATGGAAGTAGTCTTCTGATTTCTATTTTCTCTATTTTTGTAACTTCTATTTTCTCAGGGAAATAAGATTTCTCTGGGAAAAGACCTGTGTTCTTTCCACAACATTCTGTATTGAAAAAGCAGCTGAAGCAGTAATATTAAAAATTCAGTCAATGTTGTTCATTTTCATACGCTTTTCCCCAAAATTTTTATTTTAAAAATACAAATAGACAATAATAAGTAACACTGTAGATCATCCTACAGTTTATCAACTGTCTTCACATATATTACAACATCTGATCCTGGCAAAAGCCATAATACACGAGTAATAAGTGATGAGCTGGAACTCAAATACCAACCCTCTGACTTCAGAGCCTAGGTCTTTCCTTTGTCCCAGTTACTGAAATCTAACCTGGTACCTGTTATAGTTTATTGTACTTATTGGTGGATATAACTGTCTCTTCTAATATACAGCAAACCCCTTGAGGGGTGCTACCAGTATCTTTATATTCTTATACCTGGAGTAGTGATTAAATGTTGCTCAAATGAATAAATAAAACTATCTCACATAGATGACAGTATATTAATTTGGAAACTTTAGTCAATGCATATATTGAATTTTGCATTGTCTCTTTTATAACATAGCAGCCTTGTGAGAGACTAGAACACGTGTCAGCAGCCGTTTTTGGTCAATATGTAACCCCAGCACAACAGGAACTTGAAACAATAAGAAGAGTTTCGACGAGAACAATATCTGCCACCTGACATCAGGAACTAATCCTATAACCTCAAATTACTCTGAGGCAGGGGAAGGCTATGTAGAATGACTGTAAGTTTAGCTGCAAGACACACTTAAAAGCCACTAATGTAATTAAAATACACTTGCAGCATTTCAAGAAGTTAATTACACAGAAGAGCATTCAATTTGCAATTCAATATTTTTCCCCACTTATTTCTTGGTGCACAAGCAATTTTCTTTTAAAAAAAATACAGAAGTCTCAGGCCAGAGAAGGACCATATACAGCACCACAGATTCCAATAAGAAGCAAGAACTCCTGCACAAGAGAATTCAAAGTAGCCAAGGTGTACTCTGCCACCCCCCTTTCCTGGACCACTCTGTCACAAATACACTTGATTACAATCTATGGAAGCAGAGCTTCACAGTTTGCCCACTTTTCCTCTCCTTGTATCCACCACATTCATCTATTTTTTTCTTTCTCCTTTCCCCTCACTCTTCAATTCTGACAAATCTCATAGCTATAGAAAGTTGAAATGATTATACAATGAGACACCAGCATACCTTTCACCCGGGTTACCCAGGTATTAACTTTTTGTCACATTTGCTTTATCTGTGTGTGTGTGTATACACACACACACACACACACACACACACAGACTTTGTAAAAGAAATTATTTTTTGACTGAACCATTTGAAAATAAGCTGCAGATATCACTCTTACTTTAGACTGATCTGAGAAAAATTCTTCAAACTTTCCAAAATCTGCCCTGATATATCTCACACACAAAACTATAAGCTAAATATAAATTAAATCAGAGAAATAAACATAGCTAAATTCCTACAAATGTGAAATGATGTGTCCAATACGTATGCATAAGTAACTCTTACTTCACTCTTTTTTTATATAGATTATGGATTAATAATAGAATAAATTAGATAGTGCCACTGACATGTATAGAATTTCATATAAGAGGGTGGTGCTAAATAGGAACTAGAAGATCTGGTCCATCCCCCGTGCCCCTATTTTTAGTTGTTAAACTCTCACGGGCCTCAGGCTCCTTATCTGTGAAAGGAGGCCAACATTCTCAAACCACCCTCCTCACTAAGTCCTGTAAAGAGAATAAATGGGTGATAGAAAAGGTAGACAGACAATGAACAGAGGGAAAAGCACAAAGCGTAGTACTATGTAAGCTGATCTACAAATACAAACTCGTTTAAGGTCTGGTGCCATATAAACCAGTAAGTCAACCTCATTTTTTTTTTTTAATGCTACTTTGTTGGGTTAAATCACAATCACGTATTTCAGTATATGATAAATCAAAAAAAAAATTAATGGGAGATTACTATAATTGCTAAAGATTTCTTTTCAAAAGCATTTCTTAATTAGTTTCTTTTCAAACATTTATTTATTTATTTATTTATTGTTTTTTATTGATTTTTTATTTATTTTTCAAACCTTTATTTTTTCAAAAGCACTTCTTAATTAGTTTCTTTTCAAACCTTTATTTTTTTATTTTTTTTAATTTATTTTTTTATTTTTCAAACCTTTATTTATTTATTTATTTATTTATTTATTTATTTTTATTTTTAATTTTTCAACACCAAACCTTTAACGATTCATTGTTTTAGAAGATTATTTTGAAATCAATATATTTTAAGACAAATAATTGGACAAATACATTCATTACTGAAACAGCATAACACATTCACTTATGCTGTGCTTCACTTTAATTTCTTGGTTTCACCTCACTTGAAAAAGATAGTATCTGATTGCCACTACATACCAGACAATGTGTTAAGCACAGGGTACATAATTTTAATCAAGCTCATTTTCATACAGTTTACACAGATAACCAAGATGTGTAATATTACAGGGTGGCCAGCATGGTAGACACGACTACTGTTCACCAATACCTAGTTTTTCTCACCCTCCTGGACACATAGAAAACTACTTCCCAGCCCCCTTCAAGCTAGAAGGGGCCATGGGGTTAGTTACAATAAACAAAATGGAGCAGAGGTGATGTTGCTTCTGGTCTAAGACAGTGTGACCTCAAAAGGTTACCAGCCTCCGTGGATCCTTTAATCATCACTTGGCACAAGCCTCCCAGGAGAGTCACAGTATCAACAGCAGTCTTTGCCACAAATAAAGAATAAATTTGTATGTGGTAAGCCACAGAAATTTTAGGACTTTTCATTTGCTTGTTATGTGATTGTTTGAGTTATCAAAACAGAGCCTAGCTTATACTGACTACTATGGCCTAAAGGAGTGTCTAACACAAAACAGAAGAGCTCAATACATAATTACAGAATGAATGAATGGTCCATATAAATATGAAACAATATGGAAGGAAGTATAGCATGGTAGTTAAGAACTTGGACTGGGGAACTTCTGCCAGAGTTTGTACTCTAGCTCTGCCCCTTGCTAGCTGGGTGACCCAGGGCGACATACACTTCACTTTGCTCATCAACAGATGGGCTAGTAACAATACCTACCTCAAAGGGTTACTTAGAATTAAATGAACTAATACATGAAAAGCACTCAGAATAGCTGCCAGCATATAAAAAATGTTTAATAAATGTTGATGTCTAAGCAAATACAAGTAACAGGACTGTTAGGTTGTTTTTCTAATATCTGGAAATATCTACTAAAAATGAGACCAGGTTAAATACAACACACTTTAGTTCTTCAGTTAAATTTGATATTTAAAAGAAGTACTAAAGTTGCCCTAGCATTAATTCACTTTCCTCATTTAAGACAAAATTATATTCTCATCTATATCTTGCAAAGGGTTTATTTGTCTAAGACCTATTAGCAGAGGAAAATGCTATAACTAATACTCACCGCAGTAACCCTGTCTCCACCATTAGTAACCTGCTTATAATAAGGTGATCCTGAAAGAACTCTCCAGGCAGAAAGGCCAAAGCTAGAAGCTTTTGATATGCCCACTTCATTAGTTTCACATCCACCAACCAGTAAAAGTCTGAAAAAGAGAAAAATAAAAAGAATTGACAAATTGCAAATATGAGCAAAATAACAGCAAAACAAAGACAGCAGAAACAGTCACCTTCACAAAGAAAACTAAACTAAAATTACTATACATCAAACCTAGAAGGGAAATATTTCAGAGGAAACAATCAAATGAAAACCAAATAATTTTTCAATTAGAATTTCACCTTCACTTACACAGAATAAGACTTACACATTCAGGCACCTAAAACCCAGACAGGAACTTAGAAATGAGGGAAAAAAATTTTAAGGTTGGGCACTGAATATTAAAGAAACTGTATCAACACAAATAAACTTTAATAAACAGCTGTGTAGTTTCACCCGGATACATTTGTATTAATTACAAAAGTGTCCCTGTGCAAGAGGGCACAATTACAGAATGTTACAAAGAAAGAGCAGATGAGAGTACTTAGATGAGAAAGAACCACACAGCAATAACTACACAGAAAAAAGACTGTTTAGGAGTTTAGCTGCACATTATGATTGGTTAACTTTTCTTGTTGGTTATATACTTCATTAACAATTGGAATACAGTTACCAACAGGGCAAACAACCTGACATATATTAAAAGTTAAAAGATATTAGTGTCTAACCACTATATGAACTAAGCTGATTAATAATGGAACCCAAACAGTCATGACTTCTAAAGTTTAGTTATGTTCAATAAATCTGGCAGGGTATCACAGACTCATAATCACCTTAAAAAGTCTAAATAAAGAGAAAAGTTTGAAAGTGAAGTTCTGATACCTTAGCAAGAACACTTCAATTATCAATGAATTATCTGTTGTTGTCAATGATAGTAGGCAAGAGAGATAACAGAAGAGGGAAGCCACAGACTTCTCCATGTTTACATTTAACATAAACAAACAAATAAATAAATAACCACAGTTTCCCCTATGCTTTGGAAACTGACTACTTCCAAGCGGAGAAAGTCTTTCTCACTGGCCATGTCCACAGAGTGCTCTCCCCAACAATCTACCACTGCTCCAAATGACAGAACACAGAATCTAACTCCTTTTACATTGAAACTTATAAAATACCCATCATCGCCAGGATCCCATTTTGTCAAAGAGGAAGCACTTCATCACACACATTATTTACCTTTTTCTAGGCCACACTCATGGAAAAAACAAAACTTGAAAAATTTTATTTTCTGCATAGAATCTGAAAGGTAAAAGGAAACAACACTTCATGAGGTTCCTTAGAGCTGGCCTATCAAAAGACTGACTCAGTTATGAGGTTATGTTAACCATGAACTCTGAATATTGTCCCTTTAGGACCAGTAGAGGTGTACGCCTGAGGATAGACAGAACTGTGCCATGTGTAAAGCAACACCTGTCTTCTGTTAATTCTACTCACTTTGTGTGGTAGGCAGAATAATGGCCCCCAAAAGATGTCCATGTCCTAATCCCTGGAACCTGAGGGTATGTTATGCTATATGGATTTTAAGTTGACAGATAAAATTAAGGTTAATAATCAACTGACCTTAATATATAGAGATTATCTTGGATTATCCAGGTGGCCCCAGTGTAATCACAAGGATCCTTAAAGGTGAAAGAGTCAGTGTAAGCATGATATAATGTGAGAAAGACTCAACTGGTCATTGCTGGCTTTCGAAGTGGAAGGGGTCACAAGCCAAGGAATCTGGGTAGCCTCTAAAATGGGAAAAGGCAAGAAAATAGATTCTCTCCCTGAGCCTCCAGAAAGGAACAGAGCCCTGCCGAAAACTTGATTTTAGCACACTGAGTCCCATTTTGGACTTGTGACCTCCAGAACTGCAAGATGACAAATATGTTTTACACCACCAAGTTTGTGGTAATTCATTAGAGCAACCATAGAAAATTAATATAGACCTTATCTTTTCCCAGGCCCCAATTTCAGATGACCTATCAGGCTAACACAAACAGCTCTCTTCTCTGACCACTTGCTTTCTAACATGTGTTTCTGAACTAAGCAAACAACAGCAATTTAAAAACTCATCTCTACCATATACTCTTATATCTTAAAAACTTCAAAACTACATAAAATCCTTCTAGGTTTAACCATAGAGCTTAGCCCAACTCAAAATTTCAGAATCCACAAAGTTAATATAAATATACTCATGCACAGAAACACACTCAAGCCTTCACTTACAGCCTTTTTCCTAGTACTTTTATACTGTATATTGCTCTAACAAGTTAACATCACAGCAAATCAGCAGCAACAAATTTTGAGGTGATGTCTTGAATCAACCTATTTGGGCCATTTCTACCCTAGGAAAAATCCTCAGAGGTAACATAATTAACCCTGTTCACCAGAACAAAAGAGATTTTCATCCAAAGTCAAGCTAGTAATGCAATTATTACCTGCCCAGAGCATTCAATCTGCTCAAACAATTCTGTAAAATATTTCCCCCAAAAAAGGTATATCTAGTGGAGATAAAATCATATTATCCCTCTGAATCTAACTAACAATTTGGAGAAAATAAAGATGAAAATAGAAAAACAATTTAAACTACACCACAAAGATGCAATCTACAAAACCTAGACAGTGGTACAATATAAATGACCTGGTTTATTCAGAACACACACACAAAAACACACACTCTCTCAGAGCAAAAGAGCAACAGAGAGGGAGAAAATGGAGAGCAGATCAATGAATTAAAAGGGAAGAAAGTCTGTATACTTAAAGATATTGACAAAGCATTGTTAATTATTTTGGGATATGACAATGGTATCATGTTTATGTTTCTTTATAATCCTTATTTTGTATAAATATGTGCTGAAATATTTACAGATGAAATAATATGCTGTCCAGGATTTACTTCAAAATAATACAGGGAAGGGTAGGTGGAGGAACAGGTGAGGACAGAGATGAGACGAGACTGGCCATGAGCTGATTGTTGAAACTGAACGACAGGCTCAAGGGAGTCAGTATACTGTTCTCTCTATTATTGTACATGCTTTGAATTTTACATAAAGAAAAATTTTCACAGAAGTCCACTTGTTCGGAAAAATTCCTCTGAATAAATAGAAACAAAACAGGTAATTTTGATTATCTAGAGTTGGCAATTTAATCACAATGTTTCTTCAAACAGAAAACATGTGATCATAACACATATCTTTAAAAATCAGTAACCTATAACTATAATAAAAATAAGAACACTGTTCAAGAATTCAACAAATACCCAAAAGGCCACAATAAAACAATTCTTTGACAACTGAAATGATTTTCCTCTGGTCAATGTGCAACATATATATTTGTTTTAACAACATATATGTTAAAGACATTAATATCTTTATGATATATAATTTCTATGATATTAATTATATTTATGTTAACATATATATGAAACTTTAAGTAGCCTGACTACTGAAGGAGCTACAGAAGCAACTGAGAATCCAGCTTTCTTACCTCCTGGTCTTTAAACTAGAAGATACTCACTCTCTATGAATTCTGATAAATATCATGGCCATAATACATTAGATTGGCTACAACATGATAAGCTTTATGAGAACAAAAGAGATTCAGTACCTGCTTCCGACCTTTTCTCCATTCATGCCAGACTGAAGAGTTAGTGGAAAAAAGAGCAGAATGATGAAAAAACTAATCATGTGTTGTTCCTACCAGATGGCATGGCAGCTTTGGGACACAAATTCTCTAGCTATGAGAATGCATATGTATTCACACACGTAAGCAGGCATGGGTGCTCATGTGTGTTTAAAAGAGGAGGAAACTGAGATGACTTCATCAACATATTCATAAAACAGGTAACTGGCAGCTGCTGTGTGCAGGGCAATGTGCAGGGCACTGAGTGTGCACAGATGAACAAAGTATGCTCTCTACATTCAAAAGGTCGCTCTCTAACAGAGAACAAATAAGTGTAGGAAACAGATAGAAGCATGGAATTAAGTGGCACAAAAGACGACAATCACATCTAAAGATGTGAAGCCAATCTATATCTACTGAAGGATGATCTTCAGTTATACATGCCAAGAGATACCAACCCCAATTCAAAAATGTTAATTTATTCCATTACTTTATTGTTTTACAAGACTCACAATGTTGACAAGGGCTAACCTACAAGTGACTAAGGAAATAAAAATAAAAGCAGGTTGACAATGATATTGGCCAGGTAAATAAACATTCTTCATCATGATCACAGTGTTCAAAATAGGTTTCCAGGGCAACACTGGCCAGAATTGAGGAGGAATAAAGTTCCATTGGTAAAACAATGTAACTTAAAAACAGCCAGTCATTGGGAAAGAGAGGAGAGGAATGTGAGGCTCAGCACAATGTTTCCTGAATGGCTGTATGAATTTAAAGCTCCAACTTTCTCCTTAGGAAGCACAGGGTAAAGGTACCATATACACCCATCTTCCTACTGCCTGTCCTCACTCTTGCCAGGTTTCAGCAGTAACATATGAGGAGATAAGGTGGGGAGAAGGGAAAGATCAGGGTTTAAGGGAGGTGGGGGTCACACAGTAATAAAAAGGGCACCAGACAATGCTAAGCCAAGTATTTGATAAAGCAGAGCATTAGGAAGAAAACTGCAAAATGTTTGTGAGAGATAAAAGAGACGTGAATGAAGAGACAGAGATACCATGTTCTTTGGTGGACTCTTACTACCTTAAAGATGCCAATTCTTAAATTAATCTAAAAACTGAACGCAATTTCATTTCAAAATCCCAGCAGAATTTTTCATGGAACTGAACAAACTGATTTAATGAAACTAGACAAACGTAAAATTCACATGGGAGAGGAGCACTCTAACAAGAGCCAACTCAATTCACACTGATTGGTCTTTCCCTTTATGAGTTGGGCTTTGTGCATCAAGACCTGTAAATATTTTCCCACCCTGGTGTCACTAAGATATTCTCCTTGAATTTGACCATATTAAAGTTTAACACTTTTATCTATAAAATGAAAAGATAAATCACACACTGGGAGAAGTTATTTATAATACATGAAACTAAAAAACTATTGGCAGACAGAATTTATAAAGATCTCCCAGCACCAGTCCAAAAAAAAGAAAAAGGACAAAGATTAAGCAATGGATCACAAAAGAAGAAAACTAAAGCCAATAATGCAGATTAAAACTACACAGAACTACACCAACCACCCTCCAGAATGTTCAGGGACATAGTAACTCTTACCAGCTACTGGTAAGATTGCAAATCAAAGCAATCATTTTGGAGCAATATAACAGTATCAAATAAACACATGCAACTGATAATCCCATAAACTGTTCTAAGGAAACTACAGAGAAATTCTCACACAGGTATATTCTTCTCTTGGTAAAAGAATATTTTGTGCATCACTATTTATAATGCTGGAAAATTAGAAATACTTCAAATGTTTAAAAGGGATGGATAACACTGTACCTCACAAATATGTATAAGAACATGTTAAAATATTTTGAATTAAAAATATATAAATACTTGTGATAAGAAATAAAACAAAAAAATAATAAAAGGGATAAATAATATAATAAATTGCTCAAGTAAACATACAGCGTGAAGAGAACAAATATAAAGATACATATTGGAATGTCACACATCAAAATCACGATAACTGCCTCTAGAGAGGGGGAAGTCAAATGAAGGAATGGATGAAGAAAATTTTGTTTGTACTACAGACTCTATAAATTTGTATGCGTGTGTATACACACACATACAAACACTGTACCTTAGGTAAAAAAGACAAACCTAGTATTTGTTAATTGTGGGTAGTAGGTACTTAAGTGGATTTTATACCATCCTTTGTACTCTTTAACTTAAAAAGAGGAATAATATGATACAATATCCCAAATTATGTATATAAATTCCTCCAGTCAATGAAGTGCAGGAAAAAAAAAAATCACTGTATTGGCTTTAATACTTTACATCAACCCACAAATCTAGTCAAATACCAAAAAGGAAATTAGCATATAATTTGCTTTGTGACATTGTGAGGTTGTTCATACGTTAATGGTGTATCTTAAGCACTCTGCAACTTACTACTGAAATAACTGTCAGATTTCTGCAGAAACTATGTCCACAGACGAAACTGCAAAAAATAATTTGATAATGCTTTTTTCTATTGCATTAAGTTCTTCCACCCAGAATATTTATATGCAGTGGTAACCATTACATCTTTAATATATAAGTTTTTGGTTTTTAAATGCTTAATTTCAGAATCACATTTTGAAGCAAATTATTTTTAAATTATGATATAAAGTAAAACAGAATTTCTATAATACAAATTAAATTGTTTACACTAAAGCACATGATGTGCGGAAATTAACAAAACTTTACTTATCCTTAACAAAAACAAGACAAACAGGAAAAGAAAGGGATTATTTTTCCCAATAATCTTCAACCTCAAATTTTGTGACAAGTAGCAGGAAAATCATGGGTCTAGGAATTGGGGGTACTGAGTTCAAATACTTTCCAAAAAAAGTAACTATGTAATCCTGAGACATTCCTAATACTCCATTAATATTTACTAAATACAAATGTACTAAGCAATGAGGAATGTGCTAAGCAATTAAAGAACATCCTAATAAACCATTTCTAATTCTTCTTGGAATCAATTTTTAGTGTAACTCAACTCTCACAGTTCACCAATATCATGTGTGGTGTGCTGCTTAGGGGGCTTGCATACTGCCTTTACCATTCTGCTCTTGAATAGCCTTGGATATATACTGATATTCAGGAATGAATATAAGCATAGTCCATCACAGGTGAAATAACTAGTAAACACTGACTACTATTGCACAAGACTTCTTCAGCAACCTTTGAGTTAGGTACAAAATCAGGATGAAAGACATTAACTGCATGAAGGACAAGGTCAAGAAAAGCTTCACAGAGTACTATCAGTGAAAAGTTTATCCTTTAAGCAATTTCCCAGACAGATCAAGAGGTTAGGTAAAAAGCATTCTAAGCCAAGGGAATATGTACAAGAGCACAGAAATGAGTTTGTGAACGGTGTGTTCAGAGAACTGTAAAAAATGCAGTGAGTGCTCCCAGCCTCTAAAGGGCAAGTAGGGAATAACAAGACAGAAAATTCAAATGGGTCCTTAACAATACAAATTTTATCTTGCTCACTTCCTGGGCACTTATGATGTTCTGCCTTCTATGCTAGAGCAGTTATTTAATCATACCTCCATTACTAAACTTGGAGCCATTTGGGCACAGAGACTGTATCTAATCCATCTTTGTATCTTTTATAGCATTTACCACAGTTGTTTCACTCAAGAAACATCTATCTGAGTACTACGTGTGAAGAACTACAGTTGCACAAAGATAAATAAGACAT